>NC_136527.1:4451540-4511540 GCF_053919585.1 Euprymna scolopes
ACGTCACCAGTTCTTTAGTTGTAAGCCATGTTCAATTTCAGAAGAATTCCCGATGGGTAGCTATTCTGTACAAGACGAAGTATTTCTAGTGGGTAGCTGTTCTGAAGACGAAGTATTTTCAGTGGGTAGCTGTTCTGAAGACGAAGTATTTTCAGTGGGTAGCTGTTCTGTACAGGTCCTGGACTTTATGATTTTTGCAGGCAAAAAACAAAAGATCCTTTTCGTGTTGACACGAAAAATTATGTGCTGGAATGCTAAAAGATTTGATACTTTGGTGTCTGATTGGTTGCTAGCAGAACGTTGCTCAATTTTGGATAGGTAGTCCCGAGGCAATCACATAAATCACGTTAAAACGTAAATATACATTAGATTTAAACAGTCTAGGAGAAAATAAAACTAGTAAAGACGTATGGTTGGCTTACAGATTCTGTTAGAATTTTAGAAGGGGGACAAGAATTAAAATTACGTAAACGGGTATTTAGAGAGTTTTTAGATGTGATAAGCCGTAGAAAGATGTTTTTTTTAGCATTTGGTTTTTGTTTCGTTTTTTTTAGAGATCCTATAATTTTTTTCCAAGAAAAGTGACTTGGTAGGGATTGATAACACAAGATGTGGCCCTATTCGAAAAATTTGGGAACCTGGTTAATTAAGTGCTTAAAATAAGCTGGTTGCACATAACGACTCCAAGCAAGTGGTAAGACTTGGCTTAATTAATAAACAGGCGTTGGAAAGACTACGAAAATTCTTAAGGAGACCAGTAAACCGATGATAGGTAGTCCCGAGGCAATCACATATAGCATAATGAAGTAAGAGACAGGCAAAAATATGCCGTAGGTTACGTAAGAAAGATATAACCTTGTATTTTTTTTAGAGATGCATGAATGTGGGATATATCTGCTGGATCTTAGAAGCTGGTGAGAGAAAAGAAAAATCACAAAAAAAATCGGGCTATTAGATAGTATTTAGAGCACTATTAAGGTGTTGGGCGTGAAAGGTGTTAGTTAGTTAGGGGTGATATTTCTAAATCCTCGTCGAAGTTTCAAGAATCCAAGCAAAGAAATCCGAGTGAATCCGTATGAGAGAAAAAAAGGTATATCTTAAACTTCTGAAGCCAACCACAAAGATTTAAGTATATGAGCTTTGGTATGTCCCGTATAAGATAGTTATAGAAAAAAACAAAAAAACAAAGCCATAGTTGATAAGACTAAACATGTAGAAAGAGAGATCAGGACACTAGGGACGCAGGAAGTCGTCCATTTCGAGAAAGGTGAAAACCTCTAGTCTGCGGCATATGGGTGGCTGGAAAATAGCTGATGTGAATCATAGGTAAAGACCCTACACCCAAAAAGTAAATGCCACGAAGATCAGAAAGGTTCTGATCTTATAAATAAATAAATAATTGTGAAGTCGGCCGTGAAGGGCTGACTGAAAGAGATTTTTTTTTCGTTTGTTTTTTAGCCTGATCTTTCTAGCCGTGTGGTTGTGTAGATGTAAAAATAAAAAAATGTACTAAACTTAAAATGCATACATTTTTTTTGTGAAATATGGAAGGGAGGGATGTTACATGATAAGGGCTGTCCCCTTTTCATGTAAGTATAAAAATGGAGAATTTAGTTTAAAATGAAAATGAAATAGCATAGGCGAAATTCGAACCTCGTAATCTAATTTAGAAATAGATTACGTGTGAGAATTTAAAAATGTAAAACAAAACATTTGTTTAGAATATAGATAAATATTTCAAGAAAAGAATGTGAGCTGTCAAATTTATTATGAAATTTTAAATTGAAAGAATGCAGCTTATAAGATAATGTTTTAACATATTGAATATAGGTTAAAATTCCTTTTGTAGAAATAGGAAAAGTTTGGACACGTATGTCCAGGAAACGCGAAAGAATGCACATGTTTTAACATGTGTATGACGTCACGGAAAATAGAAAGTTCTAGAATAGAGAAAAACTTTAGTGAGAGTTAGTCAGTCAGTGAGAAAACTCAGAGACAGTCAGACTTCTGGAAGCGAGTCGTCACTTCAAGGAAAAATGTGAGACTTTGAATTCTTGGTGATGGAACGGCCGGTCGTGAAGAATAAACCAACAAGTGTTTTTGTAAATCTCGTCTTGTGTCTTATGTTTCTTATACAAAGGTAAAGTCCAATTGTATTATATATTTGTGTTATATGTATTTACATACACGTCTCAACATCATAATGTCTACAAAATGTCCGAACTGTCTGAACACTATATTCCTTCACTCTAAGAGCTTTCTCCTTCTTCCATCAGCAAGATCTAAGAAAGAACATTTATCTATTTAAGTCTCTTCCAACATATCTCTCTAAGTCTCTCTTACAATAAAATGAACTTCTCTATCTCTCTCGGAGTCTTACAACATCCCTCACTGTAATAAGAATCTTTCTAAGCCTCTCTCTCTCTCTCACAAGAAAAAGCATCTCTCTCCAAAACAAAGACTCTTAATAACTCTCTAAGACTCATCTTTGTAGTAAGACTCTTAAAATGAAACCCCCGATATGCAACACTAGCAGAACGTTGCTCAATTTTGATTCGTCAGTTCCTATGGTCAGTGTTTATAAATAGAATCTTTCAACATTTGGTGGGCAGCAATCAAATAATATAACTTAATTCGTTCTTGACAATCTTGTGACGATGAGTATTCTTGCTGATTCGCTTGCTTGGAGACTTGAGTAGAAAGTACTCGTCAGGAGTTTGTTCTTGACAATTAGCTCAACAGCTTCAGGGCTGGGAACTGGCCTAGTACCTGTCGGACTGAGGTACGCCGCCTGGGTATCACCTAGGAGGTCAAGCCTCCTAGGCCCTTGCCGTTCTTGACAATCAGCATAAAAGGTGCGGGGCCAGGAACCGGTTTAGTACCTATCGAACTGAGGTACACCACTTTGGTATCACCAAGGTGTATCCTCACAGGTCTTGCCACCCGGCATTCGGGTGGGGCAAGTTTATCGCTTCCACCTGTATCGCCCTGACAACTTTGCTCAATTTTTGTCGAGGCTAAAGTGCCCTTCCTTTAGGGGAGCTTGCTTGTTTCCCCACTTTTCGACCTTGTGCCAAACAATGCTGTGGTGGGAAGCAAACAAATATTTACCCTTATAGAAAAACTTATGAGGATGAGTCTTCTTGCTGATACGGTTGCTTGGAGACAGTAGACAGTAGAAAGTACTCGCCAGGAGTCTGTTCTTGACAATCAGCTCAACAGCTTCAGGGCTGGGAACTGGCCTAATACCTGTCGGACTGAGGTACGCCGCCTGGGTATCACCTAGGAGGTCAAGCCTCCTAGGCCCTTGCCACCCGGCTTTCGGGTGGTGTAAATTTATTGCTTGCTGCCTCAGGCGCCCCAACCGGGAAATACCGACGGGGATACAATTATTTTTGCTATGCAAGAGTGCTCCTTCTTTAGGGGAGCGTGCTTGACATCCTCACTGTCTTGACTTTTGTCACATCATGCTAAGGTAAGCAGTATTTAATCTCTATCCTCATAAAAAAAATATTGCAACGCCAGTCTAGCGAAAATGTAATGTTCTACCAAAATTTTGTTTAATTTTCGATTTTGGGGCTATTACTGAGAGTTCTCGTATAATGTTTATGGAACATATTCATCGTTAAATTTAAGATTTTTTTTTGTTGTTATACACTAATACTGCGATCGTCAGACGTGCCTACCCTAACCCTAACCCTAACCCTAATACTGCGATCGTCAGACGTGCCTACGATACAATAGGAATTCGTGTCTGTAATTTTCCATTATCTGATCTCAGACAACGGTTTCTTTTGAACATAAGCTGCTTTGACCACTGATAAAGACCGGATAAAGCGAACGAGAAAGCCAGAAAGAGTACGAGAGGAAGAAAGAGAGAGGGGAAGGGGGAAGCTGGGGAGGGAGAAATGGTGACATGCCTTATGTGTCACTATCAGACATTTATATATAAAATACGGTACTTGTACAGTTTAGTCAAGACGTTCGAAAATGAAAATATCGAAAAAGGTTGTACGTATCCGTTTTGCACTGAAGATCTCCGAAAAAAAATATTATTTCATGTGATCGAGTAGTTTTTTTTTTTGTTTTTGTTTTTTTTTACAGCAGAAAAACACGTTTTTATGAGAGCGCGTTGAAGTCAGCCATTGGGAGATAACTCCAGTTAAAGAGAGCGCGTTGAAGTTAGCCACGGGGAGATAACTCCAGTTAAAGCGCCGACACTCCCTCCCCATCTTTAATACTAGCTTTTCTTCCTAAAAAATCGAACCTTTTGCTCGGTATCATAACAAATTGTTTTTTCGCTGTAAAAAAAAAAACAAAAAAAACTACTTAATGAAATTAAGTGAAACTTTTTTTTCGGAGAACTTCATTCCATAACGAATACGTGCAATATAACCTGTTTTTTAATATATTTTCGATTTTAATGTCTTGATTATACTGTACAAGTACCAAAAAAACAAAAAGTTGCAGATCTTTATGCCGCGTTTAATTCTCGCTAAACTAAAGGACAACCATATATGGTGTTGAGTCAAAGCGTGTCAAAAGTAGAATCAAAACAATAGAAAAACCTTGTTGTGAAGTCAACCAATCAGGATAAAATAAGCGACCTTTTAATAAGAGGGAGAGAGAAAGAAAGGGGAGAGAGTAGGCGTTCTTGTGAGAAAAAGGCGGGGTCAGAGAGATAAACCGAAATTATGTGGCAGCCATTTATATAAAGCATTGCTCACCACGTTTAAGTCTCGTAAAACAAACGAACTCGATTTCAATTGCATTTGACCATGATTGTTTCAAATGGATAAACATAAACCACAACTACAAAGGAATTTCATTTTTTCATCCGCGAGATTAACATCAAACGGAATTTCCCTGGGCAAAGTTTCTTTCCAGGAACCCCAACAAATTTTTGTTTGACGTCCAGTTAAAATGTACGGCATAATACCGTTAACATGAAAGTTGCCTCTCTCTACCGTGCTAGAAAGTTACTTACGCCTGAAAATATCCTATACTTTTACAAGACTACAGTTCGCGCATGTATGGAGTATTGCTGTCACGTTTGGGATGATGCATCTGCTACTAGTCTCTCGCTTCTGTATTGTATTGTTGTATCTAATAAGGGGGGGGGGCGTTGTGTGTGATCGCCTAAATGTTGTTTTCTATTTGTGATATATTGATATCTAATTGTTCATAAGGATGGAATACTGTTGCCATATCTAGGCAGGAGCGGCCAAAAACAGCCTATCATGCCTTGACAGAGTACAAAATAGACTTCGTGGCTTAGTGGGGGATGCCTTTTTCTCTACCCTACAACCTCTCTCCCACAGAAGAGACGTTGCGAGCCTATCCTTGTTTTATCGTTATTTTCATGGCAGGTGCTCGTCTGAACTCCAATCTCTGGTCCCCCCTCGCCAATCTTTCACGAAAAACACCCGTCTAGCTGAATCCACTGTGAAAAATTTCCCCCACTCTATATCTGTGCCTAAATCAAAACGCGGATTCCATGAACAAAGCTTCTTTCTTATAACTGCACGCCTGTGGAACTCTGTTCCGTCTGCCTGCTTCCCTCCGGACTACAACTTGGTGTGTTCAAGTCCAATGTTAACAAATTCCTAATGAACCGCCCCCCTTAAGTAAACACTTCATCAAATCTCCACACTAACTTAATGTACTTGCAATAACCCTTATCCCTGAGTGGCTTCTGGGCCTTGATAAGTGGTGATCACTGTGTAAAAAAAAAAATTTAAAAAAAGCTTGTGTGTGTGTGTGTGTGTGTGTCGTACATGTATTTTAGACATACCTTAACTTCATGCGTCGTTGATCTTGCCCACCTGGTATCCATCTTGTTCTTGGAGGCGAGACTGGATTCATTCACTCCAAGACGATGAATGGTTTTATATTGTTTTTTTTTTATTCACCTTCCAGGTGTTGAAGAAGAATGGAAAGTGAATGTCTTTGCTTGCATAGGTTTGATTTTTTTCACACACATCAGCGCCCCCCCCCCACCCAGTGAAGGGGAGGGGACGACCTGTTAAGCCGTCTGTTCTTCTCTACGTCAAAACCCAAACTCACTGACTCCAGCTAACCTGATCATGTGACTCACGCGCAGATCCGATCAGCTGACCCTCACTTCCGGTAAAACGGGTCTACAATATGATTTACCATATTTCTTTCTTATGTTCGGCCTATTTCCTAACACCTGGACACCTGATAAGTCCTGAACTGTCATCTAAGCTTCAACCTCTGTCCCATCGACGAAATGTTGCATCCCTCTGCCTGTTTTATAAATACTTTAATGGTGGATGCTCTGATGAACTACAAGCACTTGTACCCCCTCGATGTAAATTCCCCCGACAAACCCACTTTCTTTTCCTCTTTCGCGGTACAGCTTCGAGCCTGCTTTTCCTTTTTTTTTCTTTTTTTTTCTTTTTTTTCTTTTTTTTCTTTTTTTTCCTTTTTTCTTTTTTTTTCTTTTTTTTTCTTTTTTGTTTCTTTTTTTTCCTTTTTTTCTTTTTTTCTTTTTTTTTCTTCTTTTTTTTCCTTTTTTTCTTTTTCTTTTTTTTCTTAATTTTTTTTTTTTTTTGCTCAACCAACACCCTTACATACACCTCCACTTTCTTTTCCGCCTTCGGATCACGGGTTCGAGCCTGGCTGCCTGCTACAACTTTTTTTTTTTTTTTGCTCAACACAGACCTCTAAACACTCGGGCAACGCGGGCATCCATGCTAGTTTACAATTAAATGGCAATCACTCGGAAGAAAACAAGATGTAAGCGTGACACACAAAATAACGCACATACAAACGCTATCGTATTTATATATAGATTATAGAAATAAATAATCTTGCTGAAAAGTAAATCCAAGAAAAGTTTTTTCGCCATTTATCTTCCCCCCCTATAAATAGAATGCGATTTCCCGTGCATTGTGTACAAATACTTCTGTCACTCGCTACTTTGTTTGGCTGACTTATTAAGTAGAAACGTCATAGGAAACGCCCCCTAGTGTCAGTATGCGTAATTGTGTTTGAGAAAGGGAGGTAATGCGATACCGTCTTTGCTGCTAATAAAGGCCAGGGAGAAAAAGAGAAAGTGCGGGAGAGAGTCACTTACAGGTTTGCTTACCACATTAAAGTTTCGCTAAACAAACGAACTCACTTTCAACTGCAGATATTTTAACGGTCATCTCTGAACGCATATACCATACACTGGATAAGGCGGACGAAGCGAGGGCTGTAGCTCTTGACATATCCAAGGCCTTCGATAAATTCTGGCACGAAGGGCTGCTAATGAAAATTAAATCGTTGAACCATTCGAATTTGCATTTTAAGGGTGCTGGCAATGGTCCTGTTTTTTTTTGTTTTTTTTACACAGTGATCACCACTTATCAAGGCCCGGAAGCCACCCAGGGATAAGGGTTATTGCAAGTACATTACGTTAGTGTGGAGATTTGATGAAGTGTTTACATAAGGGAGCGGTTCATTAGGAATTCGTTAACATTGGACTTGAAGACATCCAAGTTGTAGTCCGGAGGGAAGCAGGCAGACGGAACAGAGTTCCACAGGCGTGCAGTTCTAAGAAAGAAGCTTTGTTCATGGAATCCGCGTTTTGATTTAGGCACAGATATAGAGTGGGGGAAATTGTTCACAGTGGATTCAGCTAGACGGGTGTTTTTCGTGAAAGATTGGCGAGGGGGGGACCAGAGATTGGAGTTCAGACGAGCATCTGCCATGAAAATAACGATAAAACAAGGATAGGCTCGCAACGTCTCTTCTGTGGTTGCTAAACCACGAAGTCTATTTTGTACTTTGTCAAGGCATGATAGGCTGTTTTTTGGCAGCTCCTGCCCAGATATGGCAACAGTATTCCATCCTTGGACGTACTTGGCTTTTATATAGATAGAGAATTGCATCCTGTTGGTCTCTTTGGACTTGTGGGCTGGTGCCAAGTCTTTCTGCCACATCCAGGATCTTTCAACGGCTACCTGTTTTGACAATGAAATAAAATATATATTTATATCCTCTATTGTGAATCTTCGGGATATCCGCTGTTACCTGGGAGCTATTAAAACTATCTTAGCATACCCGGCTTCCCAATGAGGGTCAATTCGCTCCCTCAGGTCGATCACGTTACAATTGCACTAAGGGATCACCACACTCTTCAGATCATCCAGGTATACTTGGTATTAACTTTCAAGCCGACTTTGAAGATGTGAGGTGGCAGTATGTGGCCCTCACTTTAAACCATACCAAAACCATAACCGTGACTGGAAACTTCGTTGACCTATGCCCTCAAGCTTTGAACCGTCCGGATTTTCATTTTGAGGGTGCTGGCAATGGTCCTGTTGTCATAACCTGGATTGGTAGAGAGCATGAGTTGTACATTTGTTCTCCAATCTCACTCGTTGTAACATTGTGTCACTTTCAGATATGATAGAAGGCTCCTATCGCTTTGGGATTTGTACAAGAAAACCGATTTTAATCAAACGGAAATGGAATCATGTAGTCTTTTCTGACAATATTATCGTTCCACCCTGTAATCGGTGAGAATTTCATATTGATTAGGATCTTTTCTCTGACAAACTAATGAAGAAATGTTCAGCCGAGCTAGCCCCATACTTTTCAAGCTCTACAATAAATGCCTTGCTGAATCTTGCTTCCCTAATAGCTGGAAGATGGCCTCTGTGGTACCAGTGTACAAGAATTCTGATGAAAAGACTGACCTTCTCAATTATCTCCCATTAGTCTTCCTTCTCCTTCTCTTCTTTGAGACCTTAATTAATCAAGCACTAGTTCACCACCTCGCAAAAGCAAATCTTCTCTCTGACAAACAGTATGGATTTAGGCAATGTCGTTCTACTGCAGATATTTTAACAGTCATCTCTGACCACATATACCATGTAATGGATAAAGCGGGTGAAACCACGGCTGTAGCTCTTGATATATCCAAGGCCTTTGACAAAGTCTGGCATAAAGGGCTGCTAATGAAAATTAAATCATACGATATAACAGGACGTATACTAAAAAATAATTAGATCTTTCTTAGACAATAGAAGCACACAGTTTGTCATTGACGGACGTACATCCAAGCAGCAAAACATTAAACTCCAACTCCACCTTAGAGCCAACGAACAACTTCCTCCCAAATTTCCCTATGTAGATTGAAGCCATATTAGATGATGTAGAAATCACCCCTCCTCATGGCCACGATATCATAAAAAACTTAAACACCTCAAAGGCGTGTGGGCCTGATCTCATCCCTGCATTACTAATTAAGAAATGTTCAGCCGAGCTAACTCCCATACTTTCCAAGCTCTACAATAAATCTTGCTTCCCTAGTAGCTGGAAGATGACCTCTGTGGTACCAGTGTACAAGAATTCTGGTGAAAGAACAGACCATCTCAATTATCACCCCATTAGTATCCTCCCACTCTTTGCTAAAATCTTTGAGACCTTAATTCATCAAGCACTTGTTTACCACTTCGCAAAAGCAAATCTCTCTGACAAACAGTATGGATTCAGGCAATGTCGTTCTATTTTAACAGTCATCTCTGAACGCATTTACCATGTACTGGATAAGGCGGGCAACGCCATAGCTGTAGCCCTTGATATATCCAAGGCCTTTGACAAAGTCTGGCACAAAGAGCTGCTTATGAAAATTAAATCATAACGGTATAACTGGACGTATACTAAAACAATTAGATCTTTCTTAGACAATAGAAGCACACAGGTTGTCATTGACTGACGTCCATCTAAGCAGCATAACATTAATGCGGGAATGCCTCAGGAATCGATCCTTGGACCATTATTATTCCTGATATTAATAAGCGACCTCCCTAATATATATATAAAAAAACTGCGTATGACCTTGAGCGTTTCAAACAAACAAACAAAACAAAGGAGTAACTTAACTGTCTTTCAATGAATTCGATATGGGAGACAAAAGGGTTATGTGTCAGCCATTTCTTACGTTATTATGTTACTAACGATGGGCGCACCCAGCTTTTCCCGGACGTAAAATACGCATAAATATATTTTAATTTGTCCAGAGTTCGTATATAGTATTATAGAGTAATGATTCTAAAAGTAAAAAAAAAACAAATTAGGTACCATCAGCTAGAATCGAAACCGAAACTTTCAAAGCTGGTGAAGTTACCACTGTACCAAGGTGACACGCATATGAACTCATTTAAATTAAAAATTAAAAATAAACTAAGATACATTAAAATATACTCTGCTCTCTAGACTGTTGTTCTAATCCCCTTAATACACACACACACATATATATATATATATATATATATAGAGAGAGAGAGAGAGAGAGAAAGAGAAAGAGAGAGAGAGAGAGAGAGGTGATTTTAAAATGAAACAAAAAAGTATTTGGGGTGCCATTAACTAGAATCGAAACCGAAAGCAAGACTGTTACATTCAAAGCTGGTGACGTTACCACTCTAACAACGTGACACGCATATTAACTGATTAAAAATTAAAAATAAACTAAGATGAATCTACAAAATGTATAACGATTTTTTAAAATTTTGACCCCTTTTTTTTACCCCTTAACAACTATTTTAACCGGCTAAAGACCCATAAAAGAACGGTCCGTAAAAAATCCAATCATTTGAGGTCCCTGACAACTTTTAGTTTTGGAAGAGGTAGCTTGAAAATATGGAGACAGACAGACAGACAGACAGAGTGAGTTTTATAAATTAGATTTTTTATTTTGGCTGACGTGTTTTGCCCAGCCATAAAACACACTTAACGTATGTACTTGTGTATAAGTCGAATTTCTGAGAGACGATTTTAAGGTTATTTTTGAGGGGTCGACTTTATACATAGGTAATGTTTTTTGGAAATGTTGTTAAAGAGCGATTCAGTACTCTATCATAATATAGAAAACGCCATTTTGTTTGTGCACTCGGTATATACCAGTAACTCTAGTAATTAATCGCACTCCTTCTGAACCCCACTGTAGTGTGTTTACCAGCATATAAGTACATGCACATTTTCAGTGGGAGGCTTAATAATAATTGGAATAGCTCAAACCAAAAGCAAAACTATAACATTCAAAGCTGGTGACATTACTACTGTACCAACGTGGCATGCATATGAAGTGATTAAAAATAAAAATTAAGCTAAGATGAATGCACAAAATGTTTTACGATTTGTTAAATTTTGACCCCTGGGGGGGCGACTTTTGAACCATCTCCGTCAAATAGTTTGTGACAATGATGGAGTTGTGGACTGGTGCACTGAGAGAAACTTCACGCAGATCTTTCGCATCTACAGTTCCTCGCGAATAATTGTGTGTACAGTTTCCACCCGGACATCAAAGTATGCACTTATTGAAATAAAAAAGCTGTGCGAATTTGCTTTGTGTCCATCTTGTATTCAACGTTCTGAAAAGAAAACATAATTGTTTTAAAACGATTATAATTTAAACTATTCCGTCTGCCTGCTTCCCACCTGACTACAACTTGGATGTCTTCAAGTCCAATGTTAACAAATTCCTAATGAACCGCCCTCTTAAGTAAACACTTTATTAAATCTCCACACTAACGTAGTGTACTTGCAATAACCCTTATCCCTGAGTGGTTTCCTGACCTTGATAAGTGGTGACCACCGTGTAAAAAAAAAAAGATAAAGTGAAAAACGCTCTTTAAATGATATATAAAGTAAAGTTATTATAACAAAAACTTATTTGGCATCAAACTGCACTTATTGTCTCGATAGACACACGATTGTTCTTATCCATGAAATTCTTTATTTGACCAATCAACTCTGACGTTCTCACTCCTCTCACGAAAGAAAAGGCGTATTAGCTGACACGATAGGGCGACTGTCTACCTCACTGTGATTACTTTCGGCCAGAAGCTGCGGCCTCCTCTGCTGCCAGTCGTCGCGGGTGCGCTCCACTGGAAATGAGCAATGGAGGTTCAGAGTGCGTTTATCTGATGCGCAACATGGAAATGGGTAAGATTTTAATATTGTTTCCTTTTCGCCCACGTTTTTTTCTTCTGCTTTTCATTTTGATATCCTGAGGATGTCCCCTGCAATAGGGACGAAACGTTGATCACCATTTTATAAATTTATAAATTCGTCAGTTTTTCTTTCTCAAAACAACATAACGTCAAAAATGGCTGATATTTTTAATTTTATTTTTACTTATCAGAGCAAATAGTTAATAAAACATGTTATAAGCTTATTATAAGCTCTATCTCCTATTTGGTTTTATCGAGCTTTTACATCTGGTTGAGATAACTTTATAAATATTAATTCTTTAATATTTATAATATACTTTAGTTTTACCATCTTGGATCATTTGGTAAATTTAATCTTAATTTTTATTATATATATATATATATATATATATATATATATATATATATATATATATATATATATATATATATATACGGATCTCGTGAAAATCCGTTGCCTCTGTCGAAAGTTTTAGGCAGACATACATACATAAGACATACATTTAAACAGATTTTTGCCCTTATATTATACACTAGTGGGGGTGCCCAGCGTTGCCCGGGTGTTTGTTGATGTTTTTTTTAACTGTTTGCTCTTATTATAAGCTCTATCTCCTATTTGGTTTTATCGAGCTTTTACATCTGGTTGAGATAACTTTATAAATATTAATTCTTTAATATTTATAATATACTTTAGTTTTACCATCTTGGATCATTTTGGTAAATTAATCATTTTTATTTTATATATATATATATATATATATATATATATATATATATATATATATATATATATATATATATATATATAGAGAGAGAGAGAGAGAGAGAGAGAGAGAGAAAGAGAGAGAAATAAAAAGGAGCAAGCCGTATTATGTGTTCATCAATGTTTCGTCTTTTATTTCGAGACCAGAGGAAATCTCGAAATAAAGACGAAACGTTGATGAACACATAATACGGTTTGTTCCTTTTTATTTCTCTATTTTGTTGGAATACTATTGCCCTTATTTTCATCATATATATATATATATATATATATATATATATATATATATATATATATATATATATATATATATTAGAAAGGTCCTCGTTGAAAACATAAAAATCATACAACATAAAAATAATATTAAAAAATTAAAAATTCTTGAAGCGTCATATATTAGAACCCTTCAACCAACTATAAAGAATATCGCATTCAAGAAAAGCAGTAACGTTCTAAAATGTCTTCAGTAGTTCCTATTGGACGGTCTTTCTTAACGGTGTCCACGAACTTGCTGATTTTAATACTCAAATTTTTAATCAACCTTTATTTTTAATCAACTGTTCATCGACTCTATATATTTTAACTTATCGCCGCTTACTGTATATTTTGGTTTTCACTTTTAATTCTCATTTTCGCTCCTTCGTACTTTTACTTCAACACCTGATGATGATTCGTGGATGAATCGAAAGCGCTCGTAAGAACAACAATTATTGAACTTTTAATAATATTTTTGATTTTGATACAAAAATTTATACGGAAAATCGAAAAATTAAAAAAAAAAGAATCATAAACAAAAGTGTCTCCGTTGCATTTATTAATATTTGCTTGAATGAAAAAATGCTGTCTAAATATACCAATTTAATATATATAATATATATATATATATGTATATATATATACATACACACATATATATATATATATATATATATATATATATATATATATATATATATATATATATATATATATATATATATATATAGTAAGCTATAAAATTTCCATTAATAGCTCAATAGTGCAGGAGTATATAATAAACATATTTTTATTATATTAACCATTTTGAAGGCAAGAAACAAAATTTATTATGAATTCATTAAAAAAACATCTTTTATTATCAAATGTGTTTTGTTGTTATAGAAGTCGTTGTTCCTAATCTTAGGGATGAAAACAAAATGTCTGCCGCACTGATCAAGTAGAATTCATGCTAAGTCACGTGACGACTGGATTGAAAGATGGCGTAGACCAAATCGACTTGGTGTGACGGTGGAGGTGGCATCCACGAGGGAGGATCGAGTTTGAGATTGATGAATTTGAGGATAAAAATCTCCAGTTCTGTGGTTGAAAGAGAAGAAGCCGCCATTGTGACACTGGAAGGCATTCATCGTTTGAGAAACACGATCGGAGAAATGAGTCATCGCCATATTTGGTTGTCGTGGGAGGAGAAAACGAGATTGGTTGCTTCTTCTTATTTTTCCCCTTTCTGCGCATGGCGGCCATGTTTGATTTCTTTATTTACACGTTGAAAGCCATTGAAACAAGACAACAAAAGGTATATAATTAGATACGAATACAATTGTATTTCGACAAATTAGGAGTACTCCGTAGAAACCCAGGTAAAACAATCCTATCTCATTCAAAAGTGTTTATGCTGAAAAAAAAAAAAAATAATAAACAATATCTGCTTTTCTTTTCATTGATTGAACTAGCAGGAACTGTGGAAATTCTACAGGGGAATCCTTCATATGTAATATATTGGTGTTGACATTCTGTAGATGTTCAGCGTAAATGGAGATTTTTCTGATATTATTGTAACTATTTCGTTAAAACTGCAAAAGTATTTATCAGGAAAGCCCGACGTAGCCCGGTCATAAAGTACGTTTAAATATGATATTTTAATTCTTGCAAATTTCGTATATATTATTGTAGAGTTAATGTTCTATTGATTTTTAGCCATTGAAATAAGGCAACAAGAGGTACATAATAAGATACGAATATAATTGTATTTCGTTAAATTCGGAGTACACCGTAGAAACCGGGGTATAAAGATCCAATCTCATTCAAAATTGTATCATGCTGATAAAATTGTCTCCCTGGAAAAGACGACATGATTCCATTTCCGTTTGATTGAAACCGGTCTCCCTTATACCAATAGGGACCTTGTATCATGTCTAAAAGTGACACTATGTTCAACGAAAAAAAAATAGACCACATCCTGTCTGCACATCCCTCGGCTAACATCCACATCTGTATCATGTCTAAAAGTGACACTATGTTCAACGAAAAAAAAAATAGACCACATCCTGTCTGCACATCCCTCGGCTAACATCCACATCTGTGGTGACTTCAAACGTGGAATGGCTGACCCACTCAAATAAGACGGACGATGAGGGGAGGTTCTGTCATGATTTTTCCATTGCTTATGACCTCACTCAGATTTTTCGCAAGCCCACCCGTGTGCCCGATACTACAGGTCAATATGCAAGCCTCCTAGACCCTTTTCTCTCAACTTCCCCATAGCTATGTTAATGTTCCGTTCTTTCTCCTCTAGGATCCTCCGACCACTCCGTCGTATCGCCCTGGAAAAGACGACATGATTCCATTTCCGTTTGATTGAAACCGGTCTCCTTTTTTGTTGTTGCAGACCATCTACTAGCAAGCCAGTTGTGTAAAGATCCCAATATATATATATATATATATATATATATATATATATATATATATATATATATAGTCTTTGAAGCTTTTAACATTTGAAACCATACAAAAATTATTTTTTATCATTCGTTAAAAAAAAAAAACATCTAGTAAGTAAGTCATTTAATCACCTGCAATCACTGCATCAACTCTCTCAAATTTACTATAATACCAATTTTTTTATTTTTCAAGGGATCATCAGTTGTTTACCATGAAACACTGTTTCGGGGATTTAAAAACAAAACAGTGTATTACATCATGGCTCCCCAGCAATGTTGATCAAACACCACCACCCTTAATCTTAGGAAGAAGACAAGTTACAAAAATTTTGATCTAATTTCCAATTCTTAATTGCAATTACTAACCTTTTCATAGTATAAAAATGAATTTCTTACCTGTGCAATTCATCAATTTCCACATTTAAAATGGATACATTTTTTAATTTATCAGTCTTGTATTTATAAGATTTGGATTAATCCATTTAATATATATATATAGACTTGTATGTAATATACTGAGTTCGTGTAATTCAGTAAATTTTCATATACCAATAAGTTTTAAGCAAAAAAAGTTGAATTAAGGATTAAGCTACAAAATTATCACATTTCATACATGAGCATTAATATAATGTGTGTGCAAATAAAATAAAACAGGCTTCATAATCCCACCCCCACACTGTAGAGATCCCTAGATGTAAAAGATCTTTCTACTCCAGTAGTTTCTTCCCCAGAACTGCTAGACTTTGGAATTCCATTCCAGGTCCCTGCTTCCCCAACTGTACTGACGTGCAGAAGTTCAAGTGCAACGTGAACCAACATCTTGCTGCCCAATTCCAGAGTCTAGCGGTTCTGGGGAAGAAACTATTGGAGTAGAAAGATCTTTTACATCTAGGGATCTCTACAGTGTGGGGGTGGGATTTAGCAGCCTGTCGGGTTTGTCGAGGGTGCTCACGTCGTAGGGGCACAAGTGATTGCAGTTCGTCAGAGCATTCACCACTAAAATACTTGTAGAACAGGCAGACGGATGCAACATTTCGTCGATGGGACAGAGGCTGAAGCTTAGATTCCAGTTCAGGGCCTATCAGGTTTGCGACTCTCTTTTGAACCTTGTCAAGGAGCGAGAGATTAGTAGCAGATGCACCAACCCAAATGTGACAGCAATACTCCATACATGGGCGAATGTACAGGTACAGGATACTTTCGGGTGTTAGTAGTTGTCTAGCACGGTAGAGAGAGCCCACCTTTCTTGCAGCGGCCCTGGCAATGCCTTCAATGTAATTGTTCTAACTCATGTTTCCTGTGAACGTTAGACCAAGGAGTTTGAAAGATGTACTCTCAGATAAAGAGTCGTTCGCCATTGCTATATGTGGTAGAGAGGGTTTCTTGTAATTATTGAATGAAACTAGTTTAGTCTTGGTGGCATTGAACGTGACCATCCATTTTTGTCCCCATTCCACTACAGATTGGAGGTCTTCCTCTAGTGTTTCTGCCATTTCTTTAGAAATGTGTTAATTTGTTTTCCTGTCGTGCCTGTTATAGAGTGTGATGTCATCAGAATATATACCCATCTCAGAGGCAATGTTGTCGGGGAGGTTATTTATGAATATCACGAACAATAGAGGTCCAAGGATAGACCCCTGGGGCACTTCCGCATTTATATCATATTGTTTAGATGTACGACCGTCGAGGACAACCTGGATTTTTCTCTTATCTAAGAAGGATTTAATTATGTTTAGTATTCTACCAGTGATACCGTATGATCTAATCTTCCTGAGGAGACCCTCATGCCATACCCTGTCAAAAGCCTTAGATATATCTAGAGCTACCGCTCTGCCCTCCCCCGCTTTGTCCAGTGAATGGTATATACGGTCCAAGATTAGAGTGAGGATGTCTGCTGTGGAACGGGCTTGTCTAAATCCATATTGTTTGTCAGTCAGAAGTTTAGAATCTGTAAGGTGATGGACTAGAGCATGGTTAATTAAGGTCTCAAATATTTTGGCAAAAGTGGGAGGAGGCTGATGGGGCGATAATTTGATGGGTCAGTTCTTTCACCAGAATTCTTGAATACTGGTACAACAGAAGCAGTTTTCCAACAGCCCGGAAAGCAAGCTTCATTAAGGCATTTGTTGTAGAGTTTGGAGAGAACTGGAGCTACTTCGGCTGAGCATTTTTTTAATAGCATATATATATATATATATATATATATATATATATATATGTATATATATATATATATATATATATATATATATATATATATATTTGCAAAGAACTTTGCAGCTAATTCTACCCTGTGCGACGAAGGCCATCAACTCCCCATATTTCCTCCTATAACACAGAACAAGCTAGGTAACATACAAATATCCGTGCATGAGGTCGCCAAGCTAATCAAGAACCTAGATTCCAGTAAAGCAACTGGCCCTAATGGCATCCCAATTATAGTATTAAAAAAGTTTCAACCAAAACTTGCTCCCATACTTACGAAACTATTTAAGCGCTGCCTTAAGGAGAAGTGCTTTCTGACTCCCTGTAAGACCTCATCAGTTTGCCCTGTATTTAAGAATTCAGGTGATAAGTCATCTCCCTCTCAGTACAGACCAATAAGTCTCCTGTGTGTTATGAGTAAGTTGCTGGAATCCATATTAAATAGAGAAATAGTCAATCACCTCAGCAGGAATAACCTTCTTAGTGACACACAATATAGTTTCCGCTCTGCAAGATCTACCGCAGATGTGCTGACGGTTATATCCCACAGGATTACTGAATCTCTTGACAAAGTCTTCCTTTCTAGGGCAATTGCTCTTGACATATCAAAGGCCTTCGACAAGGTATGGCGTAAGGGTCTACTTCACAAGATTTCCAGCTACGGTATAACTGGAAATGTTTTCTCAATCATTAAATCATTTCTCTCCTATAGGCTCATATGAGTAGTGGTAGATAGACAAAAATCGGAGGCCTGCAATATAAATGCTGGAGTCCCTCAGGGGTCAATCCTAGGCCAAACTCTCTTCCTGATCTACATCAATGACCTCCCTAAACACATACTTAAATCATTCGTTGACATCTATGCTGATGACATGACCATCTACAGCAACACATCAAAGGCTGTAAATGACAAAGTTCTCTCTGATTCTCTCTCCTCTGATCTCGAGCGCGTGGTTCAGTGGGGGAAGATGTGGCTGGTTACCTTTAATGCATCCAAAACCAAACTCCTATCCTTACATCATCAACGCTCTGATCCCCATCTGGCATCAATTGTGATGGATGGCTCTCGTCTGGGTGAGGCCCCATGTTTTGACAAGCTTCTGGGTTTGACCTTTACTCCTGATCTGAAATGAAACACATCAAGTCTGTTGCCAAGGTCGCTGGAAAGATGGTGGGATCCTTCTACGGCTCCAGAAGATATCTCACTACTGATGCAATTCTCTATCTATATAAAAGCCAAGTACGTCCAAGGATGGAATACTGTTGCCATATCTGGGCAGGAGCTGCTAAAAACAGCCTATCCTGCCTTGACAGAGTACAAAATAGACTTCGTGGCTTAGTGGGGGATGCCTTTTTCTCTACCCTGCAACCTCTCTCCCACAGAAGAGACGTTGCGAGCCTATCCTTGTTTTATTGTTATTTCCATGGCAGGTGCTCGTCTGAACTCCAATCTCTGGTCCCCCCTCGCCAATCTTTCACGAAAAACACCCGTCTAGCTGAATCCACTGTGAAAAATTTTCCCCACTCTATATCTGTGCCTAAATCAAAACGTGGATTCCATGAACAAAGCTTCTTTCTTAGAACTGCACGCCTGTGGAACTCTGTTCCGTCTGCCTGCTTCCCACTGGACTACAACTTGGATGTCTTCAAGTCCAATGTTAACAAATTCCTAATGAACCGCCCCCTTAAGTAAACACTTCATCAAATCTCCACACTAACGTAATGTACTTGCAATAACCCTTATCCCTGAGTGGCTTCCGGGCCTTGATAAGTGGTGATCACTGTGTAAAATATATATATATATATATATATACATGTACTAGAAGAAAATCTGCCTTTGCCTGAGATTGAATAAGAATCAACAAATGTCTTTCACATAAGCGCGCACTTTTGCATATATACGTTTTCCCACGTGAGTGATCAAAACAAATCAAGTCCTTTTACATACTCACACGGTTACTGGTCTTCGTTCTCCCGTCGTTGCTCTTCCACGCGTGCGTCGTGATTCCCTTGTAGTTGATAATTTTTTGTTTAACCCATGTCGGTAAACACAGCGGATACTTGCTGGCTATTAAAGGTTTTTTTATTAGAAAAAATAAGATTACTCATGGGAGGAGAGATCAATATCTTATTCTGGTTATTTCTTAACTCGTTTTTTCTAACGATGCACAGTGGAACATTCACATAGATTCTCTCTAGTTCTGTTTTTAGGTGAGTAGATGTCATTCTTGCATAGGTCGAGGGTCGCAAAGACTCGTCATGTTTCGCATCCTCTATCGTGTCCTTTCTGTCACTATATATAATTCTTAAATTCAGTAAACAAATCCTGTGAGTGTTTTTTTTTTTTTTTACAAATGACGGTCAAACTGATATTCGTCTCTGCTCTCCTCCATCCCGCCTCTTCATCCCTCCTCAGTCTCCATCATCGAATGGGCAGATTCCATTTCTGTATGCGTTATGTTTCCAAAGAATCGCCATGTTTGGCAGATATAGTTTTTTTTTTTTTACAAGGTGGTCACCACTTATCAAGGCACGGAAGCCACTCAGGGATAAGGGTTATTGCGGGTACAGTAATTTAGTATTGGAGATTTGATAAAGTGTCTTACTTAAGGGGACGGTTCATCAGAAATTTGTTTATGTTGGACTTGAAGACATCCAAGTTGTAGTCAGGTGGGAAACAGGAAAACGGAACAGAGTTCCACAGGCGTGCACTTCTAAGAAAGAAGCTTTGTTCATGGAATCTACATTTTGATTTAGGCACAGATAGGGAGTGGGGAAAATTATTGACGGTGGTTTCAGCTAGTCGGGTGTTTTTTCATGAAAAATTGGCGAGAGGAACCAGAGATTGGAGCTCAGATGAGCACTTACCATGGAAATAACGATAGAACAAAAACAGACTCACAACGTCTCTTCTGTGGGAGAGAGGTTGCAGGGTAGAGAAAAGGGCATCCCCCACTAAGCCACAAAGTTTATTTTGTATTCTGTCAAGGCAGGATAGGCTGTTTTTAGCAGCTCCGGCCCAGATGTGGCAGCAGTACTTCATCCTTGGACGTACTTGACTTTTATATAGATAGAGAATTGCATAAGGAGTGAGATATCTTCTGGAGCGGTAGAAGGATCCCACCATCTTTCCAGCGACCTTGGCAACAGACTTACAAGCAGTTGCAATAGCATCCACAGCAACTAACAGAGTTCAACCATTTTTGTCTAGCTTTGATGTTTGACTTGAATCAAACAGATTTGATATTATTACGAGAGAAACAGAGAGACAGATAGACAGAAAAATAAGATGTGTTAGAAAATTGTTTCTGTTCACAGGAACTAAATGCACATTTAAAAGTTGTCGCCCTAAAGCAAACAAGACGAGAAGACGTTATGAAGATTGTGCAGGGAGGAATGATAAAAGTGTTGCCCTAAAGAAAACAACACTACAGCTTTATTTTAAAACTTTTATTAAAAAAAATCAATTCGGATAACTTGATTATGTAGTAGAGCTGACATCTATTCAATGCAGCCGCCTTCAGCCTCAATCACTACCTCAATACGGGCCTGGAACTGGAAGCTGGCCTTTACCACAAGTGTCGGTGGGAGCTCAATGAATACTGGGCAATGGTGTGGTTTCAAGTTTCACCTTACATTTTCAAAATCGGCTTGAAAGTCAACACCAAAGTGTACCTGGATGTACTGAAGAGTGTGGCAGACCCTGAATGTAGCAGAAGGACTCGGCGCCAAGACACGTCCAAAAAAAACAAGCATGGCTTTAGGTGGCTTCAAAAGGAGTGCTACGAGATTGTACTCTTCTCTCGCTGCCCCTCTCCTCGCGCTGCACTACTTAGTTTGGTCATAAATCGAGACCATCACCAACATGACCTCCCCCAACCTGATCACCGCCATCCATAGAGCATTGACCGAACTCCCACAAGCGCTTGTGAGAAAGTCATTCTTCCAGTTGCGGACCCGTGTCGAAGCGGTGCTTGAGGCTGAAGCCGGCTACATTGAATAGATGTCAGCTCTACTACATAATCAGGTTATCTGAATTATTTTTCCCCCGACCTGAACCGGCTGAACTACTTCGTTTGGTCATACGTCAAGAACATCACCAACATGACTTCCAACAACACTAAAGCCAGCCTGATCACCACCATCAGCTAAGTATTCACCGAGCTCCCCTGCCGTGGAAAAGGCATGCTCCTAGTTCTGGATTCATATCGAGCCAGTGATTGAGGTTGAAGGCGGCAACATTGAATAGATATCAGCTCTACTACATAATGAAGTTACCTGAATTGATTTTTCCAATAAAATTTTTTAGCTTTAGTGTGGTTTTCTTTAAGGCTTCATAAAGAGGTGTCTCGACTTTGTATCCTTCTCTCACTGGCCCCTCTCCTTTCCCGACCTGAACCCGCTGGACTACTTAGTTTAGTCATACGTTTAGAACATCGCCAACATAACCAAAACGTAGATCCCATGAGCAGAGCTTCTTTCTTAGAAGTGCACGCCTGTGGAACTCTGTTCCGTTTGCCTGTTTCCCACCTGACTACAACCTGGATGTCTTCAAGTCCAACATAAACAAATTCCTGATGAACCGCCCCCTTAAGTAAGACACTATCAAATCTCAACACTAACGTACTATACACGCAATAACCCTAATCCCTGAGTTGCTCCTGGGCCTTGATAAGTGGTAACCACCTTGTAAAAAACAAAAAACAAAAAAAAAACATGACCTCCCACAACACAAAAGTGAGCCTGATCGCTACCATGCGCTCAGTATTCACCGAACTCCCGCCAAGCTTCCACCGGGTCTTGTGGAAAAGAAATGTTCCCAGTTCCGGACACGTATCGAGGCGGTGATAGAAGCTGAAGGCAGCTACATTAAATAGATATCCCTAAACACATACTTAAATCATTCGTTGACATCTATGCTGATGACACAACCATCTACGGCAACACATCAAAGGCTGTAAATGACAAAGTTCTCTCTGATTCTCTCTCCTCTGATCTCGAGCGCGTGGTTCAGTGGGGGAAGATGTGGCTGGTTACCTTTAATGCATCCAAAACCAAACTCCTATCCTTACATCATCAACGCTCTGATCCCCAGCTGGCATCAATCGTCTGGGTGAGGCTCCGTGTTTTGACAAGCTTCTGGGTTTAACCTTTACTCCTGATCTGAAATGGAACACGTACATCAAGTCTGTTGCCAAGGTCGCTGGAAAGATGGTGGGATCCTTCTATCGCTCCAGAAGATATCTCACTACTGATGCAATTCTCTATCTATATAAAAGCCAAGTACGTCCAAGGATGGAATACTGTTGCCATCTCTGGCCAGGAGCTGCTAAAAACAGCCTATCCTGCCTTGACAGAGTACAAAATAGACTTCGTGGCTTAGTGGGGGATGCCCTTTTTACTCTACCCTGCAACCTCTCTTCCACAGAAGAGACTTTGCGAGCCTGTCCTTGTTTTATCGTTATTTCCATGGCAGATGCTCGTCTGAACTCCAATCTCTGGTCCCCCCTCGCCAATCTTTCACGAGAAACACCCGTCTAGCTGAATCCACTGTGAAAAATTTTCCCCACTCTATATCTGTGCCTAAATCAAAACGTGGATTCCATGAACAAAGCTTCTTTCTTAGAACTGCACGCCTGTGGAACTCTGTTCCGTCTGCCTGATTCCCTCCGAACTACAACTTGGATGTCTTCAAGTCCAATGTTAACAAATTCCTAATGAACCGCCCCCTTAAGTAAACACTTCATCAAATCTCCACACTAACGTAATGTACTTGCAATAACCCTTATTCCTGAGTGGCTTCCGGGCCTTGATAAGTGGTGATCACCGTGTAAAAAAAAAAAAAAAAAAAAAAGCTCTACTACATAACCAAGTTACCGGAATTGATTTTTTTTCAAGTTTGGAAAAGCTGTAGTGCTGTTTTCTTTAGAGCGACAATTTTATCGGTCCACTCTGTAAACACATCAAACAACTTCACCAACTCCCCTTATATGTGGAGGCCTTGGAAGAGGTTTGATGTTCCTTGCCATTTCATTCAACATATTGCATCGGGCAAAAAATAGAAGCACTGGTGCTGTTTCGGTTTCGGTTGACTTTCCTACAAATTTTCCGAATATCACGATCTGAAATTTTTCTCCTTGTGTCCTTATCCTTTTGGGATTTGGTGTTGGGGTTGTTCACGAATAAAGCCAAGATTAGTTGATCCCTTTCCAGCTCCGTGGCAAAATCTTTGACGGACAATCGTTCTGAGAGTCAACAACAATCTTTTGCGTTGTGAAAACCTTTAATTGTCCTGGGTTTGTTTTTGTTTTTTGCTTTTTTTTTTTTTTTTTTCATTGTAAGAGATCTGCAATGAATCGATGGACAGTATAATTTCGTTGATCATAAAAAAATGCCTTGACTTCGCGAATATTGCATAAATTTGAATAAAATTTCGGAGAAAATAAACCTTAAAACCGTCCTTTGATGATACAAGTTTAATTTTTTTATGACATATACTTAATGAAACATTGATGTTTTATTAATCTGCAATTAATCTGGCAAGGAAAACAGGAAGAGGAGGTCCGGGAACACGGTGTTGGTTTCGCAGTCAGAAACTCACTGCTTCAGAACGTACGACTCTCTGATTCAGCTACTGAGCGCCTAATCTCACTACGACTGAACACCACAGATGGAACAATTAATCTATTATGTGTGTACGCCCCAACACTCGCAGCGCCTGACGACATCAAGGAGCACTTCTACACACAGCTGGATAGCACCATCAAGGCATTTCCACAAAATGAAGACCTGATTATACTTGGGGACTTTAATGCACGTGTGGGTGGCGACAACGATGCATGGCCAAGTTGCCTTGGTAACTTTGGAGTGGGCAAATGCAATGGTAACGGCCAGCGCCTTCTAGAACTCTGTGCCTACCATGAACTCTGCATTACCAACACATTCTTTGCTGCCAGACTGCATCACAGAGTGTCCTGGAGACATCCCAGATCAGGGCGTTGGCACCAGCTCGATCTAATCATTACTAGACGAAGGTACCTCAAACATTTTCTGATGTCTAGAGCCTACCACAGTGCTGATTGTGATACAGACCATTCCCTAATATGCAGTAGAGTCAAACTTCAACCCAAAGATTTCTACCACACTAAACAGGAGGGTGTTGCCCGTATTGATGTTAGCAAGACCACACACTCAGATCGCAATGCGAAATTCAACGAGATGTTAACCTCCACCTTCAAAGGAGATAACACCCGGACTGCATTTGAACAGTGGGAAACACTGAAAAATGCCATCCACTCTACAGCTCTCAAAGTCTTTGGGAGGAGGACAGGTAGCAAACGAAATGACTGGTATGATGCCAACTCTGCTACCCTCAACCCTCTGATTGAGGCAAAGCGTTTGTCTTTGCTCTCATACAAGGCCGACCCATCTCCTACATCGCTGGCTGCACTGAGGCTTTCCAAAAGGGCAGTTCAAAAGGCTGTAAGAGAAGCTGCAAACAACTACTGGATGAAGCTCTGCAAGCAAAGGGAATGCCTCCTGGGGTTGAACGTGATTAATCTCTAGGGTATTCGTCCATAACGCCGTTTTATTTAAATCGTTTTCCCACTTTTTTTTTTTTTTTTTCCCCTGTAAATTTAATAAAACGCTATTTTAATCGCTTTCATTCTTTATTTTAAAATAATTCCCTCGATACAGCTTTGAGAAGCGAGGGTCGAAACCGGTCAGCTGGCTCCCCATTTTTTTTTCTTTCCTCTCCTGCTTCCCCTTCATTCCCACCTTTTTGGAAAGAAGATATATATATATATATTTGTATATATACAAATTTACTTTTAATCATGAATCATAAAAGTCTTCCTTTCCTAATTGCAATATTTAAATTTTGTATCTCTAAAAACATCATGAAATATATATATATATATATATATATATATATATATATATATATATATATATATATATATATATATAGCGAGGAAGCGACATTATATACATGTGTGTGTGTTTGTGTGTGTGTGAGAGAAAAGAGAGAGACAGACAGACAGACAGACAGACAGACAGAGAGACAGATCATAAAAAAATGTCATGACTTCGCGAATATTGCATAAATTTGAATAAAATTTTGGGGGAAATAAACCTTAAAACCGTCCTTTGATGATACAAGTTTAATTTATTTATGACATATACTTAATGAAACATTGATGTTTTATTAATCTGCAATTAAGCGATTGGTCCAGTTTAGTAGTCGCAGTTGTATCAAAGCTCCAAAACCTTTCAGGAAAACAATCCACCAGCAGACCAGCAGAATACAAACACACACACACACACACACACACACACACACACACACACACACACAAACTAGCAGATCAAAAGCTGATAAACCTTGTCTGTGGTTTACAGCTGGTATCGACCAGAAAATAAATGCGGCACGTGATTCATATCTGTTTTACAAGACCCGAATGTAATTCGAACGGCCGAGACAGAACTGTTAGGCAGTCGAGTTGAGTGTTGTTATAAGTGATTTTCACACAGTGTTTTCCACTTCAACAATTCTTTCTTTCTTTTTTTTATATAATGCAACTCTCTTTCTCTCTCTCTTTCTTCTTTTCTCTCTCTATCTTTAGCCTTCAACAGCGGGTACGTAGTTCACAATCATCAAAAAAGATCGCAAAGTATGGCCGCCATTTTGTTTTTTGTTTTTGTTTTGTTAAGTCGTATTAAGTACAAATAGATTTCATCACCATTGAATGTTGAGCCTCGTTGTGAGTTTTTCTTAATTACAACCTTTTTCTCTCCTTTATTTTCTTTATTTGGTTCTATAAATAAGCAATTGCTTATCAATAAGCAACCGCTTCACAACCAACATATATTAAAGACTGTAAAATTGTACTTATCAACGGAGCTTCTGGTCATCATAGTTGAACCAACAATGTGGCCGCCATGTTTCTTTTTGTTAATCGAATGAAGTCCAAGCAGATTTTCATCATCTATCTTAACGCATTTAGGATGGAAAGAAAATAAAACAAAATGTTCCCGAGAAGTCAAGAGCAGGCATGAACCCCTCCAACCCTACAACTGTATTATTTGCTTCTTTGTTTAGTTAAGCCTTTTAAACTAGGTTGGTGCAAATTTAATGTCGTTTTTTACGTTCAACTTCAAAAGATCATAACTTCTTTCATAATAAACATTATTAATCAAAATAATAACCATAAGAATCGACACATTTGCCAACGAGAAACAGTTTATTTATCCCATTAGAATAGAAATCCAGAGTTTTGGAAGCGATGAAGTTATTGAAGGCCGATTCGGCATTATCTCGCTTTTTGAAACATCTTTCGCACAGAAAGTTGTCGAGATGCTTGAAAAAAAAAATAATGATCAGTGGGCGAGAGGTTCGGTGAATATGGCGGATGAGGCAGAGTCTCGTAGCCCAATTCATTTAGCTTCTGCGAGCGTTGCCATGAAGGAAAATTGGCCCCTTTCATATTGACCAATCTTGAGCACATACGTTGAAGCTTAATAATACCTTTCTCTCTTTTTAGTAGTTCACCTTTATACTGTACAGATCCAGAGATACCGGAAGTCCTTCCACTCAAATATTTTTTCCTCCAGACTAGATAGATAGCTAGATCGATAATACACATAGATATATAAATAGATCGTCAGACAGATGAATAATAGATAATTTCTCATGTTCAACAACTATATATCATAGGTATGAATCCTTTATTCATGGGCCAAGTTAGACGCAAGGTCGGCTTTTGAAGTGGGAGAAAACACATACCCTTTAAAAGTAGACATCTGGATTATTGCAGATAAACTTGTGGTCCACCTGGGTTTCACGTCTTCTAGGAGTGAAGCTGGAAACATTTTGAACGCATGCATTTCACCCTAAAATGATGGTTCGTTTTATATTAGTTTTTATTCATTTTCCAGGTGTCGATCGCAGAAGAATGGAATCTTTGCTTGCGTGGTTAATTCTAATCTCCAATTTTGAGACACGTTAACTCCCTTCCCGGTGAGGGGACGACGACCTGTTAAACCGTCCGCTCTCTTTGACGTCCTATTTCCAACTCCTATTTTCTTAGCTAACTAAAACAAGTGATAGAATACACGTAGTTCCGGTCAGCTGATCAGACGCTCTTCACATCTCATCTCTTGTTTAACTCGCCAGTTAGATAGATAGATCGAGATCGATAGATCGATAATACACATAGATATATAGATAGATCGACAGACAGACGAATAACAGATAATTTCTCATGTTCAACAACAATATATCATAGGTATGAATCCTTTATTCATGGGCCAAGTTAGAGGCAAGGTCGGCTTTTGAAGTGGGAGAAAACACATACCCTTTAAAAGGGGACATCTGGATTATTGCAGATAAACTTGAAACGCTGAAGCCGTTCATAAAGAAACAGAGGGAAAATAAATACGACAGATGATTCATGGCCGTTTCCCGAAACTCCAATGTAATTCAAACAGCAAAGATAAAAGCGTGAGGCAACAATGATGAGTGTTGCTGTAAGTGGCCGACATTCTTTTGTTTTAAGCCGGCTCTCTTCTACACACCATACTCTCTCTATCTTCCTTCCTCCCTCTCTTTTTCCCCTCTCTATCTATCTCCTCTATCTCTTCTCTTTCTTTCTCTCTTTCCCTTTTTATTTAGTCTTCAACAGTAGGCACGTGAAAATCATCAAAAAATATCGCAAAGTATGGTCGCCATTTTTTTTTTTTTTTGCTAAGTCGTATCAAATACAAACAGGGTTCATCGTCATTGAATGTTGAGCCTCGTTGTGAGTGTTTCTTAATTATACCATTCTCTCTCTCTCTCTCTCTCTCTCTCTCTCTCTCTCTCTCTTTCTCTCACACACACACACACTTATTTTCTGTATTTGGTCTTATTAATAAGCAACTGCTTCACAACCCACGTAAAATTGTACTCATGAACATGGCTGAACAAAAAATGTGGCCGCCATGTTTTTTTTTTTTTTTTTTTTTTTTTTGAGGCAACAATGATGAGTGTTGCTGTAAGTGGCCGACATTCTTTTGTTTTAAGCCGCAAAGTATGGTCGCCATTTTTTGTTTTGTTAAGTCGTATCAAATACAAACAGGTTTCATATAGTTTTTCTCCACTTTCCCGGTGTCGATCGCAGAAGAATGGCATCTTTGCTTGCGTGGTTAATTCTAATCACCAATTTTTCTTAATTTACCTTTTTCTCTCTCGCTTATTTTCTTTATTTGGTTCTATCAATAAACAATTGCTTATCAATAAACAATTGCTTATCAATAAACAATTGCTTATCAATAAACAATTGCTTATCAATAAGCAATTGCTTATCAATAAACAATTGCTTATCAATAAACAATTGCTTATTGATAAGCAATTGCTTATCAATAAACAATTGCTTATCAATAAACAATTGCTTATCAATAAACAATTGCTTATCAATAAACAATTGCTTATCAATAAACAATTGCTTATCAATAAACAATTGCTTATCAATAAGCAATTGCTTATCAATAAACAATTGCTTATCAATAAACAATTGCTTATCAATAAACAATTGCTTATCAATAAACAATTGCTTATCAATAAGCAATTGCTTATCAATAAGCAATTGCTTATCAATAAACAATTGCTTATCAATAAGCAATTGCTTATCAATAAACAATTGCTTATCAATAAACAATTGCTTATCAATAAGCAATTGCTTATCAATAAACAATTGCTTATCAATAAGCAATTGCTTATCAATAAGCAATTGCTTATCAATAAACAATTGCTTATCAATAAACAATTGCTTATCAATAAACAATTGCTTATCAATAAACAATTGCTTATCAATAAACAATTGCTTATCAATAAGCAATTGCTTATCAATAAACAATTGCTTATCAATAAGCAATTGCTTATCAATAAACAATTGCTTATCAATAAACAATTGCTTATCAATAAGCAATTGCTTATCAATAAACAATTGCTTATCAATAAGCAATTGCTTATCAATAAACAACTGCTTATCAATAAGCAATTGCTTATCAATAAACAATTGCTTATCAATAAACAATTGCTTATCAATAAGCAATTGCTTATCAATAAACAATTGCTTATCAATAAGCAATTGCTTATCAATAAACAACTGCTTATCAATAAGCAATTGCTTATCAATAAACAATTGCTTATCAATAAACAATTGATTATCAATAAGCAATTGCTTATCAATAAACAATTGCTTATCAATAAGCAATTGCTTATCAATAAACAATTACTTATCAATAAACAATTGAAACTTGGATTACTTAGGGGGACGATTCAATTAGAACTTGTTCACATTGGACTTTTTCTTTTTTTTTTTTCATAGGTATCAACTCATTATCAAGGTCAAAGAGGCAACTCAAGGATAAGGGTTAAAGAGTGTACAGTAGAAATTGGACAATATAATAATCATTAGTAATGAAAATTTGTTAAATTTGATAACTTATATGGAACGGCTCATCAAGAACTTATTTACGTTAGACTTGAAGACAAACATATTGTAGTCAGCCGGAAAGCAGGAAAACGGAAGACAATTCCACAGGCGTGCAGTTCTAATAAAAAAGCTTTGTTCATGGAATCTACGTTTAGGTTTAGGCACAGATAAAGAGTGGGGGGAATTATTGATAGTGTTTACAGCTAGACGAGTGTTTCTTGTGAAAGTTTTGCGAGGGGGGGACCATAGATTGAAGCTCAGTCGAACACTTTCCATGAAAATAACGATACATAAGAGACAAACTCGCAACATCTCTTCTGTGAGATAGAGGTTGCAAGGAAGAGAAAAGGACATCTCCTACGAGGCTACGAAGTCTATTTTGAACTCTATCAAGGCAGGCCAAGTCCTTTCTAGCAGCTCCTGCCCAGATGTGGCAACAGTATTCCATCCTTGGACGTACCTGGCTCTTATATAGATAGAGAATTGCATCAGCAGTGAGATATCTACTGGATCGATAGAAAGATCCCACCATTTTTCCAGCGGCCTTGGCAACAGATTTGATGTACGTGTTCCATTTAAGATCAGGAGTAATGGTCAATCCCAGAAGCTTGTCAAAACTTGAGGCCTCCTGAAGACGAGAGCCATTCATTTCAATTGATGCCAGATGTGGATCAGAATGTTGATGATGTAAAGAGAGGAGCTTGGTTTTAGATGCATTAAAAGTAACCAGCCACTCCTTTCCCCATTGTACTACATGCTCAAGATCAGAGGAGAGAGAATTGGAGAGAACTTGGTCGTTTACTGTCTTAGATGTACTACCATAAATGGTAGTGTCGTCAGCATAAATGTCTACAAATGATGTAAGGATGTGATTTGGAAGATCATTAATGTAGATCAGGAAAAGAGTTGGGCCCAGGATGGACCCCTGAGGGACACCGGCATTAATACTGTGGGCTTCTGATTTTTGCCCCTCAACTACTACTCTTATGAACCTATCAGAAAGAAATGATTTAATAATTGAGAAGACATTTCCAGCTATACCATAGCTAGAGATCTTATGAAGTAAACCTTTATGCCATACCCTATCAAAGGCCTTTGATATGTCAAGAGCAATTGCCCTAGAAAGGTTGCCTCCGTCGAGAGATTTGCTAATCCTATGAGATATAACTGTAAGCACATCTGCTGTAGATCTAGCAGAACGGAAACCATATTGAGTGTCACTAAGAAGGTTATTTTTGTTGAGATGGTTGATTACTTCTGAATTTAACACAGATTTCAGCAACTTACTCATGACGCACAGGAGACTTATTGGCCTGTACTGAGAGGGGGATGAGCGATCACCTGAATTCTTAAATACAGGGCATACAGATGAAATTTTCCAGGGAGATGGGAAACTATTCTCCTTAAGACAACGTTTAAATAGTTTTGTAAGTATGGGCGCTAGTTCAGGTCGAAGTTTTTTTAGTACTATAATTGGAATACCGTCAGGGCCAGTTGCTTTACTGGAATCAAGGTTTTTGATTAGCTTGGCAACATCACGTACAGATATACGTATATCACATAGTGTGTTTTCAGATACAGGAGGAAATATTGGGGGTTGGCGGCCTTGATCGCAAAAGGTAGAATTAGCTGCAAAATTCTTGACAAAGAGTTTGGCTTTGTCTGATGCTGACGAGATTACCTCAGGTCCATTGATGATAGTTGGAATGGAGCGCACATTTCTGTTCAGAATTCTGTTTGCTATTTGCCAAAACTGGTGGGAACCAAGCCGCTGCTCATCTACTTTGGACTTAACAGATTGAGCATACAACACTCTTGCGTTCTTTATTACTTTCTTACAATGGTTGCTGGCAGTCCTGAAAGCGGCTTTAGTTTCCATACATCTATTACGTTGGAAACAGTGGAAAAAGTGATTTCTGTGCGCAATGGCAGCAGCACATTCTGGAGAGAACCATGGCTGGCTGTTAGGTTTTTGCTGAAACTTTTTCGAGGGTATGAAATGATCAATACCTACAATTAACCATTCCGTCAGGTCTAATACTATAGAGGACACATCCTTTTTAAATATGGAATGCAGAGGTAGATCAGTTATAAATGTACGGAAGCTATCCCAGTCAGCCTTAGTGTATCGATATACTGTACGATGAAGAGGTACGTCTGGGGACTTATTACATTTCATTTTTATCTTAATTGATACAACAGAGTGGTCGGAAGATCCAAGAGGCGACAGAACAGAAACTGAACATAACTCAGGGCAAGTTGTGAGAAAGAGGTCTAGTAGGCTAGCATACTGGCCGTCATTGTCGGGCACACGGGTGGGTTCCTGAACAATCTGAGTGAGGTCATAGGCAATGGAGAAATCATGACAGAACCTCCCCTCATCATCGGTCTTGTTTGAGTGGGTCAACCATTCGACGTTGTGAACATTGAAATCTCCACATACGTGAATGTTAGCTGAAGGATAAGCAGATAGGACTTGGTCAATTTTCTCAGATATGCTTTTAAATATAGTAACTCCGCTGTTGTGGGGGCGATAGAGAGTAAATAAAAATGCCGTAGTGTGAGCTAAAGCAACCCGGAAGCACATATAGGGTAAGTTAGGATCTTCCCTGGAGATGTCCCTACCACATGGAAAGCTATCTTTAATATAGGCACATATTCCATGCCCATGGCGATCTTGGGGGTCAGATTTAGAGGTTAAGTTAGAGTATCCTTTAATTGCGAACTCTTCTAGGGAAATAGCCTGTCCAATGCCAGTTTCACTTAAAAATAAAAGGTCTGGTTTAGTCTCCTGTAATTGGGTTTCAACCTCTGGAAGGTTAGAACGTAGACCCCTGATGTTGGAGAAGGAGACATGGTAGTAGGGGTCTACGTTGGAAGTTGGAGAACCGGGTTTAATCGTGTATTTTTTCTTGAAACTTGTCATGATGAAATTTTGAAATTTGTGGACTAGGTCGTCAGATTTACTTAGAGCAAGACAGAGAGGGGAAATTAAGAGAGAAAAAGAAACGAAGAATTTTTTTTTTTTTTTTTTTTGTAGCTAATGATAAGGTAAAGCCGTAACAATTACCCACTAGTATGGCATCGAGAGGCCCCACCAGAAGCTACTGCATGGTCCAGAATCCATTCACCAAATGGCAATACAGCAGCTCCAGTACTTTGCACCTGCTGATAGGACAGCCTCCTTAGTGGTTAATCCAAGGTTCGGGTCCCTGACTATCAGGCGGATAACGTCAGCCCAGACAAAACGTTTACCTCCAGCACCCTTACTAGTGACATGGCTACAATGATAGACATAGAAACAGAAAATTAGTGTTGCCATGAAGGAAAATTACCGCGTTTCATATTGATCAATTGCAGGGATTCAATAAGTTGTGATGGATGAGACTGGCTGCAGACCACCAACCAGTCACCATAATCTTTTTTGGTGCGATTTTGGCTTCAGAAAGTGTTGTGGGGCTTCCCCAGCATCCAACCACTGTGCCGAACGACGCCGGTTGCCATAGAGGATTCACTTCTCGTCACACGTCACAATCCGCTCGAGAAATTCATCGTTTTTATTGTGCAGAAGGAGCGTAGAAGACACTTCAAAACGACGATTTTTGATTATCGTTCAATTCATGCGGCACCCATTTATCCAACTTTTTTAACTTCCCTATTTGCTTTAAATGGCGAACGACTGTTGAATGGTCGACCTCGAGTTCAACAGCAACTTCTCGTGTGGTTTTGAGAGGATCGGCTTCAATTAAGGCTTTCAAACGTTCGCTATCAACTGTAGTTGACCGGACGCAACCGTCTTCATCTTCGAAGCTCTCGTCACCATTGTGAAGGTCCTGGATATGACCTTAAACTATATCCGATGGTGAGGCCCCAGCTATGGGTTAAATAGAAACCGACTTGTAAACAACAAATATATTCTATTAAAGATTTTTCTTCAAAATCACTGGATTCGGCATTAAATAACCTGAAAAGGATTGATATGCCGTAAAACAAAAACAACCAACCAACCATTGCGAAATTTCTAGAACAACCGTTGTGCCACACGTTTGATAGAGGTTCCTGGGTCAAACGCATCATTGATAGCACGAGCTGTCTCGGTAGCTTTTCGGCCTAGTTTGAACTGGAACAAGAAAATTTAGCGGATTTGAATTTTGTCCATGCTGTCAAAAAGCCTGCAAAATATGAATGAAGTGGTTGAGAACGGTAACGAATAACACGATTGGATAGTGCGAAAGACGCGCTTCAAAATGATATATAACATGGCTTAATATATCAACTAGCAAGGGTGACTGGTGTTGCTCGATTGTTTGGAGGTGTGTTCGTAGCAGCAAAAAAAAAAAAAGGGAGGGTAGTAGGCAAGCAGGCTCGAACCTGTACCGCGGAGAAGGAAAAGAACGTGAAAAAAAAACGCGACATTTTTGCCGTTGCGTCCATTCGCCAAATCGGAAATGACGAAGGTTTAAATTAAGGCTACTCAATCGAGGAGAGGGATGACTTTCCAAAATATCAGTGAAAAAAGTGCCCAGTTGAGGGTGAAGGAATTAATGTTTTTAGCGAATTTATCGATATTTGTCGCTCGATACTGATCTTGTGAAAATCCGTCGCTTCTGTCGAATGTGTTAGGCAGACATACATACATACATACATACATAAATTAAAACAGACGAGTGAGATTTATATTACAGAATAATTAATTCAGAAACTTATAATATAAATCTCACCTGTGTGTTTAAATGTATGTATGTATGTATGGGAGAAGCGGATCACTGATTAAAAAAAAAAAACAAAGCGGGAGACCAGTACCCGCATTAAGCTGGTCTGCAGTTTGACTTGTTGCTGACTATCTTGCTCTTGCTTGTTGCTGGATGTCAGCATTTTGAACCGAGAGAGAGATTTAGCTGTCGTACAAAGCTAAAACTCTGTAACATCATCTGTGTATAGATACTCCCTCAGGCATTTGTCTATTAAAAAAAAAGTCCTGTGGCGATAAAAAAGCTGTGACGTGTGTACGCCTGAAATGCTAGATGCATGTAACAATTAATCTGCCATCATTATATGTATCTATGCATGTATATGTGTATGTATATTTATATGTGTATGTATATATATATATTTTTTTTTACACAGAGATCACCACTTATCAAGGCCCGGAAGCCACTCAGGGATAAGGGTTTTTGCAAGTACATTACGTTTGTGAGGAGATTTGATGAAGTGTTTACTTAAGGGGGCGGTTCATTAGGAATTTGTTAACATTAGACTTGAAGACATCCAAGTTGTAGTCCAGTGGGAAGCAGGCAGACGGAACAGAGTTCCACAGGCGTGCAGTTCTAAGAAAGAAGCTTTGTTCATGAAATCCGCGTTTTGATTTAGGCACAGATATAGAGTGGGGGAAAGTTATATATGTATGTGTGTGTAAATTTATATATGTATGTGTGTGTATATTTATATATGTACATGTGTGTTTATATGTATTAATATCTATGTGTATATGTATGTATATGTGTCTGTGTGTATATATGTTTGTGTGTGTGTATATACATTTATATATGTTTGTATGCATGTATGTGTGTATTTGCATATATGTGTATGTATGCATGTGTGTATGTATATGTATGTGTATATGTGCATGTATGTGTGTATGTGTATGAATGCATATATATGTATGTGTATGTATATGTAGGTAAGTGTATGTATATATATATGTGCATATGTGTACGTATATGTATGTGTATGTGTTAGCATATGTATCTATGTATTTGTATATGTGTGTATATGTATGTATATGTGTATGCATGCATGTGGGTATGTATATGTATGTTTGTGTATTATGCATTGTGTATGTGTATGGGTATATATGAGTGTATGCTTATAGATATGTATGTATGTATGTATGTATGCATGTATATATTTATATGTATGTATACCAATGACTGTCTTGTGTATGTTTGCATGTGTGTGTATGTATATGTATGTTTGCGTAATGTGTATTGTGTATGCGTGCATGTATATATTAGTGTGATATGTGCATATATGTATGTGTGCGTGCGTGTATATATATGTATGTATACTAATGCCCGTCTTTAGTGTCATGTCTACAGAATATGTTCTAGATGGCCTCCATTTAGCTTTTGTTTTTTTTTGGTCACCCTGTACATACATACATGCATGCATACATACATGCATAAATACATCCATCCATCCATCCATCCATACATACATACATACATACATACATACATACATACATACATACATGCATACATACATATATACATACATATATACATACATGCATACATACATACATGCATACATACATACATACATGCATAAATACATACATCCATATATCCATACATACATACATACATACATACATACATATATACATACATGCATACATACATACATGCATAAATACATACATGCATACATATATACATACATGCATACATACATGCATAAATACATACATACATACATATATACATACATGCATACATACATACATGCATAAATACATACATGCATACATGCATTCATGCATACATACATACATTCATACATACATTCATGCATACATACATGGACACATACATTCATGCATACATACATACATGCATACATACATGCATGATGATTGCAACGTCTTGTCAGACGAGTGCCACTCCCTCAGGCATTTAAAATCCATGAGCCCAAATACCTGAGGGAGTATCTATACAAAGATGATGTTACAGAGTCTTAGCTTTGTACGACAGCTAAGTCTCTCTCTCAGTTCAAAATGTTGAGATCCAGCAAGAAGCAAGAGCAAGATAACCAGCAACAAATTAAACTGTAGACCAGTTTAATGCAGGTAATGGTCTTCCGCTTTATGGTTTTTATAAATCAGAGATTTGCTTCTCCTAGAAAGGTTGCCTTCACCACGGCTTATGGGAGCCATCTCCACCCCAATAGACACATACACACACACACACACACACAAATATACACGGTGCTAGTTGGCCGTTGACCCAGAAAAAGAGTTCATTCGCCCTTTGGAAGGTCTTGTTTTTAATCCTCCAGGGAGACTAGCCGCCATCCTCACCAAACATGTCTGGTGGTGGAACCAGTTTAGTCGCCGGTGACCTGACCATGAGGCAGGTAGTACTGGGTTACATGGTACCACTAGCATATGACATGACCTGACACAAAAATGCATACATGCATACATACATATATACATACATGCATACATATATACATACATACATGCATACATACATACATACATACATGCATAAATACATACATGCATGCATACATACATACATACTTACACACATGCATACATACATACATGTATACATACATACATGCATACATGCATACATACATACATGCATACATACATACATGCATACATGCATACATGCATACATACATGCATAAATACATACATACATACATATACATGCATACATACATGCATACATACAGGCATACATGCATACATACATACATACATGCATATATACATACATACATGCATACATACATACATATATACATGCATACATACACACATACATACATAGATGCATACATACATACATACATGCATACATACATACATACATGCATAAATACATACATGCATACATACATATATACATACATGCATACATGCATACATTCATGCATACATGCATACATGCATCCATGCATACATACATACGTGGGTACATACATGCATACATACATACATGCATACATATATATGCATACACACATACATACAGACATACGTACATGCATAAATACATACATACGTGGGTACATACATACATGCACACATACGTACATATACATACATGCATACATATATGCATACATACATGCATACATACATGCATACATACATACATGCATACATACATGCATACATACATACATGCATAAATACATACATACGTGGGAACATACATACATGCACACATACGTACATATACATACATGCATACATATATGCATACATACATGCATACATACATGCATACATACATGCATACATACATGCATACATACATATATGCATACATACATACATACATGCATAAATACATACATACGTGGGTACATACATACATGCACACATACGTACATATACATACATGCATACATATATGCATACATACATGCATACATACATGCATACATACATACATACATGCATACTCACATGCATACATACATACATACATATATGCATACATACATACATACATATATGCATACATGCATGCATACATGCATGCATCCATGCATACATACATACATACATACGTGGGTACATACATATATGCATACATACATACATACGTACATGCATACATGATGATTGCAACGTCTTGTCAGACGAGTGCCACTCCCTCAGATATTTAAAATCCATGAGCCCAAATGCCTGAGGGAGTATCCATACAAATATGATGTTACAGAGTCTTAGCTTTGTACGACAGCTAAGTCTCTCTCTCTCGGTTCAAAATGTTGAGATCCAGCAACAAGCAAGAGCAAGATAGCCAGCAACAAAATAAACTGCAGACCAGCTTAATGCGGGTACTGGTCATCCGCTTTATGTTTTTTTAAATCAGAGATTTGCTTCTCCTAGAAAGGTTGCCTTCATTACGGCTTACGGGAGCCCTCTCTACCCCAATACACATATACACACACACAAATATACACGGTGCTAATTGGCTGTTGACCCAGAAAAAGAGTTCATTCGCCCTTTGGAAGGTCTTGTTTTTAATCCTCCAGGGAGACTAGCCGCACTTCTCACCAAACAAGTCTGGTGGGGGAACCAGTTTAGTCGCCGGTGACCCGACCATGAGGCAGGTAGTACTGGGTTACATGGTACCAGTAGCATATGACATGACCTTACATAAAATACATACATACGTACATATACATTCATATATACGTACATATACATGCATACGTACATACATACACACATACATCAGTCCAAATGTGACAACAGTACTCCATACATGGTTGAATGATGGCCTTGTAGAGGTACAGGATACTTTTAGGCGTAAGTAACTTTCTAGCACGGTAAGGAGAGCACACCTTCCTCGCAGCAACCGCGGCAATGCATTCAGCCCAGACAAGGCACGTTGCCACTTTGATGTAGGGGGCTACTATTAGAAACATAAGCTACAGGGGTGCTATGTAGGGAGTTGGGCAGCGAGATGTTGGGGAAACAAGACATTGCCTTGCAGCTAAAGTTAAGTGCTGGATTTCATTTCCCCTCATTAATTCACGCACCTGTCACTTAACTTTTTAATCGTTTAATTTCATTCCCTCTCATTCGACTTTCTTCGTAGCATCCAGGTAAGTCATCACGCCTTTTTTTTCACTTTCGCCTCAACGATTCGGGTTCGAGCCGACCTCTCTCCCAAAACGTTTCTCTTTTACACCGACAAACACCCGGGCAACGCTGGGCACCCCCACTAGTGTATAATATAAAGGGCAAAAATATGTTTAAATGTATGTCTTATGTATGTATGTCTGCCTCAAACTTTCGACAGAGGCAACGGATTTTCACGAGATCCGTATATATATATATATATATATATATATATATATATATATATATATATATATATATATATATATAATAAAAAAAAATTACAATTAAATTTACCAAAATGATCCAAGATGGTAAAACTAAAGTATATTATAAATATTAAAGAATTAATATTTATAAAGTAATCTCAACCAGATGTAACAGCTCGATAAAACGAAATAGGATATAGAGCTTATAATAAGAGCAAACAGTTAAAAAAAAAACATGTTAAAGTGGAGCAGAGGTAATATGGTGAAGAAAAAGGTGATTTCACGTGAATAGATAGTCTAGTGAAAGGTAAATAATCCAATGACGGTAAACTCCAAAAATATAACTCCAAGAAAGCTAATTGAGTGTCCATTTGCACAAGTAAAATCCAAGGAAATCACGTAATTGGAAGATGGTCCAAAATAATCCAAAAGGCCGAAATCCATGGAATAATTCACAAATATGTACAAGGAAAAGGGGAAAAAATTCCAATAATAAAAGCAAAATAAGATATGTTTTTCACACATAATAATTATTATGTCTCGACAGTCGTGTGAAAAGCATATCGTATTTTTTAATTCCCCAAAACAGTGTTTCATGGTAAACAACTGATGATCCCTTAAATTGCCATTAGTACTATAGTGAATTCGAGAGAGCACATTGATGCAGTGATTGCAGGTTATTAAATGACTAAATAGTTATATATATATATATATATATATATATATATATATATATATAAAGTTACAATAAGTTTACCAAGGTAATCAAAATGGTAAACTTAAAATATATTATAAATATTAAAGAGTTAATATTTACAAGTAAAATAAACTCAGCCAGATGTAAAAAGCTCAATAAAACCGAAAAGGAAATAGAGCTTATAATATGAATAAATGATTAATAAAACATGTTAAAAGACATCTTGAAAAAGAGTTAAAGATTTTTACCCTTCACCGGACTATCCATTCCTGTGAGATCTTTTTATTATTTTTCTTTTGCCTCCTGTTCCCCTTACTTCACCCTTTTTTTTAACCAAGTAAGATCTTTGACTTACTTGTGGTTTCATTAAATACTTTTATATGCAAAATTCGATCCTGCATTTTGCTAATTCCTGTCCTCTGATGAGAAGGAGGGTATTTCTTCGAAACTCCGCGGATTAAGGACTATCCACTTATCGTGTGCTTTCTTTTTTAAAATTAAATATGTTTTTAACTCTTTTTCAAGATGTCTTTTAACATGTTTTATTAATCATTTATTCATATATATATATATATATATATATATATATATATATATATATATAATTATATATAGTTATATATATATATATAGTTTTATATATATATATATTGTTTTATATATATATATATATTAGGTTGTCCGGAAAATAATGGCCATTTCAGGAAGTCTGTTTTGAAATTGGATTTTGTTCGATTTAGGGGGATTCTTAGGGGAGGTAAGGTGGTGTGGGGTGTGGGAGAATTGGTTAAGGGGGTTTGGTTGAGTGTATGTCATGGTAGTTGTGGTGGGTGGTGGTATCGGATATATAATTTGAGGGGTTTAAGGTGGTGTTATCTAAGGGATGTTTTAGAGAAGTGTATAGTTGCTAAGGAGGTGGGATTTGTAATGCCTACAGTTTATGGTGGTTTACTGTTTTTTGTTTAGTAATTTGTCTCTGTCTTTAAGATTGGAGATAAGGAGTTTCTCGCTTAGGCAGAGGAGACATGAGGAGTTTGGGGATTTACATGTGCTAGATTTTCTAAGGAGTTCCCCTTTAATGGTTGGTGTAAGGTTATTTTGGGTTAGATGTAGGTAGTGGGTAGTTAGTGAGGTTTTGTTAGGGTGGGTAGGGTTTATGAAGGAGCATTTATGTACTCTTAATCTATCCTTAAATGAGATGCCGGCCAGGCCAATATAATATTTTTTGTCGTTTGGGTTTTCTTTAGGTGCGATTGTGGCTTTATATACTACTTCTGTTTGTAGGCATTGTTGATTAAGTGGGCATTCCGAGTTGTTGGTGCAGTTGCACTTGTTCTTGTTGGTGTTGTTTGTATTTTCATCTTTGTTAAGTATTTTTCTGTTATGTTTTTTGATTATTTGTTATAGGTTGTCCGTACAACTGTAGCTGAGTTTAATTGTGTTTTTGTTAAAGAATTTGTGTAGTATGTGGCTGGGCGGGAAGTGGTTGTTTATTAGTTGGAAGAATTTAGTGCCAAGCTTTGTTTTGACCAGTGTATTGAAGGGGGGGTTGAACCAAATTATTTTCCTAGTTCTATTTCTCTTTTTTGAGGCATTGGGTGGATTAGGTTTAATGTAATTGACGGTAGTATTTTAGTGACCACTTTCCTTAAGTGCATTTTGTGTTTGTTAAAGATTTCGAGTTTGGAGGAGTTGGTGCTAAGTCTTTTTTCGATAGATGTGGGGATGTGTTTAATTATATGTTTTGGGTGGTTTGATAGTGGGTGTATATAGAGTGGGCAAGTGTTGTCCTTGGTGTAGGGTTCGTATGTGTTGCTTGAGAGGTTGAGAGTTACATCGAGAAAGTTGACGGTTTTATGTTGGATTTGATGTCTAGTTTTAGGCATATTCTGTTCATTTCTTTAGTTAAGTTTTTCTTTATTTTTTCACATTTAAGGCCATTTGAGTTTTCAACTATAATGAGGTCATCGTCCTATGTTTTTATTATTTATAGTGTTAGTTAGATTGTATAGAATGAAGAGACCGACAAGATCTGTTGCTTCTGCTGAGTCTGCCGCTCCCATTGAGAGGTCGAATGATCCGGATTGGTTCTTCTTAGTCCATAATAATGTCCATTTCGGATGGCTGTAGGTCGGAGAGTAGAGAGGCAAATTCCAAGGCTTCGTCAAACAGTTCTTTTGATATGGAAGGATAGTAGCTTTCAATATCGAACTGGATGAAGGCGGCCTTCTTTTTATTTTGGATGTTGTCGAACCATTCTATTGTGTCTTTAGTATTTATCCACTGGTTTAGTTCGTATTTGGTTTTAATTTGTAAGTTAATTCTTTCCAGTATTCTTTTGCTAAATTTTCCTATTTCGGGCTTAGTGGGGTTTATGAGTCTAGTTTGAGGTTTTACCTCGAAGTTGGGTTTGTGGTCCGTAAGCATTATGTAGGCTTCTTTGTTCGATAGTTTTCCGACTCTGTTGCTGATGTTAAGTGTGTCAGTTATGTGTTTGCTATCTAAATTGATGTCTTTGATTAGATCAAAATCCGAGTTTTTATAGTTGGTGATGATGTTTTCTTTAAGCAGTTTTAGGTATTTTTGTTTGGGATTTTGTAGAAGTTATGTGCCTTGTCAGCGTTGACATACAGTAATTTGGAGGAGTTGATGTCTTTGACTAGTTTGTCTAGGTGGTGTTAGAATGTTTTTTTCTGTGGTGAAAGGATACTTTGTTGGTAAGTTCCATGAGGTCTGTTTCGAAGTTTTGGAGTAGGTCGATAATTGGGGCTGTATCCTTATTGGTGAATCCAGGGTAGTCCTTGCGGTTGTTCCCTTCGTCTTTTCCCTTTAGAAAGAAATATGCTTTATATATATATATATATATATATATATATATATATATATATATATATATATATATATATATATATATATATATATATACAGGGGGCCCACAAAGTCTGGGTACATAATCTACAGGATGCTTCTGACCCTGTATATATATATATATATATATATATATATATATATATATATATATATATATATCAGAGAGGCGGTAGCACTCTCTATATAGGGATGGCCCGTACACGCCTATATACGCCTACAAAACAAAACTATCCAAATCTCAACTAAAATCAACTTATAAGTTTCAAAAAGCACATATTCTTACAGATAAGCGTCTTACGAATTCAGCGAGGGTCAGAACTTCGGTTAAAATGTCAAAAGAGAGCAAAAAAAGGGTACAAAAATGGCCAATTGTTTTTCTTTCTTCTTTCTTCTTTCTTCTTCTTTCTTCTTTCTTTTGAGACAATGTATCTCGGTGTACGAACGGTCTCTGACAACATTTCAAGCATCAATCGACTGCTCTTTACACGGAGAAGTGCAGTGACCCATCGCTTTTTAGCTAACTCCATAATTAAATAAGATTACGTGTAATAACAAGTTTCAAACACTATATACCCAATGTAGACAGACCCCTTCAAACACGGAACTTCTCTCAAAAGGGGCAGCTCCAAATAATACACCGGATGCTCACAGACGTTCCAGTTTGCCAGTGGCCTATATTTCTTGGACGCTGAATATTTGAGGTGAACGTTAAGGTTTTTTCTTTAAACAGTAACCCACCAGCGTTAATGAAACCACGAAATCTTTATCTCAGTTGATCAAAATTGTTATAAGAGTAACCTATCAGCAACTACGACGTCAAAAAACAATGTTATAAAAACAAATAATTCTTCAGATTTTGGACTGTAAAATATGTACAAAATGTCAATGCTGTAACCAGGATTCGAACCTAGGTTAGCGCGGCCACAACGTGGGGTCCTAACCTCTAGACGATCACGGCTAACACTGACGTCTGTCGCTCTTGGCAGAAAGACACATGACTACTGTCAAACTATTGAAAAATAAGGAGGAAGCTTTAAATTCTCACGCATGCGCAAAAATACACTATAGCAACCATTGTTAAATGCAGCTGAATCTCTTCGCTCGCTAAGAAAAGTAGATCAGACCAGTTCTTCTAAGAACTCACCAAACGCCAAAGGAAATAAGTTAAATTAACCGCAAAAGAAACTGTAAGAAAGTCATCTTCTAATAACTCACTGGAAGCTGACCAAAAAGAATCAAAATCCAAGCCCTAGCCACAAAAATAACTAGATATTGTGGCTACTATGCACAATCTATCTATCTTCTATCTATCTATCTATATCTTCTATATATCTATAAAAACAGAGATGTGTGTGCCACAGACGATTTCTGATTGGTTAATCCAATAATCACATCTCCTAAAAAACTATGGTTCGTAGGCTTTTAACGATACCATAAAATAGTATGGCTTTATTTATTGTCCATCTTGGAAGGGTTTAATTTTTTCCTAACTTGCGATTTACAAATTACAAAGATACGAAACTAACTTACAATCTAACAATCGAACCTCCGACATCACGGCCGTCATTATGAAACTAAACTAAAAAAAAAAAAAAAACCCGCGTTCACTCGTGGTTTTTACATTTCGGGTTTGGGTACGTGTGCAGTTTTCCATTGACATTAAAAAATGGAAATATTTAAAAAAAAAATATATTGTACGTACTCGTCATGGGATAAAGTTTTTTTTTTATAGCGAGGCCAAATTTCGCGAATTTGGCCATTTTTTAAAGCAGTTTGGCCTTCAAAATTTCTGTTTGGCCATTTTCTTCACCGATGAAATAAAAAAAGCAAATAAAAACAACGCAATAAAACTTTTAAAAATACGGCACACTTTTGTTGTTCTTGTTTGTTTTATTTTGGTAATTTTCCTTATTTTTATATTTTTTCAAGATAATACTATTAAATGGACACTATTATGCCAAATTAGCCCCCCCTCCAAAAAAAAAAAAATTCACAAAAATTCGAGATTTAAGGTTTTGACGAGATAATTTAGCGAATTGTCCGGACTATTGCGAGATAACCATCCATTAGTTTTTCCTGAAATTTTGCCACAAATTGTATTTCATTACATAGATGTGCATAGTAACAACATTTTTTTGCCGAAAATTCCCGTTGCGTCTCCAGATTTCATCGGTGAAGAAAAAGGCCAAACAGAAATTTTGAAGGCCAAACTGCTTTAAAAAATAATATTTAATATATTCAACGATTTGACCTTTGAGAACTCTACCAAACTCCTCCTACAATTTTGGGTCTAAACATTAAACACGTGATATTTTAGATATAGATTCCTTGGACATGGATCTAACTTATTAACTTTACTTGATCCCTAAACAATAAATGTTAAAAGGTCATAATAGGGGTCAAAGTTTTAAAAAATTGACCGTTTTTTTTTCTCAGCATTAACCTCAAAACACCTGGGCAACGCCGGGCACCGATTGCTAGTCTACTAATAAAAACAAGTAAGTTTTCTAAAATAAACTACAATAAATTAACCAAGTAACCTCACACTGTCACTGATTAGGACTTCATATAAAGATAACAACTACACTATTGGTGTATATACCGTTCCACACTTTAACTATTGGTGACGGGGCAGTATCTCAATTCTACGAGAGTTGTCTTGCTATAAGATAAGTGATATTATAGTAAGATACACATAAGTGTTATATGTTTACATTTAATAAAAAATGCCAAAGTCAGCACGTAGTAAAAAAGCTCAGAGAAATATAGACTATGAAAAAAACAAAGTCAAGGTATTATCTGAGCAAAAAGAATACTATCAGAAAAATGCTGAAATAATAAAAATTAAGTATCACGCAAATCCTGAGACAAAGAAGGCTGCCTCACGTGCTGACTCAAAAGCACGGTATAACAGAGATCCAGAGGGGAAAAAACTGCCTCACGTTCTCTTTATAACAAAGAACCAGAAAAAAGAAGGCTGCTTCACGTGCTCTTTATAACAAAGAACCAGAAAAAAGAAGGCTGCCTCACGTGCTGACTCAAAAGCACGGTATAACAGGGATTCCGAGGGGAAAAAAGCTGCCTCACGTGCTCTTTATAACAAAGAACAAGAAAAAAAGAAGGCTGCCTCACGTGCTGACTCAAAAGCACGGTATAACAGGGATCCCAAGGGGAAAAAAGCTGCCTCATGCACAAACTGTTATAAAAAGACCTAAACCCCAGCAGGAAGCGACCTGCTACTAATGGAGGCGGCAATGAGCCGCCTCCTAAAAAAGACAATACTATCATGAATGTAAGTTTAAAAATAAGACTGTAAGTAAAAATACTAATTAACAAGAATAAAAAAGCATTGGAAATGCAAAAGGATATAGGGATGGTATGCCAAAAAGTATACAAACAAGATAGCTATGAATGGCTAGGCACATGGAAATAGAATTGAATCCAAAGTATAGCCTATAGCTTTTTAAAACCGTAATGATGGCACGGAATGAAGATTGGAGAAAAGCTATAGGGCTATACTTTGGATGCAATTCTATTTCCATGTGCCTAGCCATTCATAGCGATCTTGTTTGTATACTTTTTGGCATACCATCCCTATATCCTTTTGCATTTCCAATGCTTTTTTATTCTTGTATATATATATATATATATATATATATATATATATATATATATATATATATACTAGCAAAAGTACTCGTCGTTGACTGGGTTCAAAAACAGCCTACAGAAAATGGACTCTGATTTATGAAACTATGATAGGTTATGAAAAGGAAGGGTTGGAAAGAGATAGCTTCGAATTTGAGGGTATCAAAACCAAAGTAAAATATGATGAAAGTAAAAATAAAATAGATAAACTCCATAATATATTATGCCATACCTGTTCATAGTCAAACACTTATCACAATATTCTGTTGATCTATATTAAAAAACCTTGTTAAACTTTGTTACATATTTCCATTCTATGGAGGCCAGGCGCGAACGAACACCTCATAATTTTATTATACCATATTTCTTCAAACTGAAACATAATTATCAAAGTATACTTACGCAGACAGATATGAAAAGTCTTTATTAAAGTTTGTGCCTATTTTCATTCTATGGAGGTCAGGCGCGAACACAGACCCCACAATTTCATTATACCATCCCTATTTAAGTTAGAACATACTTATCAAAGTATTATTATGTACATCTATATCAAAAACACTTGTAAACGTTTTTTTTTTTTTAATTTTTAAATTTTTTATTTCCATACTTTGTGGACCAGGCGCGAACGCAGACCCCACAATTTTAATGAACCACTGTTCTCCCAGATCAAACACACCCATTCCTGTGTCTCGATACATCTTCTACCATTATATGTAATCAGTTTTTTAAAATAGTCAACCATATAGGAGCCTGTTCGTGACCAGACACACACACACACATACACACACATACACACATACATTCAGCTTCATGTTATATATATTTATATATATATATATATATATATATATATATATATATATATATATATATATATATATATATAGGGCTGCGTCTCTCGGCCAAACTCCTACTTGCTTCCACGTTCTGTACCCAAACGAACATGCTATCTTCACACAAGAACATCTGTCTCTTTCTTTCTTATTCAACAGGCCTGACTTATATCTAATTGTCGGATATTTAATTTTCGTTTCCACACAACGAACTCTTTACGAATTCTATAAATACGCGTGCGCGTACGAACAATGAACTCCTCATACTAATACGTTTCCATCTATGACTCTTCTGCTACTAACGAAAATAACAAATAAAGTTTGTGTATAAAATGGTAGAATGAGACTTCGGTCTTCTATGTGAATAAACTATATATATTTATACATATATATATATATATATATATATATATATATATATATATAAATATGTATATATATGTATATATATGTGTATATATGTATATATATATATGTATATATATGTATATATATATGTATATATGTATATATATATGTATATATGTATATATATATATATATATGTATATATATGTATATATGTATATATATATGCATATATATGTATATATATATGCATATATATGTATATATATGCATATATATATGCATATATATATATATGCATATATATATATATATATATATATATATATAGAGAGAGAGAGAGAGAGAGAGAGAGAGAGAGCTGCGTCTCTCGGCCAAACCCATCATCGTTCACCGAGGCAAGACATGTTTGATTTCGGATGAACATGAAAAATTGTTTCCAAATAAATGAATATTATCGAAAGTATTTTTTATTTCTTTTTCAATTTTGATTATCTGTTTCCGGAAATAGGTATGAACCCATGCAGCCTCATCAGTTTCTTATTTTTATTTTGTCTTCCAAATCTTTTATATTGTCAGTCGTGTTATTTTTAGGCGTTCAGCACCGCGTCTAATTTTTATTAGAAAGCCAAACGTTTTTATCACACGTCTAACATGGAATACATGAATCTGTTGTTGAGTTGAAGTCAGTGATTTTTTTTTTTTTTTTTTTTGAAACGTGGCCAATAGTTTGAATGCCTTCATGTGTGTTCGTTGTCAAGTACTTGCGTCATGTAAAGAATATAGAAAGAGAGGGGGAGAGAAGAGAAGCGCATGCGCACAGATGTTACCGTGACATAAGCTGACATATATTCGGTGGGTTTTATACAGTGGTCCATGCAAGAGCGTAAAAAAGGCCAAATTTGGCCTAAAAAAGGCCAATCTGGAAATCCTTAGAAAGGCTAAATTTTCAAAACAAGATGGCGGTCTCGATTGTTGTACTTTAGTCTAATAAAAAATGTTTAAGAAAAAAATAAAAATTAAATTTGGTGCTAATGCAGAGAGTGATCCGCGCTATTTTTTAAATCGTACTTCTAAGTTTAATTAAAGCTTTATGATATGTTTTTTTTTATTCAATTGTAAGGTTAAAGTACAGAATAGGCACAAAACACCCTCCCCTCCCCATGTTATAGGCACCGCCAAAACTGGGGGGGCAGGTCAGTACTTTTTGACGGACCGTCTTTTTAAAAATCTACCAAAAATCAGGTAATTATCCGATCAATACGAAATTTTCAGCGATTGTTAGGAGAAGAATGACCTTTATGACAGTGTACTTATTTTTCATAAACCATATTTATATATATATATTTTTTTGCTTACAAAACCCCCCCTTGTTTTGAAGTGGGAACAAATATGCTTAAAATAATCATCTGAAACTGAACAAAACATATTGTGTTGTTGTAACGGACAGAATTATAGATTAAAAAAAAAAAAAAAAAAAAAAATTGTTTGCATACCTTATTTTGACGTCTGAATATCAGAACTTCGATTGTGTTTAATTATCCCGCTTTTGAGTTTTGAAGTGTGAAATTCGGTGAATATGTTAAGTAAAATAATTAATTTAAGTTAAGCAAAACAAAAAAAAATTTTTTTTAATATTTATACGAAAAAAGCCATTTTAAAATTTTTGATAAATAAATTAACAATTTTTTTTTAGCGAGCCGAATAATGCATGACCATTATTAAACAGGGCATGCTTTGAATAATCGATACAGAAAAAAAACATTCGATAAATATTGTGCCCTTTGTGTTAAAAATAGCATCATTTTTTTCGATCCCGTTTGAAAACGTTTGCCGCCTTTCGACTACGGTGGACCAAACGCGCTGAAATAATTTTTTTTTATTCTGCTTTAAATTGCCCCCCCCCCATTTTGGGGAGCCTAGCCCCCACACACATACACATTAAAAACCAAACTCATACAAATGGTCACCCATCTGGTACTGGCCAGCCTCAGCTTAATAATACATTGAAATTTTCGTCACTGAAAAATAAGTTTTTTTGGCCTGTTTGGTCTTCCATAGTTTTCTTATTATCAAAACGAAAACGTAAACAGAGTCGATCTGAACTCTACGTAGATGCGAAATATCTGGTTACCTATATGAATAAGTGGAATTATTTGAAATTCCGGTACTTATATTATAATATTTTTGCATATTCTCTTAGAAAATCATCCTAAATCTTAGTTAGACAATAAATAAATAAATTAATTATTTCAAAAACCCTTTTTTTTAAATATTTAAATACGTTTTTTGTGCAAGACAAAAAATGTCAATTGTTAACTTTTTGGGAAAATTTAACATTTAAAATTGAATTAAAAATAGTAGAAAAAGTTTTACATTATTCTGTTTTCTATATGATAAAATTCAGGGTTTTATCTTTCTGGAAAAAAAAAGTTACTCAGAAATAATGGATTTTAATAAATGTAATTTAGTTTTAAAAAACAACAACAACTTGATTTTGCGGCCATTTTTGGCGGTGCCTACCATGTTAAGAATGGCTTTTTTGGGGTTTTTTTCTTCAATTGTAAGGTTCAAGTATAGAATAGGTACAAACTCCCCTCCCCATTTTAAGAATGGCTTTTTAAATAATAACGTTATTTACGTCCGGATCACTCTCTGCACTAGTACTGCACAGATTTTATCTTCAAGTCAAACAACACCATTAACATAGAGACGATCTGTGTGTACTTGAAATGACTTCAAAAACAGGAAGAAAAAAAAACATGGCGGACATATTTTGCGTTCATTGTGGGCTTCGTGTCCGCTGATAAAACCAAGAGAGAAAGAGGGAGGGAGAGGAGACGGTGAGAGAAAGAAAGAATCGTTGAATATTGTGTGTGTGTGTGTGTGTGTGTGTGTGTGTGTGTGTGTGTGTGTGTGTGTTTTACATTCAGTTGGCAGTCCCTAAGGTCCATCTATTTCGACTGCATCCTTTCTTTTTCATCGAGCACATATAGTAATCGCTAGTAATGGAAATTGGACGACAGCTGGAAAGCAGAAAAGCGAAAGTGAGTTTCTGACTCATGTATAACTCTGAGATATATTTTCCTGATTTTCGGGCTCTTGCATTAGGTAGAGTCTACAGAGAAAAAGAGGAGGGAGGGCTGGGGAGAAAGAGAAGCACACAGATACAGGCAGATTTATCTTCAAGTCAAATAACACCCTTAAGATGGGTACGACCTGTGTGTACTTGAAACGATTTCGAAACAAAAGAAAAAAAACATGGCGGACATACTTTGCGATGATTGTTGGATTCGTATCCGCTGATAAATCAAGAAGGAATGGAGGGAGAAGGAGGGAGAAGGAGTAGTGAGAGAAAGAAAAACTCGTTAAAGAAGGGAGTGTTGTGTGAATGTTGGCCATTTATAGAAACAGTCATCATTTCAGCTTGACGATTCTCTCTTTGCCGTTCGAATTGCGTTGGAGCTTCGTGAAACAGACTTTTGAATAACGTGTCGTAATTATTGTCTGTCGATTTTTTTACGAATTGTTTTGTTCGTTTTAGGTTAGTTCATCTGCGATGTTACACAACAGAGACGATGATGAAATAGTCGACTCTAAAAAAAACAGGATTATTATTAATGCACCCATGACACATCTAAAATATTCCTTTAAGTGTTATGTCCCCTATGTATAGCCTCCTTATGCCTATTTTAAAACGTCTAAGAAAAATGCAATTTTACCCAATTTTCCGTAAAAATGTATTTAACGAGAAATAACTTTATTTTATGATTTTTTAAAATAATTTTTAGATATATTACTATTATAATAGTTTATTATTATCCGTAAGGTGGACACCACAAAGCATAACTTGCAGAGGTCTTAATATCGATTCATCACAATAAGATGCTCAGATTATGTAGTCTTCAACCATTTACTAATGGGTTTAAGGTCTGCATTTTCTTTAGTAATATTCAACCGCGTTCGTTACAGTTTAAACCTCTCCCGGAGCCCCATGCACACGTCCAGAGCCGTTGAAAATAAATAAGTCCGAGCCGGGCTTTTCTTTCTTTTTTACTCCTCTGATCTTGATAAAGTGGTACAATGGGGAAAGAGGTGGTTGGTTACTTTTAATGCATTTAAAACCAAGCTTCTTTCTTTACATCATCAACGCTCTAACGCCCATCTGGCATCAATTGAAATGAATGGCTATCGTCTTGGGGAGGCCTCATGTTTTGACAAGCTTCTGGGTTTGACCTTTACTCCCGATCTGAAATGGAACACATATATCAAATCCATTGCCAAATTCGCTGGAAAAAATGGTAGGATCATTCTATCGCTCCAGTAAATATCTTACTCCTGATGCAGTTCTCTTCCAATATAAAAGCCATAAACTCCTCTGATCTTGATCAAATAACACCCTTAAGATGGGTACGATCTGTGTGTACTTGAAACGATTTCAGAAACATTAAAAAAAACAAAAACATGGCGGACACACTTTGCGATGATTGTTGGATTCGTGAGCAAGCAAGAGGGAAAGGAGGGAGAAGGAGAGAGAAGTAATGAGAGAAAGAAAGACTCGTTAAAGAAGGGGGTGTTTTTGTGTGAATGTTGGCCATTTATAGAAACAATCACCGTTTCTGCCTGGCAATTCTTTCTTTGCCGTTCGAATTACTTTGGAGATTCGTGAAAAAGACATGAATCACTTGTCGTAATTATTGTCTGTCGATTTCTTTACGAATTGCTTCGTTGTTTTGATATTAGTTCATCTGCGATGTTGCAAAAGAGAGACGCTGATGAAATTGTCAACTTTGAAAAACAGCAAGGATTTTATATGATTTTTTAAAAAACCTTGTCAGTTTGCGTGACCTTTCAGATTGTTTGGCCAGAGATCTAGGTCAGAGTGATAGAGAAAAAAATGTAAATAAGTGAAGGTGTTTATCAGCCAGCCATTTTTATATTAAAACATCTGCTTTCTCTGCTTGGTCTTAGATAGAGTCTACAGAGAAAAAGAGGAGGGAGAGATAGGGAGAAAGAGAAGCACACACATCCAGGCAGATTTATCTTCAAGTCAAATAACACTCTTAAGATGCGAACGGTCTGTGTGTATTTGAAACAATTTCAAAAACAGAAAAAAAAACATGGCGGACATACTTTTCGATGATTGTTTGATAAAGCATGAGGGAGAAGGAAGGAGAAGGAGGGAGGAGTAGTGAAACAGCTTTGTTCATGGAATCTATGCTTTGATTTAAGTACCGATAAAGAGTGGGGAAAATTATTGATAGTGTTTTCAGCTAGATAAGTGTTTTTCGTGAAAGTTTGGCGAGGGAGGCCATAGATTGGAGCTCAGACGAGCACTTGCCATGAGAATTATAAGCAGAGACAGTCTCCCAACGTCCTTTCTTATATGTCAATCTTTTTTCGACCGCATCCTTCCTTCCTCCCGGAGCACGTATCATAGTAATCGCTAGTAATGGAAATTGTAGTCAACTGGAAAGCAGAGAAACGAAAGTGAGTTTCTGACTTATGTAAAACGCTGAGATATACGTTCCTAATTTTCGGGCTCTTGAGTTAGGTAGAGTCTACAGAGAAAGAGAGGAGGGAGAGATAGGGAGAAAGAGAAGCACACACATCCAGGCAGATTTATCTTCAAGTCAAATAACACCCTTAAGATGCGAACGGTATGTGTGTATTTGAAACAATTTCAAAAACAGAAAAAAAACAAAAAAAACATGGCGGACATACTTTTCGATTATTGTTGATTATCGTGTACCCTGATAAAGCATGAGGGAGTAGGAGGGAGAAGGAGGGAGGAGTAGTGAAACAGACATGAATCACGTGTCTTATTTATTGTCTGTCGATTTCTTTATGAATTGCTCCGTTCTTTTGATATTAGTTCATATGCGATGTTACAAAAGAGAGAGAGACGCTGATGAAATTGTCGACTTTGCAAAAACAGCCCGGATTTGATATGATTTTTAAAAACCTTGTCTGTTTGTTGTGCCCTTTTAGATGTATTTGCCAGAGATCTAGGTCAGGACGATAGGGTAAGAGAAACGAAAGAAGTGAAGAGGTTTATCAGTCAGCCATATATATATATATATATATATATATATATATATATATATATATATATATATATATGATTGTTGAGCTGGATTAAATCCGACGATATGAAATAAAATGGAGGTGGAAGGACCTGGATACTCAACGTTTCGCCCGATTTATGCGGGCTTCTTCAAGAGGGATGGTCATTGACGAGAGAGTCGGAGGATTGGGGCTATACATAAGGAAAACACGTTGCTCTCCCCCATCATTATATATAGCCCCAATCCTCCGACTCTCTCGTCAATGACCATCCCTCTTGAAGAAGCCCGCATAAATCGGGCGAAACGTTGAGTATCCAGGTCCTTCCACCTCCATTTTATTTCATATATATATATATATATATATATATATATATATATATATATATATATATATATATATATATATATATATATATATATATATAAAGAACTTTGCTTTCTCTGCTTGGCCTCTCCTCCTTTTCTTTTCTGTCTGAATTACATTTGAAGTCTTGTGGCTGTTCAGTTTTCGGAATTTTTTTTTCACACGTTTCTACTTGACGTTTCTACAGACGAGCACCTGCCATGGAAATAACGATAAAACAAAGACAGGCTCGGAACGTCTCTTCTATGGGAGAGAGGTTGCAGGGTAGAGAAAAGGGCATCCTCCACTAAGCCACGAAGTCTATTTTGTACTCTGTCAAGGCAGGATAGGCTGTTTTTAGCAGCTCCTGCTCAGATGTGGCAGCAGTATTCCATCCTTGGACGTACTTGGCTTTTATATAGATAGAGAATTGCATCAGTAGTGAGATATCTTCTGGAGCGGTAGAAGGATCCCACCATCTTTCCCAGCGACCTTGGCAACAGACTTAATGTACGTGTTCCTTTTTTATTTCTCCATATACAAATTCAAAATTTTCATGTACTAGAAGGTTTTCATCTTACATTCTACGCAATTATGCATAATGTAGAAACTATGCATAAATAGAATTAAGCATAATAGTGAAATGAAACCAATCATCAGATAAGAAACCATAAAAAATTAATTAATGAACGTCCGTTTTGTGAAGAAATATGCAAATTAGCTTCATAAAGTAGCTCACATATCTATGATTAAATATATTAAGTTCTTGTGTTATGTTGATTAATCAGACTATTATTCTCATCTTAGGTGTTATTAGCCGAACGTTTCGGTCGCTACAACCTGCGACCTTCTTTAGGTCTTCAAAACATGCTTCTTTTTCTCTATTAAGGAATAAAAAAGGGTTGGCTCTGTATTACACGAATTCGAACCGTTTGGGTCCGTAGACCATAAAAAAGGTTCAATCATCAAGGGTCACTAAATTCGCGTGGGTATCGATCCTCTGTTTCGTAAAACATTTTTTTCACTAACATTAACAATTTGCATAGTTATCCCGAAAAATTTAGTCATAGGAAAGCCTTTTTTTTATTATTACATTTTCACCCCAAACAAGGCACATTGCCACTTTGGTGTAGGGGGCTACTATCAGGGGAAACATCTACTGGGGTACTATGTAGGGATTTGGGCAGCGAGATGTTGGTTCACGTTGCACTTGAACGTATGCATGTCAGTACAGTTGGGGAAGCAATGACCTGGAATGGAATTCCAAAGTCTAGCGGTTCTGGGGAAGAAACTACTGGAGTAGAAAGATCTTTTACATCTAGGGATCTCTACAGTGTGGGGGTGGGATTTATCAGCTTGTCGGGTCTGTCGAGGGTGTTCACGTCGTGGGGGCACAAGTCCTTGCAGTTCATCAGAGCATTCACCATTATAATACTTGTAGAACAGGCAGAGGGATGCAACGTTTCGACGATGGGACAGAGGCTGAAGCTTAGATGCCAGTTTAGGGCCTATCAGATTTGCGACTCTCTTTTGAACCCTGTCAAGGAGCGAGAGACTAGTAGCCGATGCACCAGCCCAAATATGACAGCAATACTCCATACATGGGCGAATAGTGGCCTTATAGAGGTACAGGATACTTTCGGGTGTTAGAAGTTTTCTAGCACGGTAGAGAGAGCCCACCTTCCTTGCAGCGGCCCTGGCAATGCCTTCGATGTAATTGTTCCAACTCATGTTTCCTGTGAACGTTAGGCCAAGGAGCTTGAGAGACGTACTCTCAGATAAAGAGTCGTTGGCCATTGCTATAGGTGGTAGAGAAGGTTTCTTGTAATTATTGAATGAAACCAGTTTTGTCTTGGTGGCATTGAACGTTACCATCCATTTTTGTCCCCATTCCACTACTGATTGGAGGTCATCCTCTAGTGTTTCTGCCATTACTTTAGATATATGTTCATTTGTTTTCCTGTCGTGCCTGCTATAGAGTGTGGTGTATTACACGAATTCGAACCGGTTGGGTCTGTAGACCATAAAAAAGGTACAATCATCAAGGGTCACTAAGATATTTGCTAATGGTTTTTCGATGGTACATTTTTTTTGGGGGGGGATCTATAGTAATTGTTATTAGTGATAAACAAGGTGTTTTACAAAAGAAAGGATCGACACCCATGCATGTATTTTTCTGCGAGCACGTATCGTAATAATCGCTAGTAATGGAAATTGGATTACTTAAGGGAACGGCTCATCAAGAACTTGTCTACGTTGGACTTGAAGACGACCATAGTGGAGTCAGCTGGCAAGCAGGGAAACGGAAGAGAGTTCCACAGACGTGCAGTTCTAAGAAAGAAGCTTTGTTCATGGAATCTACGTTTTTATTTAAGCACAGATAAAGAGTGGGGAAAATTAGTGATAGTGTTTTCAGCTAGATAAGTGTTTTTCGTGAAAGTTTGACGAGGGAGGCCATAGATTGGAGCTCAGACGAGCACTTGCCATGAGAATTATAAGCAGAGACAGTCTCCCAACGTCCTTTCTTATATGTCAATCTTTTTTCGACCGCATCCTTCCTTCCTCCCGGAGCACGTATCATAGTAATCGCTAGTAATGGAAATTGTAGTCAACTGGAAAGCAGAGAAACGGAAGTGAGTTTCTGACTCATGTATAACGCTGAGATATACGTTCCTAATTTTCGGCCTCTTGAGTTAGGTAGAGTCTACAGAGAAAGAGAGGAGGGAGAGATAGGGAGAAAGAGAAGCACACACATACAGGCAGATTTATCTTCAAGTCAAATAACACCCTTAAGATGGATACGATCTGTGTGTACTTGAAACGATTTCAAAACAAAAGAAAAAAACATGGCGGACATACTTTGCGATGATTGTTGGCTTCGTATCCGCTGATAAATCAAGAAGGAATGGAGGGAGAAGGAGGGAGAGGGAGTAGTGAGAGAAAGAAAAACTCGTTAAAGAAGGGAGTGTTGTGTGAATGTTGGCCATTTATAGAAACAGTCATCATTTCAGCCTGGCGATTCTCTCTTTGCCGTTCGAATTACGTTGGAGCTTCGTGAAACAGACTTTTGAATAACGTGTCGTAATTATTGTCTGTCGATTTTTTTACGAATTGCTTTGTTCGTTTTAGGTTAGTTCATCTGCGATGTTACACAAGAGAGACGATGATGAAATAGTCGACTCTGAAAAAACAGGATTATTATTAATGCACCCATGACACATCTAAAATATTCCTTTAAGAGTTATGTCCCCTACTGCCTATTTTAAAACGTCTAAGAAAAATGCAATTTTACCCAATTTTCCGTAAAAATGTCTTTTAACGAGACTTTATTTTATGATTTTTTATAATTTTTAGATATATTACTATTTTCGGCATGGTAATTATTACGTGGGAGAGCTTGTTATTATCCGTAAGGTGGACACCACAAAGCATAACTTTGCAGAGGTCTTAATATCGATTTATCACAATAAGATGCTCAGATTATGTAGTCCTCAACCATTTACTAATGGGTTTAAGGTCTGCGTTTTCTTTAGTAATATTCAACCGCGTTCGATACAGTTTAAATCTCTCCCGGGGCCCCATGCACACGTCCAGAGCCGTTGAAAATAAATAAGTCCGAGCCGGGCTTTTCTTTCTTTTTTACTCCTCTGATCTTGATAAAGTGGTACAATGGGGAAAGAGGTGGTTGGTTACTTTTAATGCATTTAAAACCAAGCTTCTTTCTTTACATCATCAACGCTCTAACGCCCATCTGGCATCAATTGAAATGAATGGCTCTCGTCTTGGGGAGGCCTCATGTTTTGACAAGCTTCTGGGTTTGACCTTTACTCCCGATCTGAAATGGAACACATATATCAAATCCATTGCCAAATTCGCTGGAAAAAATGGTAGGATCCTTCTATCGCTCCAGTAAATATCTTACTCCTGATGCAGTTCTCTTCCAATATAAAAGCCAGGTTCGGCAAACGATGGAGTACTGTTGCCCCATCTGGGCAGGACCTGCTAGAAGCAGCTTATCCTGCCTTGACAGAGTTCAAAATAGACTTCGTAGCTTAGTGGGGAATACCCTTTCCTGTTTTCTGCAACCTCTTTCCCACAGAAGAGACAGTACGAGCCTTTCTCTGCTTTATCGTTATTTCCATGGCAAGTGCTCGTCTGAGCTCCAATCTATGGTCGCTCCCGTCAAACTTTCACGAAAAACACTCGTCTATTTGTAAAATCCAGGTACGAACAATGATGGAGTACTGTTGCTTCATCTGGGCAAGAGCTGCTAGATGCATCTTATCCTGCATTGACGGAGTTCAAAATAGACTTCGGGGCTTAGTGGGGTATTTCCTTTTCTTTGTACAATTTGTGGCAAAATTTCAGGAAAAGCTGATGGATGGTTATCTGGCAATCGTCCGGACTAACAGACGCACGGATGGACGCCACTGAAAACATAGGTCACTCTCTGATAAATCAGGGGACCGAAACAGTATTTTTTTACAGAAGGTTGGAATAGTGGAAAATTCATTTAGAAGTAAAATTAGTATGAGAGCTATGCAAGAAGTTGGTGGTGACACAGCAGGTAAGCTGATGGGATATTCCACTTTTTTTTCTGAATCGTAAAAGAGAGAGAGAGAGAGAAAGAGAGAGAGAGAGAGCAGTTGGTTTTGGAACAACTGCTTCCATTTCCTTAAGGAGGATGGGCTTGAAGTCTCATGCATTGAAAATAAAAATTAAAAAAAACTCCTGAAAACAATATTAAATTCAAACTGATTTTATGGTGGCATTATTTGCAAATGTCAGCATTAATAAATAAAAAAAAAAAGGTATCATGGCAGAGGAGAGAGAATGAACTGCTGCTATGTTTTATCTGCGCAACACAATTCCAAATGTCTGCATGATGAGCTGCCATCCTGAAAATTTGCTGGGAGCAAATTTTTTTTTATGGTTTATTTGTTGATAGTCTGGCACGTATATGTTTCACTTGATATGTATTCAAATGGAATTTGAAAAAGTTGGATTAATATTTTTTTTCTGAATAAAAAATCAGAAGTTTATAGAGATTGCGTACATATGATATATTAAATTGAAATAGTTACCATGGCAAAATTCACCTTTCTTCTTCCTTTGTGACGTCCGACATTTTTAGCTACGGATGACCAGAACTGTATACAATGAACCTTTTTTTTTAATCTTTTTTTTTTAAGAAGTTTTATTCAAACAGTCTTTATTTGATTTAATGGACTGTTTTTTTTATATTTATTAACTGTTTTATTAGTGCGGGATGGGCCTTTTCTTCTTCCCTGTAACCTCTGAATCACGTGTCTGTCGATTCCTGTAAGAATCGCTTCGTTCTTTTGATATTAGTTTCAAAGGAGAGACGATGGTGAAATAGTCGACTTTAAAAAAAAACAACAGTGAAGACTTGATATGATTTTTAAATACCTTGTCATTTCGTGTGACCTTTTTAGATTGTTTGGCCAGAGATCTAGCTCAGGGTGATA
>NC_136527.1:4526540-4579040 GCF_053919585.1 Euprymna scolopes
CTCTTTATATTTTATAATATAAATTTATTACAGTTAATTAAAATGGTTTTCACATGATCTGCAGTTCGTCTACATTTTCTATTCTTACATCCAGCTCCTAGCTGTTTGTACACCCCTGTCTAGACGTCTGTCCGCTTTGGTGGTCAAATCTCAACTCTCTGAATCTCTCCAAAACTAACTACATCACGTGTTCTCTTACGTCACCTAATTACGTGTCTCAGACCAATCTGATGTTTCCATTTAGTTATTTGTTTATTCAAAACCCAAAAGAATGTTTACATATATTTTCTATTTTCACATTCCTTTTGCGATTCACACGTCAATCATTTCTTTCTCAATTTAATTGTTTATTCTTCTAATCATAATAACTGATCCAGCGACCATCCGTCGCTCAAATCAATTAATAATAATACAATAAAAAAAAATAATAATGTTTTGACCCTTGGCCCCGCTTGCCACAGTTAACAGATAATACGCTATTATCACAGCCTAAAATGATCAGTCATAACATTACACACATGCATGTAAAGAAAAAACATGACGGACAGATTTTGCGATGATTCTTGGCTTAGTAATTGTTTGTATTTTTGAGATGAGGTGTTTTCATTGATTGAGCTTGTCGGACTGACTTCCTCATCTTGGTTGTTATCGTCACAACGTTTCGGCCGTTTTGCCCTCCGGCCTTCATCGGGTGTTTTGTATCGAACTGGGGAACCTGTGTTAGGAGTCTCGAACCCAACCCTTTATTGGCTTCTTGTCCGCTGATAAAGGCAGGAGAGGAGGAAGGGAATAGTGAGGAAAAGAAAGACTCGTTGAAGAAACGACAATCGAATGAATGTTGGTATTTTATAAAGACACACGTCGTTTCTGCCAAGCGATTCTGTCTTTGTCGTTTCCGGAAATAGGTATGAACCCAAGCAGCATCATCAGTGTATTATTTTTATTCGTATTCCAAATCTTTTATATTGTCAGTCGTGTTATTTTCTGGGTTCAGCACTGCATCAAATTTTTATTATAGAAACCCAAGCGTTTTTTTTTCCGCACGTCTGACGTGGACACAGTGAAGTGTTAAATACATGAATCTGTTGGTGATTTTTTTGGGTTTTTTTTAAACGTGGCTAATAGATTGAAAGCCATCATTCGTGTTGTCAGCCGCACAGAAAGTGAAGGAGGAGGAGGAAGGGAGAAAGAGAAGCACACACATACAGGCAGATTTATCTTCAGGTCAAATAACACCCTTAAGATGGGTACGGTCTGTGTGTACTTGAAACGATTTCAAAACCAGAAAGAAAAAAAAACATGGCGGACATACTTTGCGATGATTGTTGGCTTCGTGTCCGCTGATAAAGCAAGAGGGAAATGAGGGGGAAGGGGGAGGAGTAGTGGGAGAAGGAAAGACTCGTTGAAGAAGGGAACGTTGTGACGAATGTTGACCATTTATAGAAACAGAGAAAAACATGGCGGACATACTTTGCGATGATTATTGGCTTCGTGTCCGCTGATAAAGCAAGAGAGATGAAAATGGAATAGCGAAGAAAAAGAAAAGGGTATACATTAGTCAATGTGATTATAGTAGTGGACATTTTGTAAATTGTATTACTTAGATGAGGGGGGGTCATCAAGAACTTGTTTACGTTAGACTTGAAGACAATAAGGTTGTAATCAGCGGGAAAGCAAACAAAAAGAAATGGCTTCTTGTTCGCTGATACAGGCAGTGTTACATGATAAGGGCTGTCCCCTTTTCATGTAAGTATAAAAATAGAGAGATTAGTTAAAATGAAAATAAAATAAGAGAAAGCAGAAATCGAACCCTGGACATAAGTTTTAAAGAACAATAGGTTTAAATGGAATGTCCAGTAAATTGTTAATTCGGATGAAATAAATAATAAATAAACTATTCAATTGTTAAAAGAATGTGGATAATAAAATATGGGTTAAATAAATTAGATATGTAGGTTGAATTCCTTTGTGAAAACAACAAAGAAAAAATAGATTATTGGGAAAGAATGTTCAGGAAACGTGCAAGTCCACGCATGTTGATGGCACGTGAATTTTAGTCACGTTGGCTGGACATGCATGGATTTCTTAATATAGGAAGTGGGCGTTAGTTAGTTAGAGACAGTCAGTGAGAAACTCAGAGAGAGTCTGGAGTTTGGAATTCGAACGTCTAGGAAGCGAGACGTCACTTTGAAACTAAAATGTGAAGCTTTGAATTCTTGATGAGGAAACCACGGCCGGTCGTGTGAAGAATAAACTCATCTATGTTCTTGTAAAACGTCGTCTTGTCTTATGATTCTTACAAAAAGGTAAAGTGAAAATTGTATTATATGTCTATATATCTGTGTTATAAAATGTCATTACATACACGTCTCGACATCTCATGTCTATACAATGTCTGAACAGTGAACACTGTCTCATCATTCTAAGAGCTTTCTTCTTCCATTCAACACATCTAAGGAATGAGCATTTAATATATGACAATCTCTCTCTCTCTTAGTCTTACAACATCATATGTAATAAAACTCTCTCTAAGACTAATAAGACTCAAAGACTCTCTCTGAATAAGACCCCTATATAACAGCAGGAGAGATGAAAAAGGGAATAGTAAGGAAAAGTTAAAGAATGTTGTCATTTTATAAAAACACGCGTCGTTTGTCCTAGCGATTCTGTCTTTGTCGTTTCCGGAAATAGGTATGAACCCATCCCAGAATGACAGGCTGAGTTGGATTCTAATGTATTTGACCATGCCTGGCCAGCTGACTTTTAAACATAAAGCTGCACACACAGTAGGGATATATTTGGGGAAAAGACACGACGGTTAAATCAACTCACTCCTGGCTCATGTGAATTTAGGTGGTTGTCTGCCCATCTCTTTGCAAAATAACTTATCCATGCATATTGCACTTCGATTCCTGCCAAAATTCTCCAAGAACTGAATCTGTTTACGGACTGCTTCAAAGTAGTAAGTTCAACTCGCTTTTCGCTCAAAGACACGTCGTTTGACTGCTAGGTTGGCGACTCTCTTTTGAACCTTGTCTAGGAGCGAGAGATGGTATTTATTTGCTCCCCCACTGAGCAAATTAGGCACAAGGCCGTTTTTAATGTGAGGTAAAAACCAGCTCCCCTAAAAGTAGGCAAAAAGGGGGCACTCTGGTTACCAAAAATAATAATTGTCCCAGTATAGAGGGTTTCCCCTCCATTGACTGGTACAAATTATCTTAAGTGCAGCATCTGTCGGAACAGATACTACACTTTGATCATGTCACCCGGGCCCCGGAGGGCGCGCAGGCCAGTCTGGCTTTGGGCCAGTGTCTAGGAGCGAGAGATGGTGTTTATTTGCTCCCCCACCGAGCAAATTAGGCACAAGGCCGATTTTTAATGTGAGGAGTGAAGGGAGGGGGAAGGGAAAAAGGGGACCAGCTCCCGAGAGGTGGGAAATGGGAGCTGGTTAATGGTCAGGCATGTGGGGTTGCCCCCACATCTGGTCTTTGCTAGTCATAGCTAGTCATAGCTTGCAGCATCTGTCGGAACAGATACTACACTTTGATCATGTCACCCGGGCCCCGGAGGGCGCGCAGGCCAGTCTGGCTTTGGGCCAGTGTCTAGGAGCGAGAGATTAGTGGTAGATGCACCAGCCTAAATGTGACAGCAGTACTCCATACATGGGCGAATGGGCGGATTGCTTTGTTCGTTTTAAGTTAGTTCATCTGCGATGTTAAAAAAGAAAGACGACGATGAAAAAAAAAGAACAGGATTTGAGATGATTTTCAAAAAAGAAAAAACTGATAAGCTCATGTGACCTTTAAGATTTATTGGACAGAGATCTGGGTCAGAGTGACAGAGAAAAAGAAAGGAAAAGAATGAAGAGGTTTATCAGTCAACCATTTTTATAAAAAAATAAATAAAACTCGTTTAGAGAGTCTCTATGCTGGATTTTATATATCTTTTTTTCTTTGCCGTTCGAATTACATTTGGAGCTTTGTGAAACGGGCATGAATCACGTGTCGTATCTATTGTCTATCTGTTTCTTTCTGAACTGCTTCGCCGATTCAGATTCATAAACAACGTTAGCCTCCACCATCTAAAAAAAAAAAAATAGATGATGAAATAGTTGACTCTAAAAAAATTGTCATTACCATTCAAACACACTAATTGGGTGTATTTTATTGAAAGCAGACGAGTGGCGTACATTATTATTACATGTGTTTATGGGGGGCAAAAAATAAGACTGAAATTAAGCAAAGAACTAGTGAATTCATTGGAAACCTGGAAAATTATGGATTCTAGGAAAATGCGAGCATGAAAAGTAATATGGTTAAGCTTAAACATGGAAAAGTAAAGGACTAGTTAGTTAAGATATTCTTGTAAAAAATATAATAAATTTATAACTTTAAATATTGCAGCATTAAGAATTGATTATATGTTATAAATGGAATTAAAAAACGATTATTTTTATAAGTGTTTACAAAAAGAAGACAATCAAGTATATATATATATATATATATATATATATATATATATATATATATTTTGTGTACAGAAAGTTGTTAGTTGAGACAGGTCATTGGTACCGTCGGTTTCAAGCCCGATAATAAGGCCCGTTTAAGGTATCCTTATCAAGCTCTCTTCAGCCAATATTCGTTCGACGAATATTGGCTGAAGAGAGCTCGATAAGGATACCTTAAACGGGCCTTATTATCGGGCTTGAAACCGACGGTACCAATGACCTGTCTCAACTAACAACTTTCTGTACACAAAATATAAGTACGCTCTTAAAATTTGGATTTTCCTTTTAATTGAGCACTCTGCTGGAATTCTTTTTCCAAAAAAACTAATCATATATATATATATATATATATATATATATATATATATATATATATATATATATATATTAGCGATACAAAAACTAACACGGCTTTAAAAATAATACACTAGAGTCAGCCCGGTGCAATATTCTAAAACGGTCTGTTTACTGTTTGAATCGGAATCGGTAATTGTATCGGAACTGGGGAAGACCTCCGATCTGTAGTGGAATGGGGACAAAAATGGATGGTCACATTCAATGCTGCCAAGACTAACCTTGTTTCCTTCAATAACTACAAGAAACCTTCCCTACCACCAATAGCAATGGCCAATGACTCTTTATCTGAAAGTACATCTTTTAAACTCCTCGGCCTAACGTTCACATGAAACATGAGTTGGAACAATTATATTGAGAACATTGCCAGGACCGTTGCGAAGAAGGTGGGCTGTCTCTACCGTGCTAGAAAGCTATTAACGCCTGAAAGTATTTTATATCTCTATAAGGCCACCATTCGCCCATGTATGGAGTATTGTTGTTATATTTGGGCTGGTGCATCTGCCACTAGTCTCTCGCTTCTAGACAAGGTTCAAAAGAGAGTCACCAATCTGATAGATCCTGAACTGTCAGCTAAACTTCAGCCTCTGTCCCATCGACGAAATGTTGCAGCTCTCTGCCTGTTCTACAAGTACTTGAATGCTCCGACGAACTGCAAACACTTGTGCCCCTTCGACGTAAATACCCCCCGACAAACTCGACAAGCAGCTAAATCCCACCCCTTCACAGTAGAGATCCCTAGATGCAAGAGAGCCTTCTACTCCAGTAGTTTCTTCCCCAGAACAGCTAGACTTTGGAATTCCCTTCCGGGTTCCTGCTTCCCCGACTGTACTTACATGCAGAAGTTCAAGTGTAACGTCAACCGACATCTTGCTGCCCAACTCCCTACACAGAACTGCTGATGCTTATGTCCCTGATAGTAGCCCCCTACACCAAAGTGGCAATGGGCCTTGTTTGGGGTGAAAATGTAATAAAAAAATCATAAAACGTGAATTTATATAATTATTTTATTATATATTTTTTGAGGGGCTTAGCCTTCCTACACTTATGTTACCGAAATGAATTTCTCGTGATGGTAACATTTATTTATTGTATTTTTTTTAGAAATAAATACACAACATTTTAAATTTCTATTATTGTGATAAAAAAAATGTAATAAAATTTTTTTTTTTTTAAATTAGTGCGTAATCGGTAATTGTATCGGAATCGGTAAAAATATTGGAATCGTCCCATCAATAATTATTATTAAGTCTGTGACAAATTGTGTCCCGTTTGTTGTGTTACGTTTGGTTTTTGGTTTAAAATCTGCATTTTTTATGAATTTACTTGAAAGATAAAACGGTAATAAACAGCTTTTTTACACTTATTAATGCTCAGAGGCCACTCGAGGATAAGAGTTAATGGATATACATTAGTCAATGTGATTATAGCGTAGTAAACATAAGTAGTGGAAATTTTGTAAATTGGATTACTTAGAAGGACGGTTCATCAAGAACTTGTTTACATTAGACTTGAATACAACCATATTGTAGTCAGCTGGAAAGCAGACAAACGGAAGAGAGTTCAACAGGCGTGCAGTTGCAAGAAAGAAGCTTTGTTCATGGAATCTACGTTTAGGTTTAGGTACAGATAAAGAGTGGGGGAAATTATTGATAGTGGTTTCAGCTAGACGAGTGTTTCTTGTGAAAGTTTGACGGGGGGACCATAGATTGGAGCTCAGACGAGCACTTGCCATGGAAATAACGATAAAGCAGAGAAAGGCTCGCACTGTCTCTTCTGTGGGGAAGAGGTTGCAGAAAACAGGAAAGGGTATTCCCCACTAAGCTACACAGTCTATTTTGAACTCTGTCAAGGCAGAATAAGCTGCATCTAGCAGCTCCTGCTCAGATGTGGCAACAGTACTCCATCGTTAGCTGAACCCGGCTTTTATATTGTAAGAGAACTGCACCAGGAGTGAGATATCTACTGGAGCGATAGAATGATCCTACCATTTTTTCCAGCGAATTTGGCAATGGATTTGATATATGTTCCATTTCAGATCGGGAGTAAAGGTCAAACCCAGAAGCTTGTCAAAACATGAGGCCTCCCCAAGACGAGAGCCATTCATTTCAATTGATGCCAGATGGGCATCAGAGCGTTGATGATATACATATAGAAGCTTGGTTTTAGATGCATTAAAAGTAACTAACCACCTCTTTCCCCATTGTACCACTTGATCAAGATCAGAGGAGTAAAAAAGAAAGAAAAGCCCGGCTCGGATTTATTTATTTTTGTTTGTTTATTTTCAACGGTTCTGGACGTGTGCATGGGGCTCCAGGAGAGGTTGAAACTGTATCGAACGCCGTTGAACATTACTAAAGAAAATGCAGACCTTAAACCCATTAGTAAATGGTTGAAGACTACATAATCTGAGCATCTTATTGTGATAAATCGATATTAAGACCTCTGCAAAGTTATGCTTTGTGGTGTCCACCTTACGGATAATAATAAACTCTTCCACATAATAATTACCATGCCGAAAATAGTAATATAAATTATAAAAAAAATAATAAAATCGTTAAAAGACATTTTTACGGAAAATTGGGTAAAATTGCATTTTTCTTAGACGTTTGAAAATAGGCAGTAGGGGACATAACTCTTAAAGGAATATTTTAGATGTGTCATGGGTGCATTAATAATAATCCTGTTTTTTCAGAATCGACTATTTCATCATCGTCTCTCTTGTGTAACATCTGAGCATCTTATTGTGATAAATCGATATTAAGACCTCTGCAAGTTATGCTTTGTGGTGTCAACCTTATGGATAATAATAAGCTCTTCCACGTAATAATTACCATGCCGAAAATAGTAATATATCTAAAAAATATTTAAAAAAATCATAAAATAAAGTTATTTCTCGTTAAAAGACATTTTTACGGAAAATTGGGTAAAATTGCATTTTTCTTAGACGTTTTAAAATAGGCAGTAGGAGGCCAGGCATAGGGGACATAACTCTTAAAGGAATATTTTAGATATGTCATGGGTGCATTAATAATAACCCTGTTTTTGGGGGGTTTTTTTTCAGAACCGACTATTTCATCATCGTCTCTCTTTTGTAACATCGCAGATGAACTAACTTAAAACGAACAAAACAATCCGTAAAGAAATCGACAGACGACACGTTATTCAAAAGTCTGTTTCACGAAGCTCCAACGCAATTCGAACGGCAAAGAGAGAATCGCCAGACTGAAATGATGACTGTTTCTATAAATGGCCAACATTCACACAACACTCCCTTCTTTAACGAGTTTTTCTTTCTCTCACTACTCCTTCTCCCTCCTTCTCCCTCCATTCCTTCTTGATTTATCAGCGGATACGAAGCCAACAATCATCGCAAAGTATGTCCGCCATGTTTTTTTTCTTTTGTTTTGAAATAGTTTCAAGTACACACAGATCGTACCCATCCTAAGGGCGTTATTTGACTTGAAGATAAATCTGCCTGTATGTGTGTGCTTCTCTTTCTCCCTATCTCTCTCTCCCCTCTTTCTCTGTAGACTCTACCTAACTCAAGAGCCCGAAAATCACGGTCGTCCAATTTCCATTACTAGCGATTACTATGATGCGTTCTCGGGGAAGAAGGAAGGATGCGGTCAAAAAAAGATTGACATATAAGAAATGACGTTGCGAGTCTGTCTCTGTTTATAATTTCCATGGCAAGTGCTCGTCTGAGCTCCAATCTATGGGCACACCTCCGCAAACTTTCACGAAAAACACTTATTTAGCTGAAAACACTATTTATCTGTGTTTTATATCTGAACGTAGATTCCATGCACAAAGCTTCTTTCTTAGAACTGCACGTATGTGGAACTGTCTTCTGTTTGCCCGCTTGCCAGCTGACTCCAATTTGGTCATCTTCAAGTCCAACGTAAACAAGTTCTTAATGAGCCGTTCCTTTAAGTGATCCAATTTACCAAATTTCCATTACTAGCGATTACTACGTTATGAGCTCGGGGAAGAAGAAAGGATGCAGTCGAAAAAGATGGACGTATAAGAAATGTTTGTCTATGACCGGCGTGAAGTGGAGCAAAAATGAAAGACTTTTAAGCTGGTGTCGAGACGAGGAGAAAGAAGAATAGTAATAATGGTGTGGGGTTTCCAGTGAGGTTTGTACTGTAATTAACATGGCATCTTTAAAAGAGGAGATAACTCAATAATTCAAACTTGTGAGCTTCATGCTGTAATACTTACGAATTCCCATTAACCGCTGGAAATATTTCTTTGTAAAAATAAAACTACTTTATCAATTTACGTGATTTTTGGAATGTGATATTCTATTTCATCACAGACTTTTCTTTAGCTTTTTTTTCTTTTTATACAGGGGGAATTCTGGATAAAAACGGAGCTTGTTAAGATACAGTCAACAGATTTTTAAAAAAATATGTTGTTTTAAGCAAAAACCATATTACGTACTTACTTGTCATGTCAAAAACAGTAATATATCCAAAAATTACAACAAAAATCACAAAGTAGAAAGTTATTTCTAGTTAAAAGAAATTTTCTTTGAATATTGGGTAAAATTGCATTTTTCTTAGACGTTATAAAGTAGGCAGTAGGTGGCTACACGCAGGGGACATAACTCTGAAAGGAATATTTTAGCTAACTTGTGTTATAGCTTCAATATTTGGTGTCTATAGCAATAGACTTTTTACTCGAGAGGTGGGAAATGGGAGCTGGTTAAAGGTCAGGTATGTGGGGTTGCCCCCACATCTGGTCTTTGCTTGCAGTATCTGCCGGAACAGATACTACACTTTGATCTTGTCCCAAAGGCCAAGAACAACAGAAAAAAGGGTATTTATTTGCTCCCCCACCGAGCAAATTAGGCAAAGGCCGATTTTTTATGTGAGGAGTGAAGGGGAAATGGGGACCAACTCCCCGGGGAGTAGGGGAGCTGGATAGTGACAATTGGTATGAAGGGTTGCCCCTACATTGACCAAGGTCTTATATGTGGGGTCGCCCCACGTATGGTCTTTGCTTGCAGTATCTGCCGGAACAGATACTACACTTTGAGGTATTTATTTGCTCCCCCATTGAGCAAATTAGGCACAAGGCCGATTTTTAAAGTGAGGAGTGAAGGGGAAATGGGGACCAACTCCTCGGGGAGTAGGGGAGCTGGATGGTGACAATTGGTATGAAGGGTTGCCCCTACATTGACCAAGGTGTTATATGTGGGGTCGCCCCCACATATGGTCTTTGCTTGCAGTATCTGCCGGAACAGATGGTGTTTATTTGCTCCCCCACTGAGCAAATTAGGCACAAGGCCGTTTTTAATGTGAGGTAAAAACCAGCTCCCCTAAAAGTAGGCAAAAAGGGGTCACTCTGGTTACCAAAAATAATAATTGTCCCAGTATAGAGGGTTTCCCCTCCATTGACTGGTACAAATTATCTTAAGTGCAGCATCTGCCGGAACAGATGGTATTTATTTGCTCCCCCACTGAGCAAATTAGGCACAAGGCCGTTTTTAATGTGAGGTAAAAACCAGCTCCCCTAAAAGGGGTCACTCTGGTTACCAAAAATAATAATTGTCCCAGTATAGAGGGTTTCCCCTCCATTGACTGGTACAAATTATCTTAAGTGCAGTATCTGCCGGAACAGATGGTATTTATTTGCTCCCCCACTGAGCAAATTAGGCACAAGGCCGTTTTTAATGTGAGGTAAAAACCAGCTCCCCTAAAAGGGGTCACTCTGGTTACCAAAAATAATAATTGTCCCAGTATAGAGGGTTTCCCCTCCATTGACTGGTACAAATTATCTTAAGTGCAGTATCTGCCGGAACAGATGGTATTTATTTGCTCCCCCACTGAGCAAATTAGGCACAAGGCCGTTTTTAATGTGAGGTAAAAACCAGCTCCCCTAAAAGGGGTCACTCTGGTTACCAAAAATAATAATTGTCCCAGTATAGAGGGTTTCCCCTCCATTGACTGGTACAAATTATCTTAAGTGCAGCATCTGCCGGAACAGATGGTATTTATTTGCTCCCCCACCGAGCAAATTAGGCACAAGGCCGATTTTTAATGTGAGGAGTGAAGGGAGGGGGAAGGGAAAAAGGGGACCAGCTCCCGAGAGGTGGGAAATGGGAGCTGGTTAATGGTCAGGCATGTGGGGTTGCCCCCACATCTGATCTTTGCTAGTCATAGCTAGTCATAGCTAGTCATAGCTTGCAGCATCTGCCGGAACAGATACTACACTTTGATCCCGGCCCAGAGGCCAAGAACAACAGAAAAGAGGCAAGTCTAATATATATTTAAAAAATCGATTTGTCAACTATAGCTTTAAAAATCACCCAAAAGCTTTTCTCCTATATTTAAAATGAAATAAAAAAAATTGATGCATTTTAACTGTAATATTGTTGCAGTATTTTGCCTATAATTGTACGTTATCTTGTCCACCGTGTAGCAGCCTTGCTTGTTTTGAATATTGTATACAATATTATTTTTCTTTTTCTTCATTTGTGTTTTCTTTTTTCTTTTTCAAAAGTTCTCAATCAGCTCGAACAACTGCCGGATGATATTTGTTTGTTTGTTTGTGTGTTTGTTTGTTCCATTTCGACGGTTTCAGACGGCGTGGGGCTTCGAGAGAAGTTTGAACTGTAACAACAACGTTTCGAGCGTAACGGTCACATTACAAGACGATGGAATGGCATCACTCCCGTTCCACAGAAAAGAAGTTCATGATGCAGAAATCTGCAGGAAAAGTAATGTGCACCGTCTTTTAAGCTAAGAATGACGTCATCCTCCTGGATTTCTTCGAATCAGAGCTGACAACCAGATCTGATCGTTAGGGTAATTAAGTGTAGAATAATCAATGGGATAACATTGTAGCAATCGTTAATAGTGGAAATTTGGTAAACTGGATTACTTAAAAGGACGGTTCATTAAGAATTTGTTTACGTTGGACTTGAAGACGACCAAATTGTAAACTGGGAAACAGACAAAGGGAAGAGAGCTCCACAAGCTTTGTTCATCGAATTTACGTTTTGATTACGGAGGACTAGAGATTGGAATTCAGACGAGCACTTGCCATGGAAATAACGATAAAGCAGAAAAAGGCTCGCATCGTGTCTTCTGTGGGAGAGAGGTTGTAAGGTAATCCCCCATTGAGGAGCGTTGGAACTACGCTTAGGTAGCTTTGTATTCCCGGGTGACGCCAGATAACCCAAGGATTTAAGATAGAGAAGATAAATATAGATATATTTTAATTCACTGTCAAAATGGATATATTTGTTTTTTGGGGGGGGGTTCGAAGACCTGAGATATTTTGTTATTTGGGGAAAACTCAACAACAGGAAATGCGAGGATGTTAGACGACAATATTGTACTGGCTGAGTGATGGTTGGTGACCTCGAGGTTATGTGATTTTTAGTCTTGAATGGGGTCTCAGATCGTTGGGGCTTAGCGTGATTTGATTGGCTGGGGAGACTTCCACCCTACCCACATCGGGTCGATGCGCTCTAAAATTAAACAGATTGCTCGTTGAATTCGGGGAGAACAGGTCGTATAAACCCGCCGTTCCCTGGAGAGAGGACCCCTCCCACCTCATCCATCCGTCGGTCGCTGTCTGTGAAGAAAGAGTTGACACTTTGAAAAGAACTTACAAAATCTGAATGAGAATTGTAACAACCTTTGTACATAATTTTATGAGAATTAAGCTTTTGTAGATAGACTACAATCGTTGTCTTTCTTCCTGCCTACCGCTTCGATATTCGCTTTCAGCATACCAGATTATGTAATAACCTCCAAGGAGCCTAGACGACACGTGCCGAGATCCAGTGAAATAAGAGTACTAGCCACCTCCTCGAACGAGGCGTTACAGGTTGCAAGGAAGAGAAAAGGGCATCCCCCACTAAGCCACGAAGTCTATTTTGAACTCTGTCAAGGCACTAAATTATTATTTATTACGATTGACAGTTTCTCTAAACAATTCAGACATTAACACACATTTATGAATGACACTGTCCTATTTTCTATTTGTTTTTATTTTATTTATGAATGAAATATTCGTGGATAGTTTTTTTTTTTTTTGAACTGACCGTATCTCTTTTATCATTCATTACGGCATATCGGCCTTTTTTCTTTTTTGATATTTTCTTGTAAACTTTAGTTTTCTGTGTGCGTGTGTGTTTAATTTTTTTTTCTTTTTGTTCGAATTTCTGTGATCGTGTAGTTTTTTTCCCCTGGTATTATTTATTTATTTTTTTATTTTTTAATTATCTTGGACCCTTTTAAAACGTTATGTTTCTTTTTTTTTTCCGACAGGTCACCTTCTTTTCTTGAAACTATTTTATCTCTACTCTAAACAATCGTTTGTTTTACATTCCTTTTTCTAATTCTCACACGTAATCTATTTCTAAACCTTATTTAGGAGGTTCGAATTTCGTCTATGCTATATCATTTTCATTTTAACTAAATCTCTCTATTTTTATACTTACATGAAAAGGGGACATCCCTTATCATGTAACACATTTTCTTTCACTAATTTTGTTTTATTCAATTATTTTTCTTTATTTGGTTTCAGTTATATTTCTCTTCATTCAATTCTTTTTCTTTCATTCTTTTTCCTTCATTTGTTTCCATTCAATTCTTTTTCATTTTGTTTTGTCACATTCAATTCTTTTCATTTTCTTTCACTTGATTTTATTTATATTTCTTCCTTCAAATTTTTTTTCTGGGGTTGTTAATACTCTATATCCATGGACAATATGGATTCGTCTGGCTTAGACATTTCTACCTTCAAGCAAAGAGTATAGTGAACACCAGGACTCTTAAACCCCTTAAATCGGACCACAACAATTCTTTTTCTTTCATTTTCTTTTATTTTTTTCCATTCATTTTTTTTTTTTTTTTTTTTTTTTTTTACAAAGGCATCACCACGTTATCAAGGCCCAGAGGCCACTCAAGGATAAGGGTTAAAGAGTGTACAGTAGAAGTTGGTCAATATAGTAATCATTAGTAATGAAAATTTGGTAAATTTAATAACTTATATGGAACGGCTCATCAAGAACTTATTTACCTTAGACTTGAACACAACCATATTGTAGTCAGCCGGAAAGCAGGAAAACGGAAGACAATTCCACAGGCGTGCAGTTCTAAGAAAGAAGCTTTGTTCAATTCTTTCCTACCTTTTCTTTGATTTTCTTTATTTTTCTTTATTCAATTCTTTTTCATTCATTGATTTTCCTTCAATTCTTTTCATTCATTTTTTCTGTCTTTAATTCTTTTTTATTCATTCATTCATTTTCTTCTAGCAGCTTATCCTGTTAAGGAATGGAGAGAAAGAGAGAGAAAGAGAGAGAGAGAGAGAAAGAGAGAGAGAGGAAGATGGATAAAGAGAGAGAGAGAGAGAGAAGGGAAGAGGTGAGTTATAGTGTAGACACGTTGGCCGGAAGTAAAAGATCAGCTGATTTGATTGCGTGTGAGTCATGTGATCAGGTTAGCTAAATCGTTGAGATTTGATTTGGACACAGAAGACAACGGACGGCTTCCCGTTGTCTCCTCCTCTTCACGGGGGGGGGGACGAACGCTGACGTGTGTAGAAGAAGAACCCACACAGGCCGATTTCACTTCCACCTTCTGCAGGACATCTGGAGAAAGTGAAATAAAAACTATAGAACTAATTCCTTGTCTTGGAGTGATTGAATCTTCATCCAAAAACAGGTATCAAGTCTCCCTCCAGGATGAGAAATCTCCAGATGGTCCAACATCGAAGAAGCAGAGGTAGGTTCTGAAAATACATGTCACTCACACGCGATTCCCTTTATAATAATCAAACACACAACCCTTTATTATAGAGCAACAACGTAACAATCCTGCACAGATGTGGCAACAGTATTTCTCTGAAACCTTCTCTTTTTCCCTCCCGCCTTTATAGTGCCCATATAGTTCACAATCACCATAAAATATCGCAAAGTATGGCGGCCATTTTTTTTCACGTCAAGTGCAAACAGATGTTATCGTCTAGTTTAAGAGTGTGTTTATCCGTAATATTGTGTCTGTCTTTGAGTGTGCTTCTCTCAATCGTTCTGGCTTCACATCACTGAAATGTGTTCGCCACGTTAGAAAAAGCAGCCCTTTTAAGTTGCGACCAACTTTCAATTTTTGATACGTCATAATGTTCTGGAATTTACGTCAAAAGAGTACCGATATGGCAGAGAAATGAGATCGATTTTCTCTCTTTGGCGAACGAACGCCTGTTTTTAAAATGTTTCCATTTCATACAAATCCACGGGAGTTGGCCACGAAAATGCAGCTTATTATAGCGTAGCCTGGGTGCCCGGCGTTGCCCGGGCGTGTGGAGTTGTGTGTTAAGCAAAAGAATTGGTAGAAGATAGGCAGGCTCGAACCCGTACCGCGACGGAGAAAAAGAACATGAAAAAAAAAGTGACGTATTTGCCATTGTGTCTATCGCCAAACCGGAAGTGGCGAAGGTTGAAATTAAGGTTAGTCAATCGAAAAGAGCGAAAATATTGGCGAAAAAATCGACCATGTGTTTAGCACACATGTGTTTTACAACGCGCTGCCATACAACATGTGCTTTTTAAAAGTCTCTCTCTCCGCCACTTAGGGCCGACCCTAGCCAGTGTTTTATTTCCCTCGGATTCACACGTTAATCTTTCCCAACGCGAACTTTTGTCTCCTTCTTAATCACATGATGTATTTTTCTTCGTTTTTTTTTGTCACGCCAGGAAATTTGCATATCGCTAAAACGGCTGTTGCTGCTGCTGCTGCTGCTGCTTCTACTACTAATATTTTCGCTATTTATTAGGTTGGTGCAAAAACAAAATCGTTTTCTCACATATCTGATTTTATATATGATTTCTTAATTAATTAATTGATATATATATATATATATATATATATATATATATATATATATATATATATATATATATATATATATATATATATATATATATAGCCATGTTAGATATCATTTTGTAGCCTGTTTTTCGTTCTATCGAATCATTTTATTTGTTACCGTTCTCAATATCTCCGTTCATTTTTTCGCGGGCTTTTCAGCAGCATGGACAAAATTCAAATCCGTACAATTTCTTGTTCCAGTTCAAACTAGACTGAAAAGCTGCGAAGAAAGCTCGTGATATCAATGATGCATTTGACCCAGGAACCACTAACGAACGTGTGGCACAATAGTGGTTCAAGAAAGTTTTGAAATGATAATGAGAGTCTCGAAGATGAAGACAGTCGCGGCTGCCCGACTGCGGTTGATAACGAACATTTGATAGCCTTAATTGAAGCTGATCCTTGCAAAACAACACGAGAAGTTGCTGTTGAACTCGAGGTCGACCACTCAAAAGTCGATCGCCATTTAAAGCAAATAGGAAAGTAAAAAAAAAGGTGGATAAATTGGTGCCGCGTTAATTGAGCGATAATCAAAAATCGTCGTTTTGAGGTGTCTTTTACCCTCCTTCTGCACAATAAAAACGATGAATTTCTCGAGCGGATTGTGACGTGTGACGAGAAGTGACTCCTCTACGGCAACCAGTGACGTTCGACACCGATTGGATGATGGAGAAGCTCCACAACACTTTCGGAAGCCGAAATTGCGCCAAAAATGGTTATATATTTGGTGGTTTGTGACTGGTCTCATCCATCGCAGCTTCTTGACTCCCGGCGAAACGATTATAGCTGAGAAGTACTTTTTTTTTTTACACAGTGATCACCACTTATCAAGGCCCGGAAGTCACTCAGGGATAAGGGTTATTGCAAGTACATTACATTAGTGCGGAGATTTTATGAAGTGTTTACTTAAGGGAGCGGTTCATTAGGAATTTGTTAACGTTGGACTTGAACACATCAAAGTTGTAGTCCGAAGGGAAGCAGGCAGACGGAACAGAGTTCCATAGGTGTGCAGTTCTAAGAAAGAAGCTTTGTTCATGGAATCCGCGTCTTGATTTAGGCACAGATAAAGAGTGGAGGAAACATTTGACAGTGGATTCAGCTAGACGAGTGTTTTTCGTGAAAGATTGGCGAGGGAACACCAGAGATTGGAGTTCAGACGAGCATCTGCCATGGAAATAACGATAAAACAAGGATAGGCTCGCAACGTCTCTTCTGTGGGAAAGAGGTTGCAGGGAAGAGAAAAGGGCATCCCCCACTAAGCCACGAAGTCTATTTTGTACTCTGTCAAGGCAGGATAGGCTATTTTTAGCAGCTCCTGCCAAGATATGGCAACAGTATTCCATCCTTGGACGTACTTGGCTTTTATATAGATAGAGAATTGCATCAGTAGTGAGATATCTTCTGGAGCGGTAGAAGGATCCCACCATCTTTCCAGCGACCTTGGCAACAGACTTGATGTACGTGTACCATTTCAGATCAAGAGTGAAGGTCAAGCCCAGAAGCTTGTCAAAACACGGGGCCTCGGTGCCGACAAATTGACAGAAATGCACCAGAAGTCCCAATGGATGTGCCCGAGATTGGTCAATATGAAGGACTAATTCTCCTTCATGACAACGCTCGTCCGCGTGGCGGTTAACTGACTCTGCAGAAGCTAAACGAATTGGTATACAAGACTCTGCCTCATCCACCATATTCACCGGACGTCTCGCCCAGCAATTATCACTTTTTCAAGCATCTCGACAACTTCCTCCGTGAAAAATGCTTCAAAAGTCGAGATGATGCTGAATCGGCTTTCAATGACTTCATCTCTTCCAGAACTCCGGATTTCTATGCTAATGGGATAAATAAACTTTTTTTTTTACACAGTGATCACCACTTATCAAGGCCCAGAAGCCACTCAGGGATAAGGGTTATTGCAAGTACATTACGTTAGTGTGGAGATTTGATGAAGTGTTTACTTAAGGGGGCGGTTCATTAGGAATTTGTTAACATTGGACTTGAAGACATCCAAGTTGTAGTCCGGAGGGAAGCAGGCAGACGGAACAGAGTTCCATAGGTGTGCAGTTCTAAGAAAGAAGCTTTGTTCATGGAATCCGCGTCTTGATTTAGGCACAGATAAAGAGTGGGGGAAACATTTGACAGTGGATTCAGCTAGACGGGTGTTTTTCGTGAAAGATTGGCGAGGGGGAACCAGAGATTGGAGTTCAGACGAGCACCTGCCATGGAAATAACGATAAAACAAGGATAGGCTCGCAATGTCTCTTCTGTGGGAGAGGGATTGCAGGGTAGAGAAAAGGGCACCCCCGCTAAACCACGAAGTCTATTTTGTACTCTGTCAAGGCAGGATAGGCTGTTTTTGGCAGCTCCTGCCCAGATATGGCAACAGTATTCCATCCTTGGACGTACTTGGCTTTTATATAGATAGAGAATTGCATCAGTAGTGAAATATCTTCTTGTTTCTCGTTCGCAAAAATTTGTCTATTCTAATCGTTTTTATTTCGATTAATAAAGTTTATTATAAAAGGAGTTTGATCTTTTAAAGTTGAATGTTAAAAAACGACATTATTTTTGCACCAACATAATAGCTATGCTACGGCTGCTGCTGATTTCTTTTTCGTTTGTCAACGAGCTGTGACAATGACCGTACACCGTTTCGTTACAGTTTGAATGCCTTAATGAATGTTGGTTCTCCGGCACTTGCGCGAGGTGAAGGCTACAGAAAGAGAACAGAGAGAGAGAGAGAGAGAGAGAGAGAGAGAGAGAGAGAGAGAGAGAGAGAGAGAACGGTATAAAGAAAGAGAACCATGCACAAACATACCGACAACAACCGTAATATGGATTAAATCTTTTGGTACATGAAACCTCTCGTGGTAGAAGAGAATGCCGTGTGAAACGTGGCCAATAGTTTAAAAGCCAGCAAGCATGTTGGTTGTCAGGTGCTTGAGTAAGGTAAAGAGTACAGAAAGTGAGGGGGAGGAGGAGGAGGAAGGGAAGGGAGATAGAGAGAAAGAGAAGCACACACGCACACGCACACACACATACACATACACATACACACAGACTTTATCTTCAAGTCAAACGACACCCTTAAGATGGATATGATCAGTGTGTACTTGAAACAACTTTAAACAAAACAAAAAAAAACATGGCGGACTTATTTTGCGATGATTGTGGGCTTCATGTCCGCTGATAAAGGCAAGGGAGAAGGAGGGAGAGGGTGTAGTGGGAGGAAGAAAGACTCGTTGAATGGTATGCGAATGTTGGAAAAGAGTAGTGAGAGAAACAAAGACTCGCTGAAGAAAGGAATGTTGGGTAAATGTTGGCCATTTATAGAAACAGTCATCATTTCTGCCTTGCGATTCTCACTTTGCCGTTCGAATTAATGTGGAACTTCGTGAAACAGACATGAATCACGTGTCGTATTTATTGCCCGTCGATTTCTTTATGAATTGCTTCGTTCGATGTTACAAATGAGAGGCGATGATGAAATTGTCAACTTTGAAAAACAGCAAGGATTTTATATGATTTTTTAAAAAACCTTGTCAGTTTGCGTGACCCTTCAGATTGTTTGGCCAGAGATCTAGGTCAGAGTGATAGAGAAAAAAATGTAAATAAGTGAAGGTGTTTATCAGCCAGTCATTTTTATATTAAAACATCTGCTTTCTCTGCTTGATCTTAGATAGAGTCTACAGAGAAAAAGAGGAGGGAGAGATAGGGAGAAAGAGAAGCACACACATCCAGGCAGATTTATCTTCAAGTCAAATAACACCCTTAAGATGCGAACGGTCTGTGTGTATTTGAAACAATTTCAAAAACAGAAGAAAAAAAACATGGCGGACATACTTTTCGATGATTGTTTGATAAAGCATGAGGGAGAAGGAAGGAGAAGGAGGAAGGAGTAGTGAAACAGACATGAATCACGTGTCGTATTTATTGTCTGTCGATTTCTTTATGAATTGCTCAAAAAAAAAATTAAATGAGTGAAGGTGTTCCTATTTACAATGCCTCCCCCACGGGACAGAGTTAGACACCAGGGTCGGGTCGTTTTTTAATGTGGAGAAAAGGAACAAAAATAAAAATTGTCTCAGTCGTGAAGGACTGCTCCTTCACCGAAAGAGAACAAGAAATTAAAGTGTAGCATCTGAAGAACAGATACTACACTTTGAGGTATTTATTTGCTCCCCCACTGAGCAAATTAATCACAAGGCCGATTTTTAAAGTGAGGAGTGAAAGGGAAATGGGGACCAACTCCCCGGGGAGTAGGGGAGCTGGATAGTGACAACTGGTATGAAGAGTTGCCCCTACATTGACCAAGGTCTTATATGTGGGGTTGCACCCACATATGGTCCCTGCTTGCAGTATCTGCCGGAACAGATATTACACTTTGATCTTGGCCCGAAGGCCACAAAGGTGCCCCCGCGAGGGGGACGGGTGAAGGCCAAGAAATGAGTGAAGGTGTTTATCAGCCAGCCATTTTTATATTAAAAAATCTGCTTTCTCTGCTTGGTCTTTCCTCCTTTCTTTTTCTTTTTTTTTTTTTTTTTTTACACAGTGATCACCACTTATCAAGGCCCGGAAGCCACTCAGGGATAAGGGTTATTGCAAGTACATTACGTTAGTGAGGAGATTTTATGAAGTGTTTAATTAGGGGGGGCGATTCATTAGGAATTTGTTAACATTAGACTTGAAGACATCCAAGTTGTAGTCAGGTGGGAAGCAGGCAGACGGAACAGAGTTCCACAGGCGTGCAGTTCTAAGAAAGAAGCTTTGCTCATGAAATCCGCGTTTTGATTTAGGCACAGATATAGAGTGGGGGAAATTTTTCACAGTGGATTCAGCCAGACGGGTGTTCTTCGTGAAAGATTGGCGAGGGGGGACCAGGGATTGGAGTTCAGACGAGCACCTGCCATGAATGTTCGAATTACATTTGAAGTTTGATGGTTGTTAAGTTTTTTACCACTGCAAGGTCTTACCCAGCAGGTTCGGAATTTATTAGAAAGCCAAACGTTTTTTTTTGTTTTTTGTTTTTTGTTTATCACGTCTAACATGGGCATGATCCTGAAGAACAGATGGTATTTATTTGCTCCCCCACCGAGCAAATTAGGCACAAGGCCGATTTTTAATGTGAGGAGTGAAGGGAAGGGGAAGGGAAAAAAGGGGACCAGCTCCCGAGAGGTGGGAAATGGGAGCTGGTTAAAGGTCAGGCATGTGGGGTTGCCCCCACATCTGGTCTTTGCTAATCATAGCTAGTCATAGCTTGCAGCATCTGCCGGAACAGATGGTATTTATTTGCTCCCCCACCGAGCAAATTAGGCACAAGGCCGATTTTTAATGTGAGGAGTGAAAGGAGGGGGAAGGGGAAAAGGGGACCAGCTCCCGAGAGGTGGGAAATGGGAGCTGGTTAAAGGTCAGGCATGTGGGGTTGCCCCCACATCTGGTCTTTGCTAGTCATAGCTGGTCATAGCTAGTCATAGCTCGCAGTATCTGCCGGAACAGATACTACACTTTGATCTTGGCCAAAAGGCCAAGAGTAATGAAGTCTAAAATGTATGAACTGGTTGAAGTCAGTGTTTTTTTTTTTTTTTTTTTTTTTTTTTTGAAACGTGGCGTATAGTTTAAAAGCTTTCATGCATAATTATTTTCAGGCACTTGCGTTAGGTAAGGTCTATAAAGAAAAAGAAGAGGGGGGGGGCAGATAGTGAGAAAGAGAAGAAAACACATACAGGCAGATTATCTTAAAGTCAAATAACATCCTTAAGATGGATACGATCTCTGTGTACTTAAAACAATTTCAAAAACAGAAAACAAAAAAAACATGGCGGACATACTTTGCTATGATTGTTGGCTTCGTGTCCGCTGATATAGCAAAGGAAAAGGACGGAGAAGGAGGGAGGAGTAGTGGGAGAAAGAAGGTCTCGTTGAAGAAGGGAGTATTGTGTGAATGTTGGCCATTTATAGAAACAGTCATCGTTCCAGCCTTGCAATTCTCTCTTTGCCGTTCGAATTACTTTGGAGCTTCGTGAAACAGACTTTTGAATAACATGTCGTAATTATTGTCTATCGATTTTTAGGTCTTTTTTTTTTTTAATGCCAATAAATAATCCCTAATAAAAGATTGATTTGCAACGTAGAAGCGCAGAATAAGCTGGAACTTCGTGAAACAGACTTTTGAATAACGTGTCGTAATTATTGTCTATTGATTTTTGGGTATTTTTGCTAATAATAAATAAAGTTTAAAAGAAGATTATTGAAAATATCTTTTATTTCAATATTGTGATAAGTGTTTCAGTGTGAACAGGTATGGTATAATCAATTATTGGGTTCATCTATTTTATTTTTACTTTCATCATATTTTGCTTTGGTTTTGATACCCCCAAATCAACCCAAATTAACAACCCATCCTTTTCATAACCTATAACACTTTAATAAATCAGAGTCCATTTTCTGTGGGCTGTTTTTGAACCCAGTTAACGACGGGTACTTTTGCTAGTAATAAATAAAGTTTAAAAGAAGATTATTGAAAATATCTTTTATTTCATTTGTCATTTTAGTCATGTGCTTCCGAGAATAGGTATGAACCCGTGCAGCCTTATAAGTTTATTATTTTCATGTTTATTTCAAATCCTTATATTGTTAGTCGTGTTAATTTCAGGCGCTTAGTTATCTAATTTTTATTAGAAAGCCAACCATTCTTTTTCACACGTCCAACATGGACACGGTGAAGTATGACATTTATGACTCCAGCAAATTTTCCTCGGATAAAATCCGGTCGTAAGGAATTCCTGAAACAAGCCTATTGCAAACACCCCCACAAAGAACCGATGAGAAAAGAGGGAGAAGGAGGGAGAAGGAGTAGTGAGAGAGGATTACTTAAGGGAACGGCTCATCAAGAACTTGTTTACGTTGGACTTGAAGACGACCATAATGAAGTCAGCTGGAAAGCAGGGAAACGAAAGAGAGTTCCACAGACGTGCAGTTCTAAGAAAGAAACTTTGTTCATGGAATCTATGTTTTGATTTAAGCATAAATAAAGAGTGGGGAAAATTATTGATAGTGTTTTCGGCTAGATAAGTGTTTTTCGTGAAAGTTTGGCGAGGGAGGGCATAGATTTGAGCTCAGACGAGCACTTGCCATGGAAATTATGTAACAGAGACAGTCTCCCAACGTCCTTTCTTATATGTCCATCTTTTTTCGACCGCATCCTTCCTTCCTCCCGGAGCACGTATCATAGTAATCGCTAGTAATTGAAATTGGACGACCGTATTGTAGTCAACTGGAAAGCAGAGAAACAAAAGTGAGTTTCTGACTTATGTAAAACGCTGAGATATATGTTCCTAATTTTCGGGCTCTTGAGTTAGGTAGAGTCTACAGAGAAAGAGAGGAGGGAGAGATAGAGAGAAAGAGAAGCACACACACACATACAGGCAGATTTATCTTCAAGTCAAATAACACCCTTAAGATGGGTACGATCTGTGTGTACTTGAAACGATTTAAAAACAAAAGAAAAAAAAACATGGCGGACACTTTGCGATCATTGTTGGCTTCGTATCCGCTGACAAATCAAGAGGGAAAGGAGGGAGAAGGAGGGAGAAGGAGTAGTGGGAGAAAGAAAGACTCGTTGAAGGAGGGGACTTTGTGCGAATGTTGACCATTTATAGAAACAGAAAAAAACATGGCGGACATACTTTGCGATCATTGAAGTCTTCGTGTCCGCTGATAAAGCAAGAGGGAAATGAGGGAGAAGGGGGGAGGAATAGTGAGAGAAAGAAAGACTCGTTGAAGGAGGGGACTTTGTGCGAATGTTGACCATTTATAGAAACAGAAAAAAACATGGCGGACATATTTTGCGATCTTTGAAGGCTTCGTGTCCGCTGATAAAGCCAAGAGAGGAAGGAGGGAGAGAGAATAGTGAGAGAAAGAAAGACTCGTTGAATGTTGTGTGAATGTTGGCCATTTATAGAAACAATCATCTTTTCTGCCTAGCGATTCTGTCTTTGCCGTTCGAATTACTTTGGAGCTTCGTGAAACAGACGTGAACCACGTGTCGTATTTATTGCACAAAATCTATATATATAAAAGCGAAAATGTATGTATGTATGTATGTATGTGTGTATTTTTGTGTGTCTGCTAAAAACTTTCGACAGACACGACGAAAATTCACAAAGCAGAATCCCGGAAGGGAGTTCCAAAGACTTGCAGTTCTGGGGAAGAAACTATTGGAGTAAAAGGCTTTCTTACACCTAGGGATCTCTACTGTACAGGGGTGGGACTTAGCTTCTTGTCGGGTCCGTCGGAGGTAGTCACGTCGAGGAGGTACAAGTGCTTGCAGTTCGTCAGAGCAGCCACCATTAAAGTATTTGTAGAACAGGCAGAGGGATGCAACATTTCGTCGAAGGGACAGAGGCTGAAGTTTAGAGTGCACAAAATCCTTAATAAAAAAACTGATTTGCAACACAGAAACACAGAATAATTAACCAACACCTTTTTCTCGAACAAAGCAACAAAAAGGTTTATTTCGAAACAAGAACGTGTAGCAGCCGCTCCAATAGGCGGAAGTCACATCTCACATCTTCGAGATTTGAAATTCATTTCCTCCTGGCTCGTCCAATCACAATCCAGCTCTCTATCACGTGACAGAGTATATAAAAGACGAAACCTGAAACCAATAACTCTCTTACACTGTGCTCCACCCAGAAGCACACATCGCCTGGGGCTTCAATCCCAGGCTGAACGTGAATATTACAAGCTAGCTATATCTCTTTTCAAACTCCTACTTGCTTCCACGTGCTGTACCCAAACGAACATTCTACCTTCACACAAGAACATCTGTCTCTTTCTTTCTTATTCAACAGGCATGACCTATATCCATGTTTCTTTCAAAAGCACATATTTTCGACCGATGCTTCGGTCTGCTTCTATGTGAATGAACCGCACATACACACACACAGACGTTCAGCTTTATATTATAGATATATATATATATATGTAATCAGTTTTTTAAAATAGTTCATATAGGAGCCTATTCGTGACCAGACACACAAACATACACACAGACATACACATACACACACAGACATTCAGCTTTATATTATATATATATATATATATATATATATATATATATATATGTATATAATGAAAATTACAATTGAATTTACCAAAATGATCCAAGATGGTAAAATTAAAGTAAATTATAAATATTTAAGAATTAATATTTATAAAATTATCTCAGCCAGATATAAAAGCTCGATAAAACCAAATAGAAATTAGAGCTTATAATATGAGCAAACAGTTAATAAAATGTTAAAAAACACTTTGAAATGAGTTAAAAATATGTTTAATCTGAAAAGGAAACACTAGATAAATGGATAGTCCATTAATCCGCGGAGTTTCGAAGAAGAAATACTTCTTCTTCGAAACTCCGCGGATTAAGGACTATCCATTTATCTAGTGTTTCCTTTTCAGATTAAACATATTTTTAACTCATTTCAAAGTGTTTTTTAACATATTTTATTAACTGTTTGCTCATATATTTATATATATATATATATATATATATATATATATATATATATATATATATATATATATATATATATATATATATATATATATAGGGCTTCGTCTCTCGGGCAAACCCATCATAATTCACCGAGACAAAGCATGTTTGATTTCGGATGAACATGATAAATTGTTTCCAAATAAACAAGTCTTAATGAATATTATCGAACGTATTTTTTATTTCTTTTTCAATTTTGATTATCTGTTTCCGGAAATAGGTATGAACCCATGCAGCCTCATCAGTTTATTATTTTTATTTTGTCTTCTAAACCTTTTATATTGTCAATCGTGTTTGAGGTGAAAGAAAGAACACAAATTTTAGGCGCTTAGTCATCTAATTTAATAGGGAGAAAGAGAAGCACACACATACAGGCAGATTTATCTTCAAGTCAAATAACACCCTTAAGATGGGTACGATCTGTGTGTACTTGAAACGATTTCGAAACAAAAAAAAAACATGGCGGACATACTTTGCGATCATTGTTGGCTTCGTATCCGCTGACAAATCAAGAGGGAAAGGAGGGAGAAGGAGGGAGAAGGAGTAGTGAGAGAAAGAAAGACTCGTTAAAGAAGGGAGTGTTGTGTGACTGTGAATGTTGGCCATTTATAGAAACAGTCATCATTTCAGCCTGGCGATTCTCTCTTTGCCGTTCGAATTACGTTGGAGCTTCGTGAAATAGACTTTTGAATAACGTGCCGTATTTATTGTTTGTCGATTTCTTTACGAATTGCTTTGTTCGTTTTAAGTTAGTTCATCTGCGATATTACAAAAGAGAGACATAAATGACTTCCCCGACAAAATTTTCTCTGAGATATTTGCCGATGACACCACACTCTATAACAGACACGACAGGAAAACGAATGAACATATATCTAAAGATATGGCAGAAACACTAGAGGAATCCTTCCAATCTGTAGTGGAATGTGGACAAAAATGGATGGGCACGTTCAATGCCGCAAAGACTAAACTAGTTTCATTCAATAATTACAAGAAACCTTCTCTACCACCTATAGCAATGGCCAACGACTCTTTATCTGAGAGTACGTCTTTCAAGCTCCTTGGCCTAACGTTCACAGGAAACATGAGTTGGAACAATTACATCGAGGGCATTGACAGGGTCGCTGCAAGGAAGGTGCGTTCTCTCTACCGTGCTATAAAACTACTAACACCCGAAAGTATCCTGTACCTCTATAAGGCAACCATTCGCCCAAGTATGGAGTATTGCTGTCATATTTGGGCTGGTACATCGGCTACTAGTCTCTCGCTCCTTGACAAGGTTCAAAAGAGAGTCGCAAATATGATAGGCCCTGACCTGGCATCTAAGCTTCAGCCTCTGTCCCATCGACGAAACGTTGCATAAAACGAGCAGATGTACCCGGCTTTGCCAGGGATTAAACGCAAGGCAAAATTAATTTTTAAAAAACTGAAAAAGAAATCTGAAAGAAACTGAGTTATGTACATGCGAGTATTGTTTTTTCTTTGTTTTTTTTTAATAGTTCACTTCTTTAATTAAAAATAAACACTCGAACTGAGATCGAAACCAAAGCCTAAAACCAGTGAGTTAACTACAATAACCATTAGACCAGCTTGACATGATCAAAGGAAAGTGGTTTCTAAACCTACCTATTCTTAACATAGAGAAGCTGCCATGTTTTTCGGCCGCGCATGCGCATTCGTAAAACAGTTTACAAAGAGATATAAATCTGATGACGTCCACGTACAAAAACGGATTTTAAAAGAATTCTACATGTCTGAATATCCTATATACCGAATTTCAAGTCTGTAGGTCAAAAATTTGCTGTGTATATAGCCTCAGATGTGTCCTCACACACAAACATTCTTACTTTTATAGATGGTCGAATTATATTTGGTGTCTTCTGAAACAGATATGTATCACGTGTCCTATTTATTGTCAGCGAGTCAGGTTTATATGCAATTTTACCAAAATAAAAAGAAAGATAATGAAATAATCGATCCTAAAAAATGTCATTATTTAAATTAGACTAGATGTGGTCGCCCGGCTTTGCCCGGCTTTGCCCGGCCGTAAAATACGCTTAAATATGATATTTTAATTTGTCCAGATTTCATCTTCTTCTCTTCTATCTATTCTATTTATCTATCTTCTATCTTCTATCTTCTTCTATCTATATAAATAAAATGAACTCATTTTTTCCCGTCTGATTTTGACATTAATAAGATTAAAAATCAAGATATTTCATGCAAATATCTCCATATTTTCAAACTCTATCTCTTCCGAAACTAAATGTCACAGATCGGCGGTAGGTACCTCAAATGATTGGATTTTTATGGTCCCTTCTTTTATGGGTCTTTAGCCGGTTAAAATAGTTTTTAAGGGTGTCAAAAAAGGGTCAAAATTGAAAAAAATTGTTATACATTTCGTACATTCAATCTTAGTTAATTTTTTATCAGTTCATATACGTGTCACGTTGGTACAGTGGTAACGTCACCAGATTTGAATGCTACGGTTTTGATTTCGGTATCGATTCTAGCTAATGGTATCCAAATGCTTTTTTTTTTACTTTTGAAATCACGACTCTTTGATAATATATACGAAATCTAGTATATTAAAATATCATATTTAAGCGTATTTTACAATACCAGGCGTCTCTATATAAATAATATATATATATATATATATATATATATATATATATATAAAATGAACTAATTTGATTTTGACCTTAATAGGATTAAAAATCAAGATATTTCATGCAAATATAATATGCACAAACGGCAGAACAATATCTGAGGTGTGTTATAGGCTTATTATTTCTCAAATTCCTCGATAATCTTAGATTTCTATACTTTTTCTGCTGAGAAGTCACGGCCAAAATCGGTTAAGATCAATGGAAGTGGTAAATTATTTTCTCTCTAATAAATTCCTCCTCCCCCTGCCACCACTTAACACCGTTTGGGGATCGTTCACAAGGAACAGTTGAGAAGAGAACACTGGTTTGGCTTCGTAGTTCTTTGATGTGAAGTTATTTAAAATCACTATACTAAGCTGCAGTGCTCTGTGGCGTAGTGGTTAGCGTGCTGGACAATTCACATTATATTTTCACGTTCGCGCCGACCTACCGTAGTCGTATTTTTCCCCCCCCCCCAAACAACTGGAATGGACTTTTCTTGGTGGCCGAACTGTTAACGTTGCAGATGTTTTTTTTTTTTTGTTTTTTTTCACACTTTATTTTCCTACTTTTACTCATGACTCCGGGTTTGATCCTTCCTACTTACCTACCATAACATTTTTTAAAACTCCCCCCCGTCCCGGAAACAAACACTCGAGCAACGCCGGGTACCCCCGCTAGTATATATTATTATAGTTTAAATAACACCGCACAAAAGAACAAAAAGCTTCTTTTTTACCATAACAGGTCGGACTATTAAAAAAGAAGATAGAACAGAAAGTTCTTTTTTCGTCGGTCAGTCAGTACTGTGTCGTCTCCAGCTAATAGCAGTTGTCTCCAGTGGAGGCCGTTGATACTACAACAGGATGTCCAGTAGACAGGGGACGAAAGAAGAGGTGTTGCTTGGCTAAAGGTCCGGTTCTGACGTTCCCTCAAGACTTTTTAGGGAGCAGATGAATCAATGCGCCCTGTTAAGCTGATATGTCAGCTTGTGGCCGAAGAAGATGCACCTGCCCAAATATGACAACAATACTCCATACATGGGCGAATGGTGGCCTTATAGAGGTATAGGATATTTTCGGGCGTTAATAGCTTTCTAGCACGGTAGAGAGAACCTACCTTTTTCGCAGCGGGCCTGGCAATACTCTCAATGTAATTGTTCCAACTCATGTTTCCTGTGAACGTTAGGCTGAGGAGTTTAAAAGATATACTTTCAAATAAAGAATCATTGGCTGTTGCTTTTGGTGGTAGAGAAGGTTTCTTGTAATTATTGAAGGAAACAAGTTTAGTCTTGGCAGCATTGAATGTGACCATCCATTTTTTGTCCCCATTCCACTACAGCCCGGAGGTCATCCTCTAGTGTTTCTGCCATTTCTTTAGATATGTGTTCATTTGTTTTCCTGTTGTGTCTGTTATAGAGCGTGGTGTCCTCAGCATAGATACTCATCCCACAGACAATTTTGACAGGGAGATCATTTATGAATATTAGGAATAACAGAGGTGCAAGGATAGACCCTGAGGCACTCCCGCATTTATATCATATTGTTTAGATGTACAACCGTCAAAGACAACCTGGATTTTTCTCTTATCTAAGAAGGATTTAATTGTGTTATGTATTCTTCCAGTGATACCGTATGATCTGATTTTCTTGAGAAGACCTATATGCCATGCCCTGTCAAAGGCCTTAGATATATCTAGAGCTACCGCTCTAGCATCCCCCGCTTTGTCCAGTGAATGGTATATACGTTCTGAGATTACAGCTAGGATGTATGCTGTGGATTAGGCTGGCCTAAATCCGTATTGATGGTCAGTCAGAAGTTTAGCATCAGTAAGGTGATGGACTAGAGCTTGGTTAATTATGGTCCCAAATATTTTGGCCAAAAGTGGGAGGAGGCTAATGGGGCGATAATTTACTGGATCAGTTCTTTCGCCAGAATTCTTGAAAACTGACACCACAGAAGCAGTTTTCCAGCAGGCAGGAAAGCAAGATTCATTAAGGCATTTGTTGTAAAGTTTGGAGAGGATTGGAGATACTTCGGCATACTTTTTTAATAGCACAGGCGGGATGAGATCAGGTCCACATGCTTTTGAAGTGTCAAGATTTCTTATGATAGCATGCACCTGAGAAGGTGTGATTTTCAGATCGTCTAGTGTGGCGTCTGTCCGCAAAGGAAAGTCAGGGAGGGGGTGGTTAGCAGGGTCCAGTGTGGAGTTGGAGGCAAACCGACTGGCAAGCATGTTAGCCTTCTCGGTTGCTGAGCAAACAACCTCGTGATTGTTGGTTAGTGGGGGAATTGTTGATTGCCAATTATTTACTACACTGTTGTAGATTTTCCAGAAGTCACGGGTTCCTAATTTCTGTGCTTCGATGCGTTGTTTTTGGTGGTTTCAGTAAATTCTCTCTTAGCTGTCGCTATTTCTTTCTTACGGTTACTTCTGCCGTCTATATACTTCTGTCTGTTTCATCTGGACCTATGTCGGTTAAACCTACGGTATGCATGCTGCCATTGCGTTAAATAAAGTAAACCATTGGGGAGAGTGGGGCTTGCTATAAAATTTTCGCGTGGGAACATGTGCTTCAATTGCAATTTTGAACCATTCAGTGGTCTCATTTGCGCAATGTTCAGCAGGAAGTGAAGATATATTTTGCCATGGGGCGTCCCTGGTGAGATCTCTGATGTCTTCCCAGTCAGCCTTTTTATAATATCTCGTTGTTTTGAACAATGGCTTTTCAGTTTTGGCTCTAGAGTTTAGGGCGATTTCAACCATTACCACTGCATGATCGGTGTTCCACAATCATCAGGAATTGTGGTCAGAAACAGATCGTGCGTGTTGTTCTTGCTGGTCAGGGAAATGGGTTGGAAATGTAATCATCCAAAAGTGACTAAGAAAACTATTTTAACCGAATCCAATATTCTTTTAATCTTTTTGTTTATTTCTCTTTTCGAATTAGCAGCAACAGTAGTCGTCTAAGCGATGTCGTTGCTATGGAAACCAGTAAAAAAAAAAAACGTCGCTCACCTCCTTACATATTTTTACGATTTTGAACACCAGTAAAATCATCATAACTTTTGTTTTACTGAACAAAAATTGAAAAAAATGTTGTTTTTTTTCATAATATAGCTGAAAAGTTTATCCATAAACTATAATGATTGTTTGAAATTTGATCGAAAAATGATCGTGAAGCTTTAAATCAGTTCTAAATGACTAAAACTTTCACTTAACCACTTCAATAACAATTTCTATTAACAAAATTTTGGTCTTCCTATGGGTAACCCTCTTAGTGGAGTATTAGCTTGCCTTTTATTAGAATTTCTAGAATCTGGTCCTTTCAAATTCAGATTACCTCCAAACACAGAGTATTTTAGATACATTGACGACATTTTAATTTTTCTTCCTGAAAACACGCGCATAAATATCATTAGAGATAAATAAGACTCAGTCGAACCTTCCATAAAGTTTACCTATGAAACAGAAAACAATAACTCATTACCTTTTCTTGACATACTTATTATAAAATCCAATAATAAACTATCTTTCAAAGTTCACCGCAAAACTACACACAAAAACGATTACATACATTTCTATTCACAATAATAAAATAAAAACAGGGATGATAATTGTTTTCTTTTTACACGCTTTCAGAATTTGCAGTCCTGAATATCTGGACGAAGAATTCAAATACCTCACAAACATTTTGAAAACCTTGCAATATCCGACATATTTCATATTGAATGCTAAGAGAAAAGCCACACAAGTATTTTCCAGAATAAATAATAATAAAAAAAAATCATATACACCAGACCTTTCTCTCATAAACAGACATCTTCTTTTACCTACACACACCAATAATACAATAATCTGTAACACACTAAACAAACTTCGAGGCAAGATCAAAGAGCAGTATCTGTTCTTCAGATCTACACTTCAATTTCTTGTTCTCTGTCAGTGGAGGAGAAATCCTTCACGACTGAGAAAATTTTTATTTTTGTTCCTTTTCTCCACATTAAAAAAACGACCCTGGTGTCTAACTCTGTCCCGTGGGGAGGCATTGTAAATAGGAACTAGAAACTAACCATAAGACATATATTAAAAACTTCGAAACATTTTCCAATGGAGGTATATACACTATTCCTTGCCATAATTGCCATCATAAATACGTTGGTGAAACCCAGCGTAAGCTAGAAAAAAGGCTCAATGAACATAAAAGAGATATAAAAAATAGCAATTCTCTAAGTGCATTATTCTCTCATTTATTGCAACATAACCACACCTTTGACTTTAAACAAGCGAAAGTAGTTAAATTTATTTCAAATAAACCGCGCCGGAGACTTCTTGAATCTGCGCTTATCGCATTTTCAAGCACTATTAAACAACGTGGAGGTTTCTATAACATAGCGCCATTAATAAGTAAACTTTTATTAAAAGAACATTATTTAACTGTAGACACAGGTTAACTTTCTCACACCATTCAAACACCCCCTGTAATAATAAACACATAATCTCAACCAATAAATTACATAAAAAACACTCATTTCATTTCTGTTACAAACCTATATTTGAATTTCAACAGATATAACTTTTTTCCAATAAGAATATTAACTGCGTTCATAGTTTCAAAATTACATTAACGACTATATGACGTCACTAAAATTTCCTTCTCTTTAACAGCACCAGCCCTCCCCCTCCTTTTTGAATTTCCAACGTCTTTTTCCGTTTCTCTGAAATAGAACTGCGTCACACTGTGCACGTGAAACATTTTCAAATATTTTGTACTGGTATATTTTTTGTTTCTTAATCTCATTCATCCAGAGGAAGTCTCAAAATAAAGACGAAACGTTGATGAACACATAATACGGTTTGTTCCTTTTTATTCTCTCTCTCTCTCTCTCTCTCTCTCTCTCTATATATATATATATATATATATATATATATATATATATATATGTGTTTGTTGCCGTCTAATAGGTATGATGTTCTGCATGGCTCGAGTATCGTCTAGCGTTTAATAAACGTATATGTTATATAGTTGTGTCTATATAAAGTATTCATACATATGTGTATATATATATATATATATATATATATATATATATATATATTTATATTTATATATATATCATGTTAAAGGTATTCAAAATGAAAAACTCATGAATTAAAACTAGGTTATTAAGAGTTCTCAACAAAAAAGAGCAAAATATAAAATATTGCTACGGCCTATATATATATATATATATATATATATATATATATATATATATATATATATAGTGTAAGCATAGTTTAGTTTCAGAACAGTTTCAGATGGTTCGTTGTTCTACACAAGTCCTGGAGGTGACTGGTTTGCAGTAGACAGTTCTTGAGTTGGAAGCCTCAGAGCAAAAGATTCTTCCCGTGTTGACACGAAGAAGAAAACATATGCAAAATTGCTACAGAAAGGTTTAATATTTATGGAGCAATTCTGGTTTCTGATTGGTTGGTAGCATAACGTGAATTAATTTGATTCGTCAGTTCCTAGCAGCATCGTTTATGAATAGAATTTACCGACTGTGCGAGATCATACCCTATTATAGTAAACAATATTGTAACAAATATATATATATATATATATATATATATATATATTTATATATATATATATATATATATATATATATATATATATTAATAAAATGTTAAATTAATAAGGGAGGGGATGGTTGGTTAAATGACATTTTAGACTCCAAACATAGAAAGTAATAAGGGGAAAGAGAACGTCAAGACATGTTTTGATAAGCTTCTGGGCTTGACCTTTACTCCTGATCTGAAATGGAACACATATATTAAATCCGTTGCCAAAGCCGCTGGAAAAATAATGGGATCCTTCTATCAATCCAGTAGATATGTTACTGCTGACGCAATTCTCTATCTATATTAGAGCCAGGTACGTCCAAGGATGGAGTACTGTTTCCACATTTGGGCAGGAGCTGCTAGAAAGGAGTTATTCTGCCCTGATAGAGTACAAAATAGACTTCGTAGCCTCATAGGTGATATCCTTTTCTCTTCTCTGCAACCTCTATCTCAGAGAAGAGATGTTGCGAGTTTGTCTCTGCTTTATCGTTATTTTCATAGCAAGTGCTCGACTGAGCTTCAATCGATTAACAAACAAGTGAAGCACGCGTGGTCCCCCGTAAGTGCACAGTGAACGAGGCATAAAAAATGACTAAGTTCAGCATTTGCTCCCCCCCCCCTCCATTTAGCCCTAAAAGTCTCCAGGGGACGTCAAATCTTTGTGAAAATGAACAAACGGTGCAGTTTTAAGACTTAACATGTAAATTTGCGTTCTGCACCTTGCAAAAAAAAAAAAAAGAGACCAAGTCCATCATTTTACCCCCCCCCAAATTTAGCCGCAAATGTCCACAAAGTCTTAACATATTTAAATTTGAGTTCAACACCATGCAAAACTGCTAAATAGACATACACAGAAAAAAACTGTACAAATATGGTAAAATAGTCCCAAAGATGGAATATTTTTATTAGCCCTAAATTATATAGAAATCAGTTAGTTACAACTTTTCAGAAAGTTTTATAAAAATCCAAGGCACCATTTTCTTTTTAATAAGCCCAAAAGTGTCAATTTTAGCCATTTTAACCCAAAAGGCACGCCTAGGGGGGGGGGGCAACCAGAGTTTTCCCCGAAAATCCGTTTCGTTACTTTTTTTACGCATATCATGTTTGATGTTTGTGGAAAATTTCAAAAAATTCCAAGGCGTAAATTATTTAGAAAAGTTCGAACAGACGAACGAAGGAACGGACAGGGGGGAATTTACAGGTCCGCCCTCCTTTTTTCGGGGGACCAACAACAAAAAAAAAACATTTTTTTTGTTCAACCATGATGACCGGAAGCTCCGATGATAGGTACAACTTTGCAGTCTTTAATATATGGTGGTTGTGAAGCAGTTGCTTATTGATAAGACCAAATACAGGACATAAGTGTGTGTGTGTGTGTGTGTGTGTGTGTGTGTGTGTGTGTGTGTGTGTGTGTGTGTGTGAGAGAGAGAGAATAGTATAATTAAGAAACACTCACAACGAGGCTAAACATTCAATGATGAAGAAACCTGTTTGTATTTGACAAAAAAAAATGGCGACCATACTTTGCGATATTTTTTGATGATTCTCACGTGCCTACTGTCGGAGACTAAATAAAAAGAGAAAGAGAGAAAGAAAGAGAAGGAGTGAGAGATGGAGGGGAAAGATAGAAAGGGAAAAGATAGAGAGGGGGGAAGGAAGATAGAGAGAGTATGGTGTGTAGAAGTGAGTCGGCTTAAAACAAAATAATGTCAGCCACTTACAGCAACACTCATCATTGTTGCCTCACGCTTTTATCTTTGCTGTTTGAATACATTGGAGTTTCGGGAAACGGCCATGAATCATCTGTCGTATTTATTTTCCCTCCGTTTCTTTATGAACGGCTTCAGCGTTTCAAGTTTATCTGCAATAATCCAGATGTCCCCTTTTAAAGGGTATGTGTTTTCTCCCACCTCAAAAGCTGACCTTGATTCTAACTTGGCCCATAAAGGATTCATACCTATGATATATAGTTGTGGAACGTGAGAGATTATCTGTTATTCGTCTGTCTGTCGGTCTATCTATATATATGTGTGTATTATCGATCTATCTATCTATCTATCTATCTATCTAACTGGCGAGGTAAACAAGAGATGAGATGTGAAAAGCGTCTGATCAGCTGACCGGAAGTACGTGTATTCTATCACTTGTTTTAGTTAGCTAAGAACGTAGGAGTTGGAAATAGGACATCAAAGAGAGCGGACGGTTTAACAGGTCGTCGTCCCCTCACCGGGAAGGGAGTTAACGTGTCTCAAAATTGGAGATTAGTATTAACCACGCAAGCAAAGATACTCACGTTCCATTCTTCTGCGATCGACACCTGGAAAATGAATAAATACTAATATAAAACCAACCATCATTTTAGGGTGAAATGCATTCGTTCAAACAGTTTCCAGCTTCCCTCCAAGAAGACGTGAATCCCAGGTGGACCACAAGTTTATCTGCAATAATCCAGATGTCTACTTTTAAAGGGTATGTGTTTTCTCCCACTTCAAAAGCCGACCTTCCGTCTAACTTGGCACATGAATAAAGGATTCATACCTATGATATATTGTTATTGAACATGAGAAATTATCTGTTATTCATCTGTCTGACGATCTATTTATATATCTATGTGTATTATCGATCTAGCTATCTATCTAGTCTGGAGGAAAAAAATATTTGAGTGGAAGGACTTCCGGTATCTCTGGATCTGTACAGTATAAAGGTGAACTACTAAAAAGAGAGAAAGGTATTATTAAGCTTCAACGTATGTGCTCAAGATTGGTCAATATGAAAGGGGTCAATTTTCCTTCATGGCAACGCTCGCAGAAGCTAAATGAATTGGGCTACGAGACTGTGCCTCATCCGCCATATTCACCGAATATCTCGCCCACTGATCATTATTTTTTTTCAAGCATCTCGACAACTTCCTGTGCGAAAGATGTTTCAAAAGCCGAGATAATGCCGAATCGGCCTTCAATAACTTCATCGCTTCCAAAACTCTGGATTTTTATTCTAATGGGATAAATAAACTGTTTCTCGTTGGCAAATGTGTCGATTCTAATGATTATTATTTTGATTAATAATGTTTATTATGAAAGAAGTTATGATCTTTTGAAGTTGAACGTAAAAAACGACATTAAATTTGCACCAACCTAGTTTAAAAGGCTTAACTAAACAAAGAAGCAAATAATACAGTTGTAGGGTTGGAGGGGTTCATGCCTGCTCTTGACTTCTCGGGAACATTTTGTTTTATTTTCTTTCCATCCTAAATGCGTTAAGATAGATGATGAAAATCTGCTTGGACTTCATTCGATTAACAAAAAGAAACATGGCGGCAACATTTTTTGGTTCAACTACGATGACCAGAAGCTCCGTTGATAAGTACAATTTTACAGTCTTTAATATATGTTGGTTGTGAAGGGGTTGCTTATTGATAAGCAATTGCTTATTTATAGAACCAAATAAAGAAAATAAAGGAGAGAAAAAGGTTGTAATTAAGAAAAACTCACAACGAGGCTCAACATTCAATGGTGATGAAATCTATTTGTACTTAATACGACTTAACAAAACAAAAACAAAAAACAAAATGGCGGCCATACTTTGCGATCTTTTTTGATGATTGTGAACTACGTACCCGCTGTTGAAGGCTAAAGATAGAGAGAGAAAAGAAGATAGAGAGAGAGAAAGAGAGTTGCATTATATAAAAAAAAGAAAGAAAGAATTGTTGAAGTGGAAAACACTGTGTGAAAATCACTTATAACAACACTGAACTCGACTGCCTAGCAATTTGCAAGCACTTGTGCCCCCACGACGTGAACACCCTCGACAGACCCGACAAGCTGCAAAATCTCACCCCCACACTGTAGAGATCCCTAGATGTAAAAGATCTTTCTACTCCGGTAGTTTCTTCCCCAGAACCGCTAGACTTTGGAATTCCATTCCAGGTCACTGCTTCCCCAACTGTACTGACATGCAGAAGTTCAAGTGCAACGTGAACCAACATCTTGCTGCCCAAATCCCTACATAGTACCCCAGTAGTTTTTTTTTCCCCTGATAGTAGCCCCCTACACCAAAGTGGCAATGTGCCTTGTTTGGGGTGAAAATGTAATAAAAAAAAAAAAAATAAATTCTGTCTCGGTCGTTCGAATTACATTCGGGTTTTGTAAAACAGATATGAATCACGTGTCGCATTTATTTTCTGGTCGATACCAGCTGTAAACCACAGACAAGGTTTATCAGCTTTTGATCTGCTAGTGTGTGTGTGTGTGTGTGTGTGTGTGTGTGTGTGTGTGTGTGTGTGTGTGTGTGTGTGTGTGTGTGTGTGTGTGTGTGTGTGTTCTGCTGGTCTGCTGGTCTGCTGGTGGATTGTTTTCCTGAAAGGTTTGGGAGCTTTGATATAACTGGGACTACTAAACTGGACCAATCGCTTAATTGCAGATTAATAAAACATCAATGTTTCATTAAGTATATGTCATAAAAAAATTAAACTTGTATCATCAAAGGACTGCTTTAAGGTTTATTTTCCCCGAAATTTTATTCAAATTTATGCAATATTCGCGAAGTCATGACATTTTTTTATGATCTGTCTCTCTGTCTCTCTGTCTCTCTGTCTTTTCTCTCACACACACAAACACACAAACACACACACACACACACACACATATATAATGTCGCTTCCTCGCTATATATATATATATATATATATATATATATATATATATATATATATATATATAACTGAATGTGTGTGTGTGTGTGTGTGTGTGTGTGTGTGTGTGTGTGTGTGTGTGTGTGTGTGTGTGTGTGTGTGGTCTGCTGGTCTTAAACTGGATTGTTTTCCTGAAAGGTTTTGGAGCTTTGATACAAAACCGAGACTACTAAACTGTCTCAATCGCTTTATTGCAGGTAAAAAAAACATCAATATTTCACTAAATATACGTCATAAAAAAATTTTTATCATCAAAGGACTGTTTTAAGGTTTATTTTCCCCAAAGGTTTATTGAAATTCATGCGATATTCACAAAGTTATGGCATTTTTTTTATTATCAATGAAATTATACTGTCCATAGATTCATTGCAAATCTCTTCGAATGCAAAAAAATTTTTTTTTTTTAAATAGGGGATTGACGGTTATCGAAAAGCAAAGGGTTGTTGCTAGGCCCGCAGAAAGATTGTCCATCAAAATTTTAGCCACGGAGCTGGAAAAGAATCCAAGAACCTTGGCTTCATCCATGAACAACCCCAACACCAAATCTAGAGAGCATAAGGGAACAAGAAGAAACCTTTCATATCGTGATATTCGGAAAATTCGTAGGAAAGTCAACCGAAACCTAAACAGCACCAGTGCTTCCATTTTTTGCAAGAGCTGGAATCGCTTCAAAATCTAGACAGGCCCGATGCAATATGTTGAATGAGATTGCAAGGAACATTAAACCTCTTCCAATGCCTCCATTGAGCAAACAACATAGGGAAAAACGAATTGCTTGGAAACAAAATTTAATGTAAATGGATTTTCAACGTGTCTTATTGTCGGATGAGACCTGTGCTACTCTTGACGGTCCGGATGGATGAGCCAAAGTTTGGAACCCGAACGGAAATCTAACTTCTTTCAGGGTTCATCGCCTACAATGAAGGGGGGCATCATGTTTTGGACAGGAATCATTGGAGATATGTTGGTTGGGCCATTCCGAGTGCCAGCAATGCGTACACGGCATTTTGGATAATCATTTATCGCCATGGCAAGATGAGCCACCATTGTCACGTCGCTTTCAAATGATTTTTATGCGTCTTCCTACAATCTATGGGCTTTGTTTGATAAACCCTCATGACCTTGCCACCGTGTTCTCATTCCTTAATCCCATTGAGCATTTTTGGTCAAAAAAAGAAGAGGTGTTTCTAAGGGAGAAGAGCAAATTACTTCAAAGGCTGCGGAAGATGGAGGAGGAAAGTAGTTGATGTCGTCAGAACCATAACTCTTTTTCAGATCAAACAATGGGCTGGACAAAAGGTTGCTTTAAGTTATTTTTTTAAAAAATGGTGGATATGTCGATAAATGTTTCATTTATTTGATGCTTATCAGAAAACTATCATTAAATAATAAAGTTTTCATGATTAGACATTGTATTTTTTGCTTAAATACAATATTCTAAAGAGATTGAGAGTGAAAATTCATCGATGAAGAATAAAATTTAATAACTTTGTGAATATCGCATGAATTTGAATAAAATTTTGGGAAATAACTAACCTTAAAACAGTTTTTTGATGATATAAGTTAAATTTTTTGTGACGTATATTTAGTGAAATATTGACATTTTAATTATCTGCAATAAAGCGATTGACACAGTTTATATATATATATATATATATATATATATATATATATATATATATATACCAGCAAAAGTACCCGTCGTTGATTGGATTCAAAAACAGCCTACAGAAAATGGACTCTGATTTATGAAAGTATGATAGGTTATGAAAAGGAAGGGTTGTAAAGAGATAGCTTCGAATTCAGGGGTATCAAAACCAAAGCAAAATATGGTGAAAGTAAAAATAAAATAGATAAAACCCATAATTTATTATACCATACCTGTTCACACTGAAACACTTATCACAATATTCTGTGGATCTATATTAAAAAAAAACTTGTTAAACTTTGTGACATATTTCTATTCTATGGAGGTCAGGCGCGAACGAACATACCATAATTTTATCATACCATATTTCTTCAAACTGAAACATAATTATAAAAGTATACTTACGCAGATAGATATGAAAAGTCTTTATTAAAGTCTGTGCCTATTTCCATTCCATAGAGGCCAGGCGCGAACGCAGACCCCAAAATTTTATTATACCATCCCTATTTAAGTTAAAACATAGTATTATTATGTACATCTATATCAAAAACACTGGTAAACGTTTTTTTTTTAATTTTTATTTCCATACTTTGTGGACCAGGCGCAAACGCAGACCCCACAATTTTACTGAACCACTTTTCTGCCAGATCAAACATACCTATTGCTGTGTCTCGATACATCTTCTGTCATTATATGTGATTAGTTTTCTATAATAATCTACCATATAGGAGCCTATTCGTGACCACACACACACACACACACACACACACATTCACCGTTTTCGTCTTAGCCGTTGGAATTACTTTCGAATCTCATGAAACGGCCATGAATCATCTTTATAAGGATACTATGTAGGGAGTTGGGCAGCAAGATGTCTGTTCACATTACACTTGAACTTCTGCATGTCAGTAAAATCGGTGAAGCTAGGATTTGGGAGGAAATTCCAAAGTCTAACAGTTCAAGAGAAGAAACTATTTCAGTAGACAGTTTTCTACCATCTAGGGGTTTCTAGAGTGTAGAGTGGGGTTTTTGCCGCTTGTTGGGTTTGTCGGGGTATCTGTGTCGACACAGGGCCACTTTGAACGAAGGAGCTACTAACTGAGACCAAATTTACAAGGACACTATGTGGGGAGTTGAGCAGCAAGATGTCTGTTCACATTACACTTGAACTTCTGCATGTCAGTAAAAAAAAGGGAGGGAGAGAGGGAGGGGAAGATAGAGAGGGACTAATGCTACATAGCCAGGGATAGGAGGATGATATATATTGTTCTACAAACGGCACCAGATAAACGTATAGAATATATGCATTGAGGGAGAGACTAGTAGCAGATGATGACACGACCATCTACGGCAACACATCAAAGGTTGTAAATGACAAAGTTCTCTCTAATTCTATCTCCTCTGATCTCGAGCGCGTGGTTCAGTGGGGGAAGACTTGGCTGGTTACCTTTAATCAACGCTCTGATCCCCAAATCTCCACACTAACGTAATGTACTTGCAATAACCCTTATCCCTGAGTGGCTTCCGGGCCTTGATAAGTGGTGATCACTGTATAAAAAAAAAGAAAAAGATGCTCCAGCCCAAATGTGACAACAATATTTCATACTTTCTAGCACGGTAGAGAGAACCTACCTTCTTCACAGCGGCCTTGGCAATGCTCTCCATGTATCTGTTCCGAGTCATGTTCCCTATGAATGTTAGCCCTAGGAGTTTGAAAGAAGTACTTTCAGATAATTAATCTTTCGCCATTGCTATTGGTGGTAATGAAGTTTGTTTTTTTTTGTTTTGCTTTGTTTTGTTTTGTTTTTTGTTGTAATTATTGAAGGAAACAAGATTTCATACTTTCTAGCACGGTAGAGAGAACCCACCTTCTTCACAGCGGCATTGGCAATGCTCTCAATATATCTGTTTCGAGTCATGTTCTCCGGCCTAGGAGTTTGAAAGAAGTACTTTCAGATAATTAATCTTTGGCCATTGCTATTGGTGGTTATGAAGTTTTTTTTGTTTTGCTTTGTTTTGTTCTGTTTTTTTTTTGTTGTTGTAATTATTGAAGGAAACAAGTTTAGTCTTGGCAGCATTGAATGTGACCATCCATTTTTGTCCCCAGTCCACTACAGATTGGAGGTCATCCTTTAGTGTTTTTCCCATTTTCTTAGGTATGTGTTCATTTGTTTTCCCTTCGTGCCTATCATCAGCAAATATACCCATCTCGGAGACAATTGTATTACATTGGAATCTTGTGAAACGGCAAATGAATCATCTTTATGAGGATACTATGTAGGGATTTGAGCAGATAGATGTCCGTTCACATTACACTTGAACTTCTGCATGTCAGTTCAGTCGGGGAAGCAGAGATCCGGGAGGTAAGCTCCAAAATCTAGCAGTTTGGAGGAAAAAACTATTTGAGTGGAAGGTCTTCCGGCATCTAGGGATCTTTACAGTGTAGGGGGTGAGCAAATAAAGAGAGAGAGAAAAAAAAAAGGTAAATTAAGAAACATTCACAACGAGGCTCAACATTCAATGATGATGAAATCTGTTTGCACTTGACACAACTTAACAAAAAGAAAATGGCGGCCATAATTTGCGATCTTTTTTGATGATTGTGAACTACGTGCTCGCTGTTGAAGGCTAAAGAAAAAGACAAAGCGAGAAAGAAAGAGAATGTGTGAGAGAGAGGGAAAAGATAGAGAGAGAGAGAGACAAAAGAAGATAGAGGGGTGGGTTGTGTAGAAGAGAGCCGGCTTAAAACAAAAGAATGTCGGCCACTTACAGCAACACTCATCATTGTTGCCTCACGCTTTTATCTTTGCTGTTTGAATACATTGGAGTTTCGGGAAACGGCCATGAATCATCTGTCGTATTTATTTTCTCTCCGTTTCTTTCTGAACGGCTTCAGCGTTTCAAGTTTATCTGCAATAATCCAGATGTCCCCTTTTAAAGGGTACGTGTTTTCTCCCACCTCAAAAGCCGACCTTGCTTCTAACTTGGCCTATGAATAAAGGATTCATACCTATGATATATAGTCATGGAACATGGGAAATTATCTGTTATTCGTCTGTCTGTCGGTCTATCTATATATCTATGTGTATTATCGATCTATCGATCTATCTATCTATCTATCTATCTAACTGGCGAGGTAAACAAGAGATGAGATGTGAAGAGCGTCTGATCAGCTGACCGGAAGTGCGTGTATGTTAGCACTTGTTTTAGTTAGCTAAGAAAATAGGAGTTGGAAATAGGACGTCAAAGAGAGCGGACGGTTTAACAGGTCATCGTCCCCTCACCGAGAAGGGAGTTAACGTGTCTCAAAATTGGAGATTAGAATTAACCACGCAAGCAAAGATACTCACGTTCCATTCTTCTGCGATCGATACCTGGAAAATGAATAAAAACTAATATAAAACGAACCATCATTTTAGGGTGAAATGCATTCGCTCAAAAAGTTTCCAGCTTCCCTCCAAGAAGACGTGAAACCCAGGTGGACCACAAGTTTATTTGAAATAATCCAGATGTCCCCTATTAAACGGTATTAAAAGGTAAAAGTAGGACCACGACGACTTGGTGAGAATAAGAAGAACATTTATAGCAATCATGGCGCAGAAAAGGTTAATAAGTCCGTGGAGAGTCGTCTCTGTACGACATCCGGGTATCTCTCATGGCTGGTTATATGCCTAATGGACTAGTCCATCTACGCGGTTATAAGGGTGTGTATGTCCCCACAACACCCCCCTGCCCTGCCACGCTTTTTTGTTCAGGGGAAAAATGTTAATATTTCTTCTTTTTTGGATCGATGATAAGGGGGTAAGTAACCTATCGAACATACCACATAACGTATTTCTAGCTTCTTCATCGACTTGAGGTGTGTCTTTGCCATCGTCACAACGACGTCTAATTTTAATTTATGTAACTGGTGGTAGAACCTAGAACGATGTAGGTAGTGTTTCCAATTCTTTTGTCAATTGTTTATTGTTTCCGTATGCTTTAAAGAAAACTTTTTCTCCTGGGTTTTACTATTTTGTGGGAACGGTATTTGTCTTATCTGAATTTGTTTGTTTTGGCAGTAGTTTTTAGAAGACTGGTCGTATTTTTCGCGCAAACATAGTCTCTGGAGGAGACGTTGCTTCAGAGGTATTCGGGTTCAGTGTGATCCTAAAAACCTGTCAGAATTGTTGTAAGGCCTTATCTGAAGGTGTTCCAGAAGCTTTTTTTAATGTTCTTTTCAAAGTGTCTACGAAACGTTCTGCCTGCCCATTAGACATGGATGATACGGAGGTATAGTGATGTATTTCATTCGAAAACTGTCGCAGAATTCTTTAAAATCAGTTGATGTGAATTGTGTCCCGTTGTCGCTGACTAAGCAATCGACAACGCCAAATCGAACAAAAAGTTCATTGAGGAAAGAGATAGTGGCCCCTGTGGTAGGTCTCTTGCACCTGAGTACTTCTGGCCATTTCGAACAGCTATCTACTAGAATCAAGTAGTAGACATCCTCCACTGGTCCTACGAAATCCACATGCATTCTTGACCAAGATTAGTCTGTCTTTGACCATGGTTTGTAAGTGATTGGTGTTGCTTTAGCTGTTAGAGAACTACCCTTGCAAGTCTTTGGTATAGTCACCCTTTCACTATATAATAGTACATTGTCACACAAGGAGAAAATATCCGCTATCTGTCGATGTTTTTTTTTTTCATTATCTTCTGTATTGTGGAGCAAATGAATTCGTCTTCTTGGACTTCACATTTTATTTAATGTAGGGTTTCTTTGTCGCGCTATTGTTTTTTAAAGAAGCGATCACAGTGTCTTCTAGTGGTTCGCTTTGACTTGGAATTATCCTTGACAATCGATCAGAAGGACCAATTTTTTGTGACGCATGTGCCACTGGTTTCTTGATTCCAACATAATTTGCATAAACAATGGGGTCAACACCTTCTACGGCAAATTAAAACAAGATTACTTCTTTTAGCGAGAAATTCTACTTACAATCTCTTTGAGTAGATAAATTTAAGTATTGTCTTATTTTACACTGCAATTTTCCGTCGTTGAACCTTGACCTAACAGGCAAATTTCTGTCCGAAAATGGATTACAAAGATTTTCGCAAATCCCAGTATTCTGTAAATCAAATTTCGAGTCTGTAGACTTAAAATTGAGTCATTGCGTAGGGAAATGTACACATACAGACAGACACTCAGACAGACAGACAGACAGACAGACAGACAGACATGTTTACTTATATATATATATATATATATATATATATATATATATATATATAATTCAAACATTATGTTATGGAATCCATGAAAAATAGTGCGATTAGTGCGGGATAGCATTGCGTGCGATAAGAGTTAAAAGGGTTTCCGGTGACATAGCTCAAACTCATTGACTTCCCTTGAAAACATGTGCACCTGCATGCAGCAAGGGATCACGAGACATGTCAGTGAGTGTATTTTGAGTGCAAGCCGATTAACGGGGGTTACAGTCCCAAACATACACCTTACAATAAATAGGGACACATATGCGTTTTGAGAGAGTTCAGTTCGAATTTGAGAGTTCGGCAGTCTCAGTCAGTGATTCTAACAATATGGGAGAAGTATGACAGATAAGTTGATAGAAACAATTCTAAGCGGAACAGGGATGCAACATGTAATAAAGTGCGCCGACGTTAGGACACAAACAACTCGAGGACACGGCAAAAGATGTGAAGAAGTTATAAAAAGCTACTTCTTCTGTTTCGTTTTTATAAAACTCCTCAAAAGGGTTGATGTGCCGTAAATGTAAACATTTGCGCAATATAACCTAGAAAACCTCCCCCATTAACACCGTGAGTCGAATATAATGTAAGGCGTATATATTATTTTTAATTGGAATTCATTATTGAGATGAGTATTATTCATATTAATTTATTTTTTTTTATTTTTTTACCGAGAAATTCTACTTACAATGTCTTTGAGTAAATAACTTTAAGTGCTGTCTTTTTTTTTTACACTTTTTTGGCTTTGCGTTGTAACTTAGAGAGCTTGCAATTGACCATTTCGTGCGTTTGAAAGTTGAAAGTTTTGCGCGTGAGTTCTTTTTTTTTTTCTTTTTTTTTTTTACATCCCTGTCGCCATTGTAGTGGAACCAGAAGAGGCGAAAGTAGGAACACGACGACTTGGTGAGAATAAGAGGAATATTTATATCAAGCAAGGGTTAGTGGTACAGAAAAGGTTAGTAAGTCCGTGGAGAGTCGTCTCTGTACAACATCCGGGATAGCTCTTATTGAGCAGTCTAGACTTACTGGTTATATGTCTAATGGACAAGTCCATCTACGCGGTTATAAGGGTGTGTATGTCCCCACAACAATATCTATGTGTATTACTGATCTATATATCTATCTATCTATCTAACTGGCGAGGTAAACGAGAGATGAGATGTGAAACTATATTTTGATAAACTTGTCAAAGCTATAAACTGGACAAGTTGCACCGGAAGAATATCTGATCCGCTGACCAGAAGTACGTGTATGTTATCACCTGTATTAGTTAGCTAAGAAAATAGGAGTTAGAAATAGGACGTCAAAAAGAGAGGACGGTTTAACAGATCGTCATCCTCTCACCAGGAAGTGAGCTGACGTGTCTCAAAATTGGAGATTAAAATTAACTACGCTAGCAAAGATACGCACATTCCATTCTTCTGCGTTCGACACCTGGAAAATGAATAAAAACTAATATAAACTTGTGAACACATATCATTGCAAAACATAAAAAATTGAACTACAGGGTGGAACGATGAAATTATCGCCCTAAAGAAAACAACACTGTAGCTTTATTTTAAAATTTTCATTGAAAAAATCAATTCAGTTAATTTGATTATGTAGTAGAGCTGACATCTATTCAATGTAGCTGTATTCAGCCTCAATCATTGCCTTGATATGGGTGTGGAACTAATCGTTTTATAGTGAAATGCATTCGTTTAAACAGTTTCCAACTTCCCTTCAAGAACAGATGAAACCCAGATGGACCACAAGATCAACGACGCAGTTGAAAAAGGCATGTCGAATACATGTCTGACACACGCACATCTACATAAGGAGATTTAGACGATCACCGAACGAGCTCATTCAATCACAAAATAACTTGGGTTCAGATAGTGAAGAGCCTCCACAATAGACATTTAGTAACACACAATAACACGACGTATAAATTACCACTACCCCACAACGTAATGGCTATTCAAGACTTCCATTGTCTAATTTAAACACATCTTTCGGGTCCAATCAAATGCTGAACGCCTTACATTGTATCAATTTATTTTATTGCGAACTATTATTCTCATCTTTATTGGTTGTTGTTTCACGATGTTTCGGCCAACTATTCCTCTGGCCTTCGAATAATAGTCCGCAATAAAATTTGACAAGCTTCTGTGATTGACCTTTACTCCTAATCTGAAATGGAACACGTACATCAAATCTGTTGACAGGGACGCTGGGAAAATGGTGGGATCCTTCTACCGCCCCAGAAGATATCTCACTAGTAATTCAATTCTCTATCTTTATAAAAGCCAAGTACGTCCAAGGATGGAGTACTGCTGCCATATCTGAGCAGGAGCTGCTAAAAACAGCCTATCCTGCCTTGACAGAGTACAAAATAGACTTCGTAGTTTGGTGGGGGATGCCCTTTTCTCTACCCTGCAACCTTTCTCCCACAGAAGAGACGTTGCGAGCCTGTTCTTGTTTTATCGTTATTTCCATGGCATCTGAGCTCCAATCCCTCGTCCCCCCTCGCCAATCTTTCACGAGAAACACCTGTCTGGCTGAAACTACTGCCAATAATTTTCCCCACTCTTTATCTGTACCTAAATCCAAACGTAGATTCCATGAGCAAAGCTTCTTTCTTAGAACTGCACGCCAGTGGAACTCTCTGCCGCTTGCCTGTTTCCCACCTGACTACAACTTGGACGTCTTCAAATCCAACATAAACAAATTCCTGACAAACCGCCCCATTAAGTAAGACACTCTATCAAAACCCCCAATACTTATGATTACTACAATACTATCTCATTGATTACTGTACACGCAATAACCCTTATCCCTGAGTGGCCTTCGGGCCTTGATAAGTAGTGACCCCCATAAAATAATATATATAAATAAAATAAATTAATATGAATAATACTCATCTCAATAATGAATTCCAATTAAAAATAATATATATGCCTTACATTATATTCGACTCACGGTGTTAATGGGGGAGGTTTTCTAGGTTATATTGCGCCAATGTTTACATTTACGGCACATCAACCCTTTTGAGGAGTTTTATAAAAACGAAACAGAAGAAGTAGCTTTTTATAACTTCTTCACATCTCTTGCCGTGTCCTCGAGTTGTTTGTGTCCTAACGTCGGCGCACTTTATTACATGTTGCATCCCTGTTCCGCTTAGAATTGTTTCTATCAACTTATCTGTCATACTTCTCCCATATTGTTAGAATCACTGTCTGAGACTGTCGAACTCTCAAATTCGAACTGAACTCTCTCAAAACGCATATGTGTCCTTATTTATTGTAAGGTGTGTGTTTGGGGCTTTAACCTCCGTTAACCGGCTTGCACTCAAAATACACTCACTGACCTCGTGATCCCTTGCTGCATGCAGGTGCACATGTTTTCAAGGGAAGTCAATGAGTTTGATCTATGTCACCGGAAACCATTTTAACTCCTGTCGCACGCAATGCAATCCCGCACTAATCGCACTATTTTTCATGGATTCCATAACATGTTTGAATTATATATATACTACAAAAGGAGTTACAAAATGCAACAAACCGCGATGTGGAGTATGTGACATAATAATAGAAGGTAACACATATACATTCAAAAACCCAGCACAAACATTCAAAATAAAAAAGGATCTAAATTGCACCTCCAGAAATCTAGTATATGCACTAAGATGCACAACATGCAACAAATCCTACATAGGCGCCACCAAAAATGTCAGCAATAGAGTGGCCTTACATAAGAGCAACATCAAAATTGCAGATAACAGACACCTCTATGTTTCAAAACACGTACACACATGCAGTGGAAACAGCTTCAAAATAATGCCAATCTTCCAAACAGACAATTATTTTTATTTACTTACACAGGAAAAAAACTTCATCACCAAATTCACTCCTGAACTGAACAGAACCTAATACCATCACACAAAAACATGAAATGCAAGGTACACTCGCATGCACACCCATACACATACACATATACACACCCACACATAAATCAGAACCAACACATTATAACAAACACACGTGCGCGCATACAACCACACACAGACATAACACCCCTATCTCTAATACAACACACTGAACAATACCAACCCTTCTTAACCTCGAAACCAACAACACTAGGAGACACCTAGAACCATAGTATAACACCTTCCTCCCTCCTCAGTCAGGGAAGGAGAACCCCTTCATGACTGAAACGACTATCTTCCCTTCTATCATCCCCCTCCCATACCTACAGCCCCTCCAATGCCCCCCCTCTGGGGAACAAAATCTTCCCCCACACTAGGAACCGATCCTGGGTTTGGCCATACCCACATGGGGAGACAAATAAATAGAAACATTACTAAATCCCCTATTTTAAATACACCCCTCTTTCCAAACAAACATAATATAAGACTAAAACGAAAAATCACAATACTAAAATCCAAGAATCCAAAAAATAAATATCAAAATAGAATGAAAGCACCCCTACCCTTACTTCAGAAGAGCCAGTCCCCCCTCCCCACACATACACATTAGTAACGACCTCGGACCACAGCCGCCTTCCTAAGGAAGCAAATAACCCCAAAATACTATAAAACAATATACACATTCCCAAACCAATAAAAGCAAACACACACACGCACACACACGCGCACACATACACACACACATACACACACACACCCTACCTCACCCTAAAGGAAAAGAAAAACACATTAGCAGAAAGAGATAGCGACTGACTACAGCGAGGTCAAAATCTCCCTGGACAAACCAAATAAAAAAGCAATAAAAATTCAGCATACCAATGTATAATAAACACTTACAAGCCTCCACCCCTTGGAAAAACTTCAAACTAACTACGAAAATCGCCATTTTTACACATTTGAAAATAATTTCTGACGAGGACGCATCACAGACCGTCTGAAACGATCGTAAACGATTTCAATGACTTAAAAACATTATTACAATGATCCAAACATAATTCTAATTGAAAAACCAAGACACGGAATAATAAAATAATGTTAAAAAATACACATTGTTGGTGACTACTTCCTTATTTAAATATATATATATATATATATATATATATATAAGTGAACGTGTCTGTGTGTCTGTCTGTGTGTCTGTCTGTGTGTGTACATTTCCCTACGCAATGACTCTGTCAGTTTTAAGTCTACAGACTCGAAATTTGATCTACAGCATACTGGGATTTGCGAGAATCTAATCCATTTTCGGACAGAAATTTGTCTTTTAAGGGGTCAAAGTTCAACGATTTGACCTTTGAGAACGCTACCAAACTCCTTCGACAATTTTGAGTCTAAACACTTAAAATTTTAGATATAGGTTCCTTGGACCTGGATCTAACTTAATAACTTGATTTGAGCCCAAAACAATAATTTTTAAGGGGTCAAAGTTAAAAAAAATTGACCGCTTCTTTTTTTTTTTTTTTTTTTTTTGCTCAACTTACGCCTCCAAACACCCGGGAAACGCCGGCTGAAATGCTAGTATATATATATATATATATATATATATATATATATATATAGAGAGAGAGAGAGAGAGAGAGAGAGAGAGAGAGAGAGAGAGTGAGAGAGAGAGAGAGCGAGAGATCTTATTATCGGATCTTCCTAGAAAAGTCGACATGATTCCATTTCCGTTTGATAAAACTTGTTTTCTTTTTTGCTGCAGATCCACTAGTTAGCCAGTTGTGGACAAATCCCATGAGCGATAGGATCCTTCTATCATGTCTGAAAGGGACACAATGTTCACCGATGTTCGGAGATGCGCCGCTGTACAACTCATGCTCTCTTCTGATCCAAGTTATCACAACAGGACCATTGCCAGCACCCTCAAAATGCATAACTGGATTGCCACGAATAACAGGTACGTGCTCAGAGTGATGAAAAGAATATTCTCGGCCACGGTTATGGTCTTTGGTGTGGTTTCAAGTGAAGGCCACATCACATGAACTTTCAGTGTCTGAGGGAGTTGTACTCGTCTTACAAGACGTCGCAATCATCATGTATGTATGTATGTATGTATGTATATATGTATGTATGTATGTATGTAGTCAAGGTCTGGTGTGGACGTGTGTTAAAAGCACGCAGATGTCTTAACGTCATACTGTGCTTCTCCAAGACAAATCAACCCCACGTGCACGTCGTGACCATATAATAATGTAAGAATATACGCCCGGTCATAAAATACGTTTAAATATGACATTTTGATTAATGCAGATTTCGTATTTATTATTATATTATATTGGATCCAATATATAGTAATTACTTAGAAAGTTTTTAAAAAAAAAATGACTGGTGCGCCACCATCAAGAATCGAAACCAAAACGTTTATCTTACGATTTACTATTTCCTTTGACGTTAATGACTGAGCTATGAAGACATGTTTGCTGCAAGGCTAAAAATTAAGACATGAACCAATAGCTATTACGTTACGCATGCATATTCGTAATGCCGTCGTTCGACCTTCACTTGCCAAATTCTATTTATTTTAATTTTAACACTTTTGCACCGATTTTCCCCGGCTAAAACCCAAATATAAAGTTTCGCATGGGTCCGAATACTCTATGTATTAAGTTTCATATCTGTAGACAAAAAACTGACAGAGGAGTTTGGTAGGCAACATTTTTTAAACAAATATATATACGTGTACATAAATATATCTAGAAAGAGGTTTGTGTTTACTATAAACTTTTTAAATGAATAGAAAATTTATAGGAGTATAGAAGTTTCTAGACTTTTTTGTACAGATATGAAAAATTGTTGTAGACATTTTAAAATTCAATATATTACTTATCATTCTTATAAGATGAACGACCAATTTTTATGATTTCAGGTTTAGGTGAACAGCTACAGCAGGAATTGGAATACACCCTACTAAAGCCTGATTGTCACAACTGGTGAATTTCAAAAATGCAATCTGGACCTGAGGTCAATTTAGAAGAATAATATGCAATAAAATTCTGTTTTAAACTTGTGCAAAATGCCAGAGAAACGTGTGGGATGCTTCAGACTGCTTTTGGACCATCTTACATGAATTGAGCATTAGTTTTTGAATGGCATGAGAGATTCAAGGAAGGCGGAGAGTATATGAGTGATGATGAGAGGTGCGGGAGGAGTATGGAAGTCAAAACACTAGATTTGATTGGCCAAATAAAAAATTTGATGGATAATAACCGTTGTGTATCTATAGAGACAATAAGTGCACAATTTGATGTCAGTGTGGGAACTGTACACAAAATTATTTGCGAGGAATTGAAGATGTTGAAGATTTACGCAAAGTTTGTCCCAGAGAAGGACAGAAAGAAAGACGTTGTCATTACCAAGATGGACATCAAG
>NC_136527.1:4586540-4596540 GCF_053919585.1 Euprymna scolopes
TCCGAATTGATTTTTTTCAATAAAAGTTTTAAAATAAACCTGTAGTGTTGTTTTCTTTAGGGTGACAACTTTTATTGTTCCTCCCTGCACAATCTTCATAACGTCTTCTCATCTTGTTTGCTTTAGGGCGACAACTTTTAAATGTATATTCAATTTTATAACACATCTTATTTTTCTGTCTATCTGTCTCTCTGTTTATCTGGTAATAATATCAAGTCTGTTTGATCAAAGTTAAGCGTGTGTTAAACACCAAAGCTAGGCAATTAAATGGTTGAACTCTGTTAATTGCTGTCGGTGCTATTGTAACTGCTTGTAAGTATGTTGCCAAAGTCGCTGGAAAAATGGTTGGATCCTTCTACCGCTCCATAAGATATTTTACTCCTTATGCAATTCTTTATCTATATAAAAGCAAAGTGCGTCCAAGGATGGAGTACTGCTGTACATCTGGGCCGGAGCTGCTAAAAAACAGCCTATCCTGCCTTGACAGAGTACAAAATAGGCTTCGTGGCTTAGTGGGGGATGCCCTTTTCTCTTCCCTGCAACCTCTCTCCCACATTGCGAGACTGTCTTTGTTTCATCCTTACTTCCATGGCAAGTGCTCGTCTGAGCTCCAATCCCTACCCCCCTCGCCAATATTTCACGAAAAACACCCGTCTTGCTGAAACCACTGTCAAAAATTTTCCCCACTCTTTATCTATGCCAAAACCAAAACATAGATTCCATGAAGAAAGTTTCTTTCTTAGAACTGCACACTTGTGGAACTCTGTTCCGTTTGCCTGTTTCCCACCTGACTACAATGATGTCTTCAAGTCCAACATAAACAAATTCCTGATGAACCGCCTCCTTAAGTAAGACACTTTATCAAATCTTCAATACTAATGTACTGTACCCGCAATAACCCTTATCCCCGAGTGGCTTCCGGGCCTTGATAAGTGGTGACCACCTTGTAAAAAAACAAAACTATATCTGCCAAACATGACGATTCTTTGGAAACATAACGCATACAGAAATGGAATCTGCTGATTCGATGATGGAGACTGAGGAGGGATGAAGAGGTGGGATGAAGGAGAACAGAGAAGAATATCAGTTTGTCGGTCATTTGTAAAAAAAAAACACTCACAGGATTTGTTTACTGAATTTAAGAGTTATATATAGTGACAGAAAGGACACGATAGAGAATGCGAAACACGGCGAGTCTTTGCGATCCTTGGCATATGCAAGAATGACGTCTACTCACCCGAAAACAAAACTAGAGAGAAAAAATATTTTAAAAAAATTAGTTATTCAAATATGTCCGCCATTTTATGAGAGAAACACATCATTGCCTGACGAGTTTTCTTTTGTCCAATTTTGTCCTCAACATTTGCTTTTAAGCTTTGTGAACTGAAATAATCTTTATACGCATATTATTTGTCTGTTAGTTTGTCTGTCTGTCGGTCTATCTGTCGGTCTGTCTGTCTGTCTGTCTCTATTACAACAGTATCAAATGTTCTATGACTTCTTTCTATTCTGCATTTGGCTTCAATGAAGTACATTTTAAATCTCATGAAAACGTAAGAAGCATCAGATGCTCTCTCTCTCTCTCTTTCTCTCTCTCTCTCTCTCTCTCTCTCTCTCTGTTAAAGAGCATCTCTCCCCCCCCTCTCTGGCTTTCTTACTCTTTCTATTTTCTCTCTGTGTGTCTCTATTAGAGAATAGAGAAAGAGAGAGGGAGAGAGAGAGAGAGAGAGGTGAATAACGTGGACAGTGGACACGTTTGCAAAAGAAGGGTCAGCTGACCAGATGACGTGGTATCATGTGATGAGGTTAGCTGATTCTTTCTTGGCAGTTTGGTTTCGGGAGTTGAATAAGACAGACGGCTTTTCAGCTGTCCCCCCCCCTGGGCTGGGGAGGACGCTGACGTGTACCATCAAACAAGCAAGGTTCACCTCCATTCTGTGTCGACCTTTGGAAGGTGAATAAAAACATAAAAACCTTAATTGTCATCTTGGAGTGAATTCTTCATCCAACAGGCCAGCTCCCCTCCAAGAGACAATGAAAACCAGAGGAACAACCGACGACACATGAATAAAGGTATGTTAAGAAATACATGTACACAAGCACACATCCACGAAGACATGAACAATAAGGTTAGAAACTAGACGATCACGTACACGAATCTCCTTGACAAAATCTGCTTTAAGGGACCCCCCCGAATATATAACATATTCGTTTTGGTGCTCGTGACTAAGTCGCATCACCGATGCGATAATCGAACCTGTGTTTAAGAAAATACAACGTGGAAGCATGGAGATTTAGTGTCAAGAAAAAAGAAATAGACTGAAAAAAAAAGAAAAAAAAAAGGACAAGAAAAAACAATAAAATGTATGGAAAAAAAAAAGAAAAAGAAAGAACAGTAAAAAAAAAAAATAGAAATCAACACACACACAACGTAGGGTCCATTAAAACACTAGGCGAATTAGAAAAATAATTAAGAAAAAAAAAAGAAAAAAAAGAAAAGCAATACACACGTACAACCTTTTCACGAAGAAAGAAAAGGAAGACATACAGACACACAGATGTAAAACTTTATATATAGAAAATAGTTAAAAAAAAATATTTATCGTATTGGGAATTAGCTCGATATGAACGAAGAAAAATATCACTTAATGTCAAAATTAGAAGGGAAAACGAAAAATGACCTTATTTTGTAAATTTTTAACAACGGCCAGTGAGAAAACCAAAAAGAAACGAGCCTTACCACAAAGATAAACATGTCAATCAAAAATATGTGTTATGAATATTTCGTGTCATTTTTAAATTGTGAACTAAATGTTACTTTTAATGAAAAACAATATGTACTTTTGATGAAAAACAATGGATAGGTTCTGAAATGTGATTTTTTTTTCCTTTTTTCACTAATTGAACGATTTTATTTCTTAGGAATTTTTTTTTTTCTTACATGGACAATTTTAGTTCCATCGAGTTGTCTGAGACTTTATAAGTGAGTCGTTTTATTTTATTTTAGAAACGACTGTATTTTAATTGTAAATGTCTAGGTATTTTTTTTGTAAACGACTGTGGTTTTTCTTTAATTTTGAATTATGTGGAATGGTAAAAGATGATGCACTATGCAGCCGACCTACTTGCTGACGTGGACAAAATTTTGTTGTTTGGATTTTTGTTATTGCTAAGATGGGACTTTGTGATTGCTTATAGAATATTTTTGTATTTTTTTTAATTTATTATCTTTATGTAATTGATGTGTTCTAAAATGGTATTGTGCAGGATTTTCTTACTCTGTGACATGTATTTTTTTTTTTCGCAGAATGGGGAGGTGGAATCTTGCTTGTGGGGTCTATGGAAAGAAGGATTAATAAAAGAAAAAATGTGTTTTTAATTAATTAAATAGTAATAATAAAATAGGGAGAAAGAAATAAGATTTAAACAGTGTAATAAATGATTTAAAAAAAAAAAAAAAGTTTCGGAAGAGTCAAAGGTTCAGTCGGTATTAATTTCAATTTTCGAAAAGTAGAATAAATGTTCTATTCGACATGAGTGACGTTTTGACCACATAAGTAAAGTAGAAAAAAAAAAAAAGGATAAATATAGGGTTAAATAAACTATATGAAGAAATGAAAGAAAAAAGTGGGGCGTGAATGGAATTTAATTTCTGTGGCAAGCATGTTAAAATTTTGGAGAGGTGTTGAATTACATGGGTAGTTATTAATTTCATTATTCTCGGGAAATGATTCGAATTTTATTTTTTTTTATCGTGATTTCTGTTGATTTCGAGTAGAATCAACATGGAGCAAGTTTGAGTACTTCATGTGTGGAAATCCGATGTTTTCCGTGAAGCTATGTGTCTTCAAGGCAGGTTGCGCTTACCGACTTTGGAAAAAAAAAAGAAAGTTTTTTCTGACATAGCAGTGAACGGAATGTATTCTGTCCAGCGTGAGCGGATCTAGTTGTAATCAACTTCAGGGAGCAAATGAAATGCCCTCTGACATGGTGTAAGGGGCAGAGGGGGTGCAATGGCTGACGTGGCCATTATGTTACGAATCGCTCAAGAGAAGATGAATGAAATATGTATGCAAGTACTTAGGAAAATAAAATGTTACCATATTGTGAATTAAAGGTACCAAAATTAAAAAAAACCATGCTGGGTGAATTTCATTGGTATTATTAAATTAAATTATTTTGGAATAGATTTGGTTGGTTTAGTTATATTTTAGGGACGTTTAGCGCGTAGTTGCATTTTTTTTCATGAGAATTACAAGGCGATTAGGCTGTAGAAAGCAGTTTTTTCTGTTGTTTTATTTTTTTTTTATAAGCCACGGTATTGTCACAAATTAGAAAATTTGGCAGGGGAAATACTATTTTAGAGTAATGAGAACCCTGTTAAAACAATACTAGTGGTTCCAGTGAGTTGGAAGATGCCACGTAGGCCCAAGCAACGGCAATAAGTCTTGTCCAACAAAAGTCTGGCGTGCGAGGTCGCGATAATTCCTCAGGGTACGGAGCGACTGGACAGTCGGTACCAAGCCTAATCACGGGGAGATAGAAGAAAGGGAAAGATGCAGATTACGTAAGGGACAAGATAGAGCCTTATTATTTTTTTATTTTTTTAGAGGAATGTGTGAGGGATATCTGGGTTGGAATCTTGGGACTTGCTGGGAATGCGGAAAAATCACAAAGGGAAAACTACTTAGTTAGAAATCGATGGCGCATTAGTTAGGGAGTGATGATTCCGTATCTTGTCGGGTTCCAGGAACTCAAACAGGCTCCGAGTGAATCAGTGTGAAGGCGTATCTTGACTTAGACCAACCAAGGGAGTTAGTAGAAGAGCTTTGTGAAGTCCCGAAGTAGTAGATTGAATAGAACAAAGCTCCAGTAATAGGACCACTCAGAGAAAGACGTCAGGGCATTACAGTAAAGAAAAAAAAAACTGGGACTTAGGCCTATGCTGAAAGTCGAGAACGCGAGTGGGATGGTTGGGTCGGTAGAGCATCAGACTTTTAATCTGAGGGTCTGGGGTTCGAGTCCCCATGCGATAAAGCTACCACCAACATGGAGCATCCGACGTTCTGGTCGTAATTGCGATATGCTGGCCCCATTTCGAAAAAGTGATCGAAAATGGAGTCTCCATTTGTTTGGCCAAGTGGTCCAAATAAAGAGCAGAGTCAGTGGAAAATATCCAACAATGCGACCGCCTAGACAAGATGTATATCTGCAAAGCTGTATCTTTGTCTAACTTGGAAGCAAGTTAATGTCTAGGAGGGACTTTTGAGAAGCAGCAGAAGGGTTGATAGTGTTGTAGAAGAGTACTGGTGCCTGATCTTTCTTGGAAAAGGGGTGAGTCCGGAAAGTGAAAAAAATAAAGATATACTTCGGACATAATTATTTTTTTTAGTTAGTTAGTTATTAAAAATGTATGGCTTGCCATACATTTTGATAAAAAAGGGGTGGAGGAATGTTAAAGAGCATCTCTCCCCCCCTCTCTGGCTTTCTTACTCTTTCTATTTTCTCTCTGTGTGTCTCTATTAGAGAATAGAGAAAGAGAGAGGGAGAGAGAGAGAGAGAGAGGTGAATAACGTGGACAGTGGACACGTTTGCAAAAGAAGGGTCAGCTGACCAGATGACGTGGTATCATGTGATGAGGTTAGCTGATTCTTTCTTGGCAGTTTGGTTTCGGGAGTTGAATAAGACAGACGGCTTTTCAGCTGTCCCCCCCCCCCCTGGGCTGGGGAGGACGCTGACGTGTACCATCAAACAAGCAAGGTTCACCTCCATTCTGTGTCGACCTTTGGAAGGTGAATAAAAACATAAAAACCTTAATTGTCATCTTGGAGTGAATTCTTCATCCAACAGGCCAGCTCCCCTCCAAGAGACAATGAAAACCAGAGGAACAACCGACGACACATGAATAAAGGTATGTTAAAAGATACATGTCCACAAACACACACCCACGACACGAATCTCCTTGACAAAATCTCCTTTATGACTCCCCCGAATATATAACATATTCGTTTTGGTGCCGTTCGTGACACAGTTCCGAATATATAACATCTCTCTCTCTCTCTCTCTCTCCAGCGTCATCTTTGTTCAGCAGATGGAGAATCTCAGCATCCGGGTGGTGAGAATGTGGTTGACCGAGCGAGAGACAAACAGATGAACGGACAGATGGGCAGACGGACATGCAGACAGACAGATGGACAGACGAGCCGACAGACAGAGAGACGAACAGGAAGAGAGAGACTTTTAGAATACGGCAAGAAGTTTTTAACATTTAAAAACAGCTTCATTGATTATCTTCGTTAGTAGGTTGTATAGAACAAAGGTTTGAGGGTGCTGGCAATGGGCCTGTTGTCATAACTTGGATCTGTAGTAAGCATACGTTGTATTGTGGTACTTCTCCAATCTCGCTCGTTGAACATTGTGTCACTTTCAGACATGATAGGAGACTCCTATCGCTCTTGGGATTTGTACACAACTGGCCAACTAGTAGATGGTCTGCAAAAAAAAAACGGTTTCTTTAAACTGAAATGGAATCATGTCGTCTTTTCAGAGTCATTTAAATTATATTCACGTCTTTTTTATCGCGATGATGAGAGTGTTGCCGAGCGAACGAGCGACAGACAGACTGCCCTCTGTCTGCTGTCCGTCCCTGGACAGGCAGACAGACAGACAGACAGACAGACAAAGAGAAAAAGAAACAAACAGAAAAGGAAGGGATAACTGTAATCTCTGAACGTATATACCATTCACTGGACAACAAATGCCCACAGCCCACTCGGGAATGCTGATCACGCTGTGATAATGGTAGAAATCAGCCTAAATTCTCGCCCTAAAACTGAAGACCCACTACTCAAAACAACGAGGTATTACAAAAAGGCTGACTGGGAAGCCATCAGGGAGCTCATCAGAGATGCCCCATGGAAAAATATCTTTACTCTTCCAGCGGAACAGTGTGCAAATGAGACCACTGAATGGTTCAAAACTGCTATTGAAGCACATGTTCCCGCACGGAAATTCTATAGCAAGCCCCACTCCCCCCAATGGTTTACTTCTGCTTGTGCAGCTGCCATTTGTCAAAGGCAGCATGCGTTCCGCAGATTCAACCGACATAAGTCCAGCTCAAATAAACAGAAGTTTATAGAAGCTAGAAATAATTGTAAGAGAGTGATAGAGACAGCTAAGACAGATTACTCTGAAACCACCAGAAAACGCATCGAAGCACAGAATTTAGGAACCCGGGATTTTTGGAAAATCTACAACAGCGTAGTAAATAATGGACAGTCAACTATTCCCCCACTATCAAACGATCATGAGGTTGCTTGCACGGCAACTGACAAGGCTAATCTGCTTGCCAGTCGGTTTGCCTCAAACTCCACACTGAACTCGGTACACCACTCACTCCCTGATTTTCCTCTGCGAACAGACGCCTCACTAGACGATTTGAAAATCACCCCTTCTCAGGTACATGCTATTATAAAAAACCTAGACACCTCTAAAGCATGTGGACCAGATCTCATCCCGGCTGTGCTATTAAAAAAATGCTCTGCCGAGATTGCTCCAATTTTGTCCAAACTTTACAATAAATGCCTTAACGAATCTTGTTTTCCCGACTGCTGGAAAACCGCCTCTGTGGTACCAGTCTTCAAGAATTCTGGTGAAAGAACTGACCCACTAAATTATCGCCCCATTAGCCTCCTCCCGCTTTTCGCCAAAATATTTGAGTCCTTAGTTAATCAAGCCCTAGTCCAGCACCTAACAGCTGCGAAACTCCTGACTGACAAACAATATGGATTCAGGCAAGCCCGTTCAACAGCAGATATCTTAACTGTAGTTTCATAAACCTTCAACAGCAGATATCTTAACTGTAGTTAAACCTTCTCTGCCACCAATAGCAATGGCCAAGAACACATTACCTGAAAGTACTTCTTTTAAACTCCTCGGCCTAACGTTTACAGGGAATATGAACTGGAATAGATACATTGAGAGCATGTCCAAGGCTGCTGCAAGGAGGGTTGGCTCCCTCTACCGTGCTAGAAAACTACTTATGCCTGACAGTATCCTATATCTCTATAAGGCAACCATTCGCCCATCTATGGAGTACTGTTGTCACATCTGGGCTGGTGCATCTGCTTCTTGTCTCTCGCTCCTGGACAGGGTTCAAAAGAGAGTCGCCAACCTGATAGGTCCTGAACTGTCATCTAGGCTTCAGCCTCTGTCCCATCGACGAGATGTTGCATCCCTCTGCCTGTTCTACAAATACTTCAATGGTAAATGCTCTGACGAACTGCAAACACTTGTACCTCCCCGACGTAACTACCCCCGACAAACCCGACAAGCTACTAAGTCTCATCCCTTTACAGTAGAGATCCCTAGGTGCAAGAAAGCCTTTTACTCCAATAGTTTCTTCCCCAGAACTGCGGGTCTTTGGAACTCCCTTCCGGGATTCTGCTTTCCCAACTGCAATGATATGCAGAAGTTCAAGTGTAATGTTAACAAACATCTTTCTACTCATCTCCCTTCAAAATGACCCCGCTAATTAAGTCCCTGATAGTAGCCCCCTGCTTCAAAGTGGCACTATGCCTTGTTTGGGGTGTAAAATTGAATTAAAAAAAAAAAGCAAGGGAGAGGAGAGCGGTATATCTAAGGCTTTTGACAGGTTATGGCACGATGGTCTTCTAAGGGAAATCAGATTATACGGTATTACTGGCCAATATATAACATAATTAAATCATTCTTAAGAGGTTGTCCTCGACAGTCATACATCTGAACACTAGACAGGGTCCAAAAGAGAGTCACCAACCTGATACGTCCTGAACTGTCATCTAAGCTTCAATTTCTATCCCATCGACGAAATGTTGCATCACTCTGCCTGTTCTACAAGTATTTTAATCGTGAATGTTCTGACGAACTGCAAGCACTTGTGCCCCCTCGACGTAAATACCCTCGACAAACCCGACTAATACCTAAATCTCACTCTTACACAGTAGATATCCCTAGATTTAAGAGAGCTTTTTACTCCAATAGTTTCTTCCACAGAACTAGACATCAGAACCTGACTACAACTTGGATGTCTTCAAGTCCAATGTTAACAAATTCCTAATGAACCGCCCCCTTAAGTAAACACTTCATCAAATTTCCACACTAACGTAATGTATTTGCAATAACCCTTATCCCTGAGTGGCTTCCGGGCCTTGATAAGTGGTGACCACTGTGTAAAAAAAAAAAAATGCAAAGTGTTCCTGTGTTGAGACGTTGGTCAAAGATTAGACATCACTGTTAAAAAAAGAGAAGCGTTCATGTGTTGAATGTGTAGAAGTTATTGTTCGTAGCCATAATGTATAATTTGTCTCTTTTAAAGTTAGCAGTAAAGTATGTCAGCCATTCATGGTGACAGGATAGACACGCCATTGATTGCTGAGTTTGATTAAATACCAAAGCTTGATAATGAGATGGCTGAACTTTGTTAATCGCTCTCGGTACTATTGCAACTGCTTGTAGACCTATGCCAACCAAAACATGGCGATTCTTTGGAATCATGACGCATACAGAAATGAAATCTATTCATTTGCTTTTAGATTAAAATCACGTCTTATGAACCGAAACAATCTTCTAACGCAAACCTATTCGTCTGTCCGTTTGTCTATCCGTTTGTCTGTTTGTTTCTACGGTAAGAACATTAACTTTGATCAGTGTCAAACGTGTGAAGGAGGAAGTAGAAAAATATGAGTTTGTCGGCCTCATCATCGCGACAAGTAAGGTTTTTACCTTATTTATCGCGATGATGAGGATTTTGTTGAGCGAGCGACAGACAGACAGACAGGGACAGACAGACAGACAGAGGGACAGGCAGAGAGAGAGAGAGAGAGAGACAAAGAGAAAACAAGAAAAAGAAAAAAAGGAAGAGACGTTTATAATAAGACAAGAAGTCTAATTCTAACGTTTAAAAAACAGCTTTATTGATTATCTCCGTTAGTATGACTTGTATAGAGCAAAGTCGGGGAAA
>NC_136527.1:4601540-4631540 GCF_053919585.1 Euprymna scolopes
CATTAAAAATCGGCCTTGTGCCTAATTTGCTCGGTGGGGGAGCAAATAAATACAGCTTTTCTTGGCCTTTTGGCCAAGATCAAAGTGTAGTATCTTTCTTACTACATGCTGAAGTTATTGTGATATAAAGTGGGGGATCACTTTTCTGTATTAGTTTAATGTAAAATGATCACCCACTTTACAATCAGTCAGTCTCAAAGCCATTCAAGTCATTCTCCAGATCATTCAAGTTGTTTTTGAAGGATTCCAGTTATTTTTTAAGCATTCAAGTCATTCTTAATGTCATTCAATTCATCCTTAAGTTCATTAAAGTCATTCTAAGTCATTTACTTTTTATTTATTTAAGTCATTTCAGCCCATTTTTCGGTCATTTTAGTGTATATTTAAGAATTTCATGTCAATCCTACATTCACGCATTCATTCGTTACACGAGAGCATGCGACTAATGGCTATCGGCCTTGTTTTTAACATGACTAGTTTTTAAGTTTCTTCGTGTCAGTCATAAACTGTCTTGTCTAGAGAGAGTAAGAGAGAGGGAATGAGGGGGGGATGGTAGTTTACGTGTAAATCATTTATAAAGCCCGAGTCATGAGAATTATCAGACATTTCTTTGGGTCTCTCTCTCTCTCTCTCTCTCTCTCTCTCACACACACACACACACACACTTAGTCTCTCTCTCTCTCTCTCTCTCTTTCTTGTTCAGCAGATGGGGAAGTCATAACGTAAACATCAACTCTAATCAAAGTCATGGCGTAAGCATCAACTCTAATCAAACGTGTGTTACACACCAACTCTTAGATAATAAGTTGGTCGAACTCTGCTATTGCAACTGCTTGTAGACTTATATCTGCCAAACATGACGATTCTTTGTGATTCATGGCGCATACAAAAATGAAATCTACTCATCCGATGATGGAGGCTGAGCAGGGATGACGGAGAGAAGAGAAATATGTGAGTTTGTCGGCCATTTGTAAAAACCACTCACTAAGTTGCCTATTGAATTTTCTATTTCTTTCTTTCTATTTTGCATTTGGCTTCAATGAAGTACATTTGGAATTTTGTGATACGTGAGAATAATCAGACGCTCTTCTCTCTCTCTCTCTCTCTCTCTCTCTCTCTCTCTCTCTCTCTCTCTCTGTCTATCTCTCTCTCTATCTCTCTCTCTATCTCTCTATCTCTCTATCTCTCTCTCTTTCTCTCTCTCTCTCTCTCTATCTATATATCTATCTATCTCTCTCTATCTCTCTCTATCTCTCTATCTCTCTCTCTCTCTCTGTCTATCTCTCTCTCTATCTCTCTATCTCTCTCTCTATCTATCTCTCTCTCTATCTATCTATCTCTCTCTCTATCTATCTATCTATCTATCTCTCTATCTCTCACTTTCTCTCTCTCTCTCTCTCTCTCTCTCTCTCTCTATCTATCTATCTATCTATATATCTCTCCATCTCGCTCTCTCTTATTCTTTATCTCTCTCGCACGCCCTTCATCATTGTCAAACAGATGGAAAAGTACCGACCGGGGAAAAATGAACAGCTGCCAGCGAGATGTACTAAGTGATGAGGAGAGAGAAGAGGAAAAGGATGTTGAACCGCATCTGATTATCAGCCATCTGCAAGAAATACGATGGAAATTTCCACGGCTTTTTCTGTTTTTTTTTGTTTGTTTTTTTTACTTTAGTTGTCATCAAATGGCATTTGAACTTTGTGAACCACAAAAATGAATTGCCGTATATTTATATGTTTGTAAAACATCACTTACAAGTGTTGGTTGTTGAATTTTTTATTCTTTCTGCTTGTGACTTCAATGAAGTACATTTGGAATTTCGTGAAACGTGAGAATAATCAGACCTCTCTCTCTCTCTCTTTTTTTTTTTTTTTTTTTATTCAATTTTCACCCCAAACAAGGCACAGTGCCACTTTGAAGCAGGGGGCTACTATTAGGGAATTAATTAGCGGGGTCATTATGAAGGGAGAAGAGTAGAAAGATGTTTGTTAACATTACACTTGAACTTCTGCATATCATTGCAGTTGGGAAAGCAGAATCCCGGAAGGGAGTTCCAAAGACCCGCAGTTCTGGGGAAGAAACTATTGGAGTAAAACTATTGGCTTTCTTGCACCTAGGGATCTCCACTGTAAAGGGATGAGACTTAGTAGCTTGTCGGGTTTGTCGGGGGTAGTTACGTCGGGGAGGTACAAGTGTTTGCAGTTCGTCAAAGCATTCACCATTAAAGTATTTGTAGAACAGGCAGAGGGATGCAACATCTCGTCGATGGGACAGAGGTTGAAGCCCAGATGACAGTTCAGGACCTATCAGGTTTGCGACTCTTTTTTGAACCCTGTCCAGGAGCGAGAGACAAGCAGCAGATGCACCAGCCCAAATGTGACAACAGTACTCCATACATGGGCGAATGGTTGCCTTATAGAGGTATAGGATACTGGCAGGCGTAAGTAGTTTTCTAGCACGGTAGAGGGAGCCAACCTTCCTTGCAGCAGCCTTGGCAATGCTCTCAATGTATCTATTCCAGTTCATATTCCCTGTAAACGTTAGGCCGAGGAGTTTAAAAGAAGTACTTTCAGGCAATGTCTCTCTCTCTCTCTCTCTCTCTCTCTCTCTCTCTCTCTCTCTCTCTCTCTCTCGACCTCTCGACCTCTCGACCTCTCGACCTCTCTCTCCCACGCGCGCACGTCATCATTCTTCAGCAGGTGAAAAATGATGACGTAAGCAGTATCGACCGGAGAAAAATGTAAAGCTCAAAGCGAGATGTACACAGAGATAAAGAGAAGAGAAAAAATATGCTGAACCGCATCTGATTATCAGCCATTTGCAAGAAAGACTCACAGGATGTATTCGTCGTAAATTTCCATGGCTTCTTCGGAAATATGATGCATACAGAAATGGAATCTACTCATCAGATGATGGAGACTGAGGAGAGATAGAGACACGGGATGAAGGAGAGAAGAGAAGGATTTCAGTTTGTCGGCCATTTGTAAAAGTCACTCATAAGACTTGCTTACTGGAGTTACAATGATTTCTTTCTCTTTCGTCATTTGACTCCAATGAAGTACCGTTGTATGGGGGCTCATATTAGAAGATATATTTTAAGAGAGGAGGGTTCATACCTTTCTTATATAGGCCGGCGTCTTCTTCGGTGTCGATCACAACTATATCTTTTCGTTTGTTTTATAGAAACCGCTTTTATATGACATAGCTTGGAACGATTGAAATATCCAAAAAAATATAAAAAAAATGATACTATATCTAAAAATCCCCATCTACAAAACACAGCGATGCTTTGTGATCCATGGCGCATATAGAAATGGAGTCGACTTTACGAATAATCGAACTCTGTTCGTTGCTGTTGGTGAACCTGAGTTTGTGTTTGCAAGAAATGTTGACGTTTAGAAATGGCTGACATATATTTCCGGCATTGCCTTTTGCGTTCTGGTTATTCGTTTCTGAATTTTCCAATAAGAAAGTTGACACAAGTGCTTTCTTTTTTAACATGACCAGTTTTTACGTTTTTGTTTTTGTTTTTTGTTTTTATGTATCAGTTATAAACTGTCTTAGTTGCTGAGAAAATCTAGAAACGGGGAGAGAGAGAGAGAGAGAGAGAGCTGAGAGTTTTTTGCGTCAAACATTCATGAAGCCCAAGTCTGCTTATAACCGTTAATGTGACAACAATACTCTATACTTTCTTAGAACTGCACGTCTGTGGAACTCTGTTCCGTCTGCCTGCTTCCCACCGGACTACAACTTGGATGTGTTCAAGTCCAACGTTCACAAATTCCTAATGAACCGCCCCCTTAAGTAAACACTTCATCAAATCTCCACACTAACGTGATGTACTTGCAATAACCCTTATCCCTGAGTGGCTTCCGGGCCTTGATAAGTGGTGATCACTATGTAAAAAAAAAAAAATTCTATAAAGAGGCGAATTATGGCCTTGTACTGGTACAAGATGCTCCCAGGCATAAATAACTTTCTATAAAGGTAAAGAGAGTGAATGAGAGAGAGAGAGAGATAGAGAGAGAGAGAGAGAAAGAAAGAAAGAAAGAAAGAAAGAGCAATTTTGCAGCAGCCTTGGCAATGCCCTCAATGTATTTGTTCCAATTTATGGCCAGTTTTTGATTCAGTCATAAATTGTCTTAGCTGCTGCTGATAAAAGCTAGAGAGGAAGAAAGGGGGACAGAGAGAGGGAGAGAGAGAGTGCACCTTTGCAGCAACCTTGGCAATGTCTTCAATGTATTTGTTCCAATTAATGGCCAGTTTTTACAGTTCTTTGTATCAGTCATAAACTGTCTTAGCTACTGATAAAGCTATACAGGGAGACAGAGAGAGAAAGGGATCAGACAGAAAGGGGGAGAGAGAGCTGATACAAGCTATAGAGGGAGATAGGGAGGGAGAGAGAGAGCTGTGAGTTTATGCGCCAATCATTAATAAAGCCCAAGTCTTCCTACAACCTTTATGTCTTTATAATAAGATGGTAAACATTGATCTCTGTTGGTAGCTGTCAGTGCTATTGCAACTGCTTGTAGACCCATTTCTGTCAAACATGGCGATTCTTTGGAAAAATGATGCATACAGAAATGGAATCTACTCATCCGATGATGGAGGAGGGATGGAGAGGCGGGATGAAGGAGAGAAGAGAAAGATTTCTATTTGTCGGCTATTTGTAAAAACCACTTATAGGACTTTCTTACTGAGTTATCTTTCTGCATTTGACTTCAATGAAGTACATTTTGAATCTCGTAACACGGAAGAAGGTTTGAACTAATTTATTAAGAGTTCAATTACAGGAGAGTAACTTATTATTTTTATTTATTTATTTATTCATTTATTTATTTTTGTAGCATTTTAGACAGCAGGACAAAAATAAAATACAGTTATTTTAATATGTCCGCCATTTATGGAGAAAGGTATGCCATTGATTACTGATTCCCTTTAATTGAGTTCTTTCTCTTCCTGCATTTGGTTCCTATGAAGTACCGTTGGATATGGGTCCATATTAGAATGTAGATTTTAAGAGAGGAGGGTTCATACCTTTCTTTATATAGGCCGGCGTCAACTGTTGGGTGTGAGATGAAATATACACGTACAACAGTTTACAACACACAATGACAATGGAATCTTGATGAATGTCTCTAAGGGACCACACATACAACCGTTTATATTTTATATATAATTTTTATTCCAGTTGTCTCATCTTTACACAGGAGTCTGCCTTATGTGTTTACATCTTCTCTTGTCTTTTAGCCTCCGTTTCTAGTTGGACAAGCTCTCTCACGCCTCAATGATTTGCCGAAACTACGAGACTGTTCTAAAACTTTTTGTTTTCTCTTTTCCCGTGGCGTAGCCGATTAAAGGACACGTCTCATTAACGTGACTTCCGGTCATCTATATAAACGTGACTTCCGGTCATCTATCTAAACGTAACTTCCGGTCATCTATCTAAACAATTTCCGGTCATCTATCTAAACGTAACTTCCGGTCATCTATCTAAACGTAACTTCCGGTCACTTATCTAAACGTGATGTGAACAGAAAAAATTAGCAATTATTGTTTTGACTTTTACCAAAACAATATTTCTATTCTTAGCGTAGCAAGGTCACTGATGTTGTCTGGAATATCTAATCTTTTTGACCTGTCAGTTCCGGTTACGTAGCCAATTAAAGGACACGTCTCATTAACGTAACTTCCGGTCAGCTATCTAAACGTAACTTCCGGTCATCTATCTAAACGTAACTTCCGGTCAGCTATCTAAACATGATGTGAACAGTGTCACTTATCTATTTTTTTTTTTTTTTTGATTTCTGAATTCTTATGTTTTTTATAGCTAACTGCATTTACATCTATAAACATATCACTTAACGATTTACAGAATTAACTTTAAGCCAAACTTATTTTTACCAAAACAATATTTCTATTCTTAGCCTAGCAAGGTCACTGGTGTTGTTCATTTATCACTAAATAGATAGATAGATAGATAGATAGATAGATAGATAGATAGATAGATAGATAGATAGGTGGATAGATAGATAAATAGATAGATAAGTGGAAAGAGATAGATAGATAGATAGAGAGAGAGAGAGAGAGAGAGAGAGAGAGAGAGAGAGAAAAGCAAGGTCACTGGTGTTGTCTGGAATAGGTTTTCCGGGGGAGCTCTATACAACAATATATTTTGAAACATGTGACACGTAAGAAGGTTTGCACTAATTTTTTTAGGATTCAATTGCAGAAGAGCAACATATTTTAGCTATCAAAACTCAATTCAAAATCTTGACTCTCAGCTATAAAAACTCAATTCAAAATCTTGACTCCCTGCTATCAAACTCAATTCAAAATCTTGACTCTCTGCTATCAAACTCAATTCAAAATCTTGAGTCTCAGCTATCAAAACTCAATTCCAAATCTCGACTCTCAGCTATCAAAACTCAATTCCAAATCTAGACTCTCTGCTATCAAAACTCAATTCAAAATCTTGACTCTCAGCTATCAAAACTCAATTCCAAATCTCGACTCTCAGCTATAAAAAGTCAATTCCAAATCTAGACTCTCTGCTATCAAAACTCAATTCAAAATCTTTACTCTCAGCTATCAAAACTCAATTCCAAATCTTGACTCTCTGCTGTTAAACTAAATCACAAATCTTGACTCTCTGCTATCAAAACTAGATTACAAATCTTGATTCTCAGCTTTAAAAACTCAATTCCAAATCTCGACTCTCTGCTATGAAAACTCAATTCCAAATCTTGACTCTCTGCTATCAAAACTCAATTCAAAATCTCGACTCTCTGCTATCAAATCTCAATTCCAAATCTCGACTCTCAGCTATGAAAAGTCAATTCCAAATCTCGACTCTCTGCTATCAAAACTCAATTCCAAATCTCGACTCTCACTTATCAAAACTCAATTCAAATCTCGACTCTCACTTATCAAAACTCAATTCCAAATCTCGACTCTCTGCTATATAACCTCAATTCAAATTCTCGACTCTCTGCTATGAAAAGTCAATTCGAAATCTTGACTCTCAGCTGTAAAAACTCAATTCCAAATCTCGACTCTCTGCTATCAAACCTCAATTCAAATTCTCGACTCTCAGCTATGAAAAGTCAATTCGAAATCTTGACTCTCAGCTGTAAAAACTCAATTCAAAATCTCGACTCTCTGCTATCAAAACTCAATTCAAATCTCGACTCTCACTTATCAAAACTCAATTCCAAATCCGACTCTCTGCTATCAAAACTCAATTCCAAATCTCGACTCCTTCTTATCAAAACTCAATTCCAAATCTCGACTCTCTGCTATCAAAACTCAATTCAAATCTCGACTCTCACTTATCAAAACTCAATTCCAAATCTCGGCTCTCTGCTATCAAAACTCAATTCCAAATCTCGACTCTCTGCTATCAAAACTCAATTCCAAATCTCGACTCTCTGCTATCAAACCTCAATTCAAATTCTCGACTCTCAGCTATGAAAAGTCAATTCGAAATCTTGACTCTCAGCTGTAAAAACTCAATTCAAAATCTCGACTCTCTGCTATCAAAACTCAATTCAAATCTCGACTCTCACTTATCAAAACTCAATTCCAAATCCGACTCTCTGCTATAAAAACTCAATTCCAAATCTCGATTCCTACTTATCAAAACTCAATTCCAAATCTCGACTCTCTGCTATCAAAACTCAATTCAAATCTCGACTCTCACTTATCAAAACTCAATTCCAAATCTCGGCTCTCTGCTATCAAAACTCAATTCCAAATCTCGACTCCTACTTATCAAAACTCAATTCCAAATCTCGACTCTCTGCTATCAAAACTCAATTCAAATCTCGACTCTCACTTATCAAAACTCAATTCAAATCTCGACTCTCACTTATAAAAACTCAATTCCAAATCCGACTCTCTGCTATCAAAACTCAATTCCAAATCTCGACTCCTACTTATCAAAACTCAATTCCAAATCTCGACTCTCAGCTATGAAAAGTCAATTCGAAATCTCGACTCTCTGCTATCAAACCTCAATTCAAATTCTCGACTCTCAGCTATGAAAAGTCAATTCCAAATCTTGACTCTCAGCTATATAAACTCAATTCGAAATAACGACTAACTGCTATCAAAACTCAATTTCAAATCTCGACTCTCAGCTATGAAAAGTCAATTCCAAATCTTGACTCTCCGCTATCAAATCTCAATTCCAAATCTCGACTCTCAGCTATCAAAACTCAATTCCAAATCTCGACTCCTACTTATCAAAACTCAATTCCAAATCTCGACTCTCTGCTATCAAAACTCAATTCAAATCTCGACTCTCACTTATCAAAACTCAATTCCAAATCTCGACTCTCTGCTATCAAAACTCAATTCCAAATCTCAACTCCCAGCTATCAAAACTCAATTCCAAGTCTTTACTCTCAGCAATCAACACTCAATTCCGAGTCTCGACTCTCTTCTATCAAGGCTCAATTCCAAATCTCGACTCTTTGCTATCAAAACTCAATTCCAACTCTAGACATACTGCTATCAAAACTCAATTCCAAATCTTGACTCTCTGCTATCAAAACTCAATTCAATATCTTGACTCTTAGCTATCAAAACTCAATTGAAAATTTTGACTCTTAGCTATCAAAATACTATTCCAAATCTCGTCTCTCTGCAACTAAAAGTCAATTCCAAAGCTCGACTCTCAGCTATCAAAACTCAATTCCAAATCTCGCGTCTCAGCTATCAAAACTCAATTCCAAATTTGACTCACTGCTTTCAAAACTCAATTCACAAATCTTTACTCTCAGCTATCCAAACTCAATTCAAAATCTGGACTCTATGTTATCAAAACACGATTCCAAAACTTGACTCTTAGCCATCAAAACTCAATTCCAAATCTTGACTCTCAACTATCAAAACTCAATTCCAAATTTCGACTCTCTGCTAGAAAATCTCAGTTCAGAAATCTCGACGTACTGCTCTCAAAACTCAATTCCAAATCCTAACTCTCAGCTATCAAAACTCAATTCCAAATCCTAACTCTCAGCTATCAAAACTCAATTCAAAATCTTGACTATCTGCTATCAAAACTCAATTGCAAATCTCGACTCTCTGTTGTCAAAACTCAATTCAAAAGTTCGACACTCTGCTATCAAAACTCAATTCCAAATCTCGACTCTCTGCTGTCAAAACTAAATTCCAAACCTTGACTATCTGCTATCAAAACTCTATTCCAAATCTCGACTCTCTGCTATCAAAACTCAATTCCAAATCTCGACTCCCAGCTATAAAAACTCAATTCCAAATCTCGACTTTCTGCTATAAACACTCAATTCAAAATCTCGACTCTCTGCTATCAAAACTCAATTCAAAATCTCGACTATCTGCTATCAAAACTCAATTCCAAATCTCGACTCCCAGCTATCAAAACTCAATTCCAAATCTCGACTTTCTGCTATAAACACTCAATTCAAAATCTTGACTCTCTGCTATCAAAACTCAATTCAAAATCTCGACTCTCTGCTATCAAAACTCAATTCCAACTCTGACTTACCGCTATCAAAACTCAATTCCAAATCTCGACTCTCTGCTATGAAAACTCAATTCCAAATCTTGACTCTCTGCTATTAAAACTCAATTCCAAATCTCGACTCTCTGCTATCAAATCTCAATTCCAAATCTCGACTCTCTGCTATCAAAACTCAATTCCAAATCTTGACTCTGTGCTATCAAAACTCAATTCCAAATCTCGACTCTCTGCTATCAAAACTTAATTCCACATCTTGACTCTCCGCTATCAAAACTCAATTCCAAATCCGACTCCCAGCTATCAAAACACAATTCCAAATTACGACTAACTGCTATCAAAACTCAATTCCAAATCTCGACTCTCAGCTATGAAAAGTCAATTCGAAATCTTGACTCTCAGCTGTAAAAACTCAATTCCAAATCTCGACTCTCTGCTATCAAACCTCAATTCAAATTCTCGACTCTCAGCTATGAAAAGTCAATTCCAAATCTTGACTCTCAGCTATATAAACTCAATTCGAAATAACGACTAACTGCTATCAAAACTCAATTCCAAATCTTGACTCTCAGCTATGAAAAGTCAATTCCAAATCTCGACTCTCAGCTATGAAAAGTCAATTCCAAATCTTGACTCTCAGCTATATAAACTCAATTCGAAATAACGACTAACTGCTATCAAAACTCAATTCCAAATCTCGACTCTCAGCTATGAAAAGTCAATTCAAAATCTTGACTCTCAGCTATCAAATCTCAATTCCAAATCTCGACTCTCAGCTATAAAAACTCAATTCCAAATCTCGACGCTCAGCTATGAAAAGTCAATTCCAAATCTTGACTCTCAGCTATCAAATCTCAATTCCAAATCTCGACTCTCAGCTATCAAATCTCAATTCCAAATCTCGACTCTCAGCTATCAAAACTCAATTCGAAATCTTGACTCACTGCTATCAAAACTCAATTCCAAATCTTGACTCTCAGCTATCAAATCTCAATTCCAAATCTCGACTCTCAGCTATCAAAACTCAATTCGAAATCTTGACTCTCAGCTATAAAACCTCAATTCGAAATCTTGACTCACTGCTATCAAAAATCAATTCCAAATCTCGACTCCCACTAATCAAAACTCAATTCCAACTCTGACTTACTGCTATCAAAACTCAATTCAAAATCTCGACTCTCTGCTATCAAAACTCAATTCCAAATCTCGATTCCTACTTATCAAAACTCAATTCCAAATCTCGACTCTCTGCTAACAAACTCACTTCCAATTTCGACTCTCACTTATCAAATCTCAATTCCAAATCTTGACTTTCTGCTATCAAAACTCAATTCAAATCTCGACTCTCACTTATAAAAACTCAATTCTAAATCTTGATTCTCTGCTTTCAAACTCAATTCAAATCTCGACTCTCTGCTATCAAAACTCAATTCCAAATCTGTACTCCCACTTATAAAACCTCAATTCCAAATCTCGACTCTCTGCTATCAAAACTCAATTCAAATCTCGACTCTCACTTATCAAATCTCAATTCCGAATCTCGACTCTCTTCTATCAAGGCTCAATTCCAAATCTCGACTCTCTGCTATCAAAACTCAATTCCAACTCTAGACATACTGCTATCAAAACTCAATTCCAAATCTTGACTCTCTGCTATCAAAACACAATTCAATATCTAGACTCTTAGCTATCAAATCTCAATTGAAAATTTTGACTCTTAGCTATCAAAATACTATTCCAAATCTCGTCTCTCTGCAACTAAAAGTCAATTCCAAATCTCGACTCTCAGCTATCAAAACTCAATTCCAAATTTGACTCACTGCTTTCAAAACTCAATTCACAAATCTTTACTCTCAGCTATCCAAACTCAATTCAAAATCTGGACTCTGTGTTATCAAAACACGATTCCAAATCTTGACTCTTAGCCATCAAAACTCAATTCCAAATCTTGACTCTCAACTATCAAAACTCAATTCCAAATCTCGACTCTCTGCTAGAAAATCTCAGTTCAGAAATCTCGACGCACTGCTCTCAAAACTCAATTCCAAATCCTAACTCTCAGCTATCAAAACTCAATTCAAAATCTTGACTATCTGCTATCAAAACTCAATTCCAAATCTCGACTCTCTGTTGTCAAAACTCAATTCAAAAGTTCGACACTCTGCTATCAAAACTCTATTCCAAATCTCGACTCTCTGCTATCAAAACTCAATTCAAATCTCGACTCTTTGCTATCAAAACTCAATTCCAAATCTCGACTCCTACTTATCAAAACTCAATTCCAAATCTCGACTCTCTGCTATAAACACTCAATTCAAAATCTTGACTCTCTGCTATCAAAACTCAATTCAAAATCTCGACTCTCTGCTATCAAAACTCAATTCCAACTCTGACTTACTGCTATCAAAACTCAATTCCAAATCTCAACTCTCTGCTATCAAAACTCAATTCCAAATCTCAACTCTCTGCTATCAAAACTCAATTCCAAATCTCGACTCTCTGCTATCAAAACTCAATTCCAAATCTCGACTCTCTGCTATCAAAACTCAATTCCAAATCTCAACTCTCAGCTATCAAAACTTAATTCCAAATCTCAACTCTCTGCTCATAAAACTCAATTCCAAATCTCGACTCTCTGCTATCAAAACTCAATTCCAAATCTCAACTCTCTGCTATCAAATCTCAATTACAAATCTCGACTCTCTGCTATCAAAACTCTATTCCAAATCTCGACTCTTTGCTATCAAAATTCAATTCCAAATCTCGACTCCCAGCTATCAAAACTCAATTCCAAATCTCCACTCTCTGCTATCAAAACTGAAACAAAAATGTAGTAGGCAATTCTCGTTAACTTCCAGCTTTCCCTTTTCCCACCTGACTGGCGCTGGGTCAATGGACTGACATTCCTCGCATTTCTGTATGACCGTTCTGACAGTTGCTTTTGTCGTGGTTGGACATCTTCTCCTGACAAAGTAGGTAGTGCGTCGCACCCCCGGATGTCCACTATCTTTGTGAATAGCCATGATTTGACTCTCATCCAGCTCGTCTGTGTGGACCGCGCCTATCACTGGGTCAAGACCGTTTTTCTTTTTCATTGCCTCAAACCACCGCTGTGGCACTCGTGTCAGTCGGTCAGCAATGTTCCGTGCTGATGGAACCAGCGTCACATCCACTGTCAGCCCGTACTCTTTCACGAGCTCCTTAAGAGTGCTTAATCGCCTCCTAATAAGCATCTCGCTTGCCACTTTGGTGCGTACTCGCGCCTTTCCAGTTAGCGTGTCCGAGACCCAATGGTATACGCAAACAGAATCTGTCTTTATGTGTAGCACCTTGCTCTGCCACTGGAGAGCCAAATTGATGCCTTTCAATACGGCATCCAGTTCAGCCAAGTTGATATGTTGAGAGTCATCTTCAGGTCGCAGCCAACATGCATCTTCCAACACAGTTTCACACATCTCCAAGGCTGCCCCAATTGCTAGGGAGCTAGCATCGACCCATACATTCAGCTCTTTGCCGTCCACACACCAATTTCCCTGTGCTGGATCGTTCTGCTGCGCAGATTTTAAGGTTTCGAACATCGTACGATGTAGTACGGCGTCCCTTGCTTCATCATTCCAGCCCTTCGTTACCGAACTTACTCTCCTTCTGAGTATTCCGCAAGCCACACGAAGCCAACTGCACACCGGAAAGTGCCCGACAAGTCGACCACACAGGGAAAAGATTGTTCGTCGCGTAACAATACTGGGAGCCTCCGGAATTGCATTTCCTCGCTTCCACCGCAGTTCATTGCGTTCCATCCTGACTGCCAATCCCAGCACCCGTGCACCGTCCTTCAACTGCTCCGGGTTCTTGCACTCCAACCCGAACTGCGCGAGGTGTTCTCTCACACGGGTCGCGGGCACCACGTCTTCATTGACAAAAATGTCATCAATGTAAGCAGATGCTGCACGGCTTATAACTTCTTCCTGAGATAGTACTTCGCTGACAATTGCTCTCATTATCAAGGGAGCCACATTCAAACCAAACCCCAGACGGGTCAGACAGTATTTTTTCCCATCGATTTCCACAGTCTGGTATGGCCATAGTGTCTCATGGACCCGGACTTGTAGGTATGCTCTTCTGAGGTCCAGTAGAGACATGTTAGCACCTTTTTGTCTCCACTCACGCAGCTTAGCCGCACAAATATCTGCGTTGGCCGTAAATGTGTCTACGTAATGATTTAGCTCCTGGTAGTCCATCACCGGGCGCACTTTGGCTTTGTTCTGCTGTATCACAGCCATCAGGAGAATTAGACCTTTGGGGGGTCCCAATTTATCCTCTGGGTATGGCACAAGCCAACCATTATCTATCCAGGTGTGGAGCTCCTGCGGGTATTCTTCACGAATTTCTGCTGGCACTGGGTACTCTGACACTCGATTATGCAGCCTTTCAGGGGGGTGGTCCACAGACCATTTCCACGATGCGGTCCACGTTCGGTTTTGATGGTCAAAGGTAGCAGTGAAATCTGGTTCATCGATAGAAATGGCTGCGCATTTAATACTTTTCCTGGCGCCCAGCCGCACTGATCCTGTAGGCTTGACAACGACACCTCCTAGAGCTTTTATGGCGTCGATCCCTAGAAGCAAGTCAAATCCCAGTGGCTTGCCATGCACCACCAACACATCGACTCTGGCAGACACACCTTCATCAGTGGATACAGAGACCGTTCCAACACCACAGCACGCATGGGACATTCCACCAATTGTGTTGACATTTACGTTTGTTTTTCTCCAAGACCGGCACCGGTCTGCATGTAAAATTGTCCTGGAGCATCCTGTATCAATAAGTGCCAAACATCGCGTCCCGTCAACATGGATGCTTATCACCGGGAGCATCGTGTTCACATCTTGGTTGGGAAGGAGACTGGCGCTTATGCGTCCTCCCCTTGCTCGTTTCCCGAGCAGTTCCGAGCCCAGTGTCCACTCTCACCGCAACGGTAACACCGTGTTCCACGTTTTCGACAGTCCCTTGCAAGGTGGCCTTTAACATTGCATTTGAAACAGGTCACGTTAACAGGATTATTCTGGGCCCTGTTGTTGGGTGAGCGTGTGGCCGCAACCACATCCTGATTTTGTTCGCCAGTCGTCGTCAAAATTCTCGCTCTCGACATTAGCTCCCCCATGGTCAGGGCTTTGATGTTCGGCACCTGTTGAAGAGCAATTGAGATGGTGTCAGGGAATCCAGTGACAAAAATTAATTTTGTGAGTCTCTCTAAGCTTTCTCCTGTGAATCCGGCCAATCCAACCAACTGCCTGATTTTGTTGGCGTACACATCCACACGTTCACCAGCCCATCTAACCATAGTTATTTTTCTATATGCTGCAAACGCGTCATCAGTAAATGCCTCCTTTAATCGAGCCTCAATCTGGTCTATTTTCTTTTGATCGTCCTCCTCCATTTCCATGTAGAGGGCCAGCGCATCGCCTTCCAGGTATAAAGGTAGCAGACTCGCTACGTCATCCACCTGCTGAAGTTGTGCGACAAGTCTCACTTTTTTCAGCCACGCTACAACGTCTCCCTTGCCAGAGAACGGCTTGATAATATCACTGCTTATCCGCACCTTCGCCATATTCGAGCCGAAATAGCTTGAAACAAAAATGTAGTAGGCAAAAAAAAAATAAATGTTCTGTCAGCAACAGTACAACTTCAAAATAGTCAATATCGCCCACTTCCAGAAGAGAGGGAATTCCTGTCCGTGATAACCGTGGTAAAAGAAGACACACTCCAATCGCCAGTAACACCCACACACACAATTTGCAGGACACTGCCGACTCGTCTCTAGCCTCCTGCTTTTATAGTGGCCGGGAATTATCCATTTGCATAATCACATGAGAAAGAAACGTGATTTTCCGAGAGTTGCATGGGGTAAACGCTAATAAAAACCCCCGGACGCCATCTTGGAATTCTCTTTTCCCCCCAACCGGTGACACAACAGACGTACCCGAGGTAAGCTCTTTTTCCCCTGATTTTAGTTATTGCTACTTCTGCAATTCCTAATCTCGACTTTCTGCTATCAAAACTCAATTCCAAATCTCGACTCTAAGCTATCAAAACTATTTTCCAAATCTTGACTCTCAGCTATCGAATCCCAATTCCAAATCTTGACTCTCTGCTATCAAAACTCAATTCCAAATCTCGACTCTCTGCTATCAAAACTCAATTCCAAATCTCGACTCTCTGCTATCAAAATTCAATTCAATATCTTGACTCTCAGCTATCAAAACTCAATTCCAAATCTTGACTCTCTGCTATCTAACTCAATTAAAAATCTTCACTCTTAGCTATCAAAACTCAATTCCAAATCTCGACTCTCTGCTATCAAAATTCAATTCAATATCTTGACACTCTGCTATCAAAACTCAATTCCAAATCTCGACTCTAAGCTATCAAAACTCAATTCTAAATCTTGACTCTCAGCTATCGAAACTCAATTCCAAATCACGACTCTCTGCTATCAAAATTCAATTCAATATCTTGACACTCTGCTATCATAACTCAATTCCAAATCTCGACTCTCAGCTATCGAAACTCAATTCCAAATCTTGACTCTCTGCTTTCAAAACTTAATTCCAAATCTTTACTCTCAGCTATGAAAACTTAATTCAAAATCCGGATTCTATGCTATCAAAACTCAATTCCAAATCTTGACTCTCTGCTATCAAAACTCAATTCCAAATCTTGACTCTCTGCTATCAAAACTCAATTCCAAATCTTGACTCTCTGCTATCAAAACTCAATTCCAAATCTTGACTCTTTGCTATCAAAACTCAATTCCAAATCTCGACTCTCTGCTATCAAAACTCAATTCCTAATCTCGACTTTCTGCAATCAAAACTCCATTCCAAATCTCGACTCTCTGCTGTCAAACCTCAATTACAAATCTCGACTCTCGGCTATCAAAACTCAATTCCAAATCTCGACGCACTTCTCTCAAAACCTAACTCCAAATCTTGACTCTCAGCTATGAAAATTCAATTCCAACTCTGGACTCTCAGCTATCAAAACTCAATTCCAAATCTTGACTCTCTGCTATCAAAACTCAATTCCAAATCTCGACTCTAAGCTATCAAAACTCAATTCCACATCTTTACTCTCTGCTATCAAAACTCAATTCCAAATCTCGACTCTCAGCTATCAAAATTCAATTCCAAATCCCGCCTGTCCGCTATCAAAACTCAATTTCAAATCTCGACTCTAAGCTATTAAAACCCAATTCCAAATCTCGATTGTAAGCTATCAAATCTAAATTACAAATCTTGACTCTCTGCTATCAAAACTCAATTCTAAACCCCGACTCTCAGCTATTAAAACTCAATTCCAAATCTTGACTCTCAGCTATCAAAACTCAATTGCAAATCTTGACGTACTACTGTTAAACTAAATCACAAATCCTGACTCTCAGCTTTCAAAACTCAATTACAAATCTCGATTCTCTGCTATTCAACTCAATTCCAAATCTCGACTTCCTGCTATAAAAACTCGATTCCAAATCCTTACTCTCTGCTATCAAAACTCAATTCAAAATCTGGACTCTCTGCTATCAAAACTCAATTCCAAATCTTGACTCTTTGCTATCAAAACTCAATTCCAAATCTCGACTCTCTGCTATCAAAACTCAATTCCTAATCTCGACTTTCTGCAATCAAAACTCCATTCCAAATCTCGACTCTCTGCTGTCAAACCTCAATTACAAATCTCGACTCTCGGCTATCAAAACTCAATTCCAAATCTCGACGCACTTCTCTCAAAACCTAACTCCAAATCTTGACTCTCAGCTATGAAAATTCAATTCCAACTCTGGACTCTCAGCTATCAAAACTCAATTCCAAATCTTGACTCTCTGCTATCAAAACTCAATTCCAAATCTCGACTCTAAGCTATCAAAACTCAATTCCACATCTTTACTCTCTGCTATCAAAACTCAATTCCAAATCTCGACTCTCAGCTATCAAAATTCAATTCCAAATCCCGCCTGTCCGCTATCAAAACTCAATTTCAAATCTCGACTCTAAGCTATTAAAACCCAATTCCAAATCTCGATTGTAAGCTATCAAATCTAAATTACAAATCTTGACTCTCTGCTATCAAAACTCAATTCTAAACCCCGACTCTCAGCTATTAAAACTCAATTCCAAATCTTGACTCTCAGCTATCAAAACTCAATTGCAAATCTTGACGTACTACTGTTAAACTAAATCACAAATCCTGACTCTCAGCTTTCAAAACTCAATTACAAATCTCGATTCTCTGCTATTCAACTCAATTCCAAATCTCGACTTCCTGCTATAAAAACTCGATTCCAAATCCTTACTCTCTGCTATCAAAACTCAATTCAAAATCTGGACTCTCTGCTATCAAATCTCAATTCCAAATCTCGACTTTCAGCTATGAAATCTCAATTCCAAATCTTTACTCTCTGCTATGAAAACTCAATTCGAAATCTCGACTCTCTGCTATCAAAACTCAATTCCAAATCTTGACTCTCTGCTATCAAAATTTAATTCCAAATCTCGACTCTCTGCTATAAAAACTTAATTCAAAATCTTGACTCTTAGCTATCAAAACTCAATTTCAAATCTCGACTCTCTGCTATCAAAACTCAATTCCAAATCTTGACTCTCTGTTATCAAAACTCCATTCCAAATCTTTACTCTGCTATCAAAACTCAATTCAAAATCTTGACGTACTGCTGTCAAACTAAATCACAAATGTTGACTCCCTACTATCAAAACTCAATTCCAAATCTTGACTCTCTGCTATCAAAACTCAATTCAAAATCTTGACTCTCAGCTATCAAAACTCAATTCCAAATCTTGACTCTCAGCTATCAAAACTCAATTCCAAATCTTGACTCTCTGCTATCAAAACTCAATTCCAAAGCTTTACTCTTAGCTATCAAAACTCAATTCTAAATCTTGACTCTCTGCTATCAAAACTCAATTCCAAATCTCTATTACCACTGCTTGTAGACTGATCTCTCTCCCTCTCTCTCCCTCTCTCTCTCTCTCTTTCTCTCTCTCTCTCTCTCTCTCTCTCTCTCTCTCTCTCTCTTTCTCCCGCGAGCACGTTATCATTTGTCAGCAGATGGAAAAGTATTGACGTAAGTAGTATCGACCGGACAAAAAAAGAAAAGCTCCCAGCGAGATGTACACAGAGATTAAGAGAAGATGAAAAGGAGGTTGAACCGCATCTGATTATCAGCCATTTGCAAGAATGACGCATACAGAAATGGAATCCACTCATCAGACGATGGAGACTGAGGGGGGATGGAGAGACGGGATGAAGGAGAGAAGGATTTTAGTTTGTCGGCCATTTGTAAAAAACACTCATAAGATTTGCTTACTGAAGTTTTACTGGCTTGTTTTTCTTTCTTCATTTGACTTCAATGAACATTTTGAATCTTGTAGAAACGTAAGAAGGTTTGAACTAATTTTTTAAGCGTAGCATTTTTTACCACAGCACTAAAGGAAATCAGAGTTATTTTAAGACGTCCGCCATCTATGGAGAAACGTACGCCATTGATTGCTGATTCCATTAAATTGTCTTTGTCTTCAACATTTGCATTTAAATTACATTCTGGTTTTATTAACTGAGGCATCTTATTCGTTTGACTGTTTATTACAGAGTGAAACGATAAAATTATCGCCCTAGAAAAGACGACATGATTCCATTTCCGTTTAATGAAAACCGTTTTTGGGGTTGCTGTTTTTTTGTTGTTGTTGTTCTCTGATGGTCGACATTGAATTCTGCTAGTCGTTGTCAAACATTTCCGGAAGTCCTTTAGAAATGACTGACATGTATTTCCGGCATTGCCTTTTTCGTTCTGGTTATTCGTTTCCGTAATTTTCCATAGGAAAGTTGACACAACTGCTTTCTTTTTTAACATGACCAGTTTTTACGGTTTTTTGTGTTAGTTATGAACTGTCGTAGTTGCTGATAAAATCTAGAGACGGAGAGAGGGGGAGAGAAAGAGAGAGAGAGAGAGAGAGAGAGAGATGAGAGTTTTTTGCGTCAAACATTCATGAAGCCCAAGTCTGCTTATAACCGTTAATGTGACAACAATACTCTATACTTTCTTAGAACTGCACGTCTGTGGAACTCTGTTCTGTCTGCCTGCTTCCCACCGGACTACAACTTGGATGTCTTCGAGTCCAACGTAAACAAATTCCTAATGAACCGCCCCTTTAAGTTAACACTTAATCAAATCTCCACACTAACGTAATGTACTTGCAGTAACCCTTATCCCTGAGTGGCTTCCGGGCCTTGATAAGTGGTGATCACTGTGTAAAAAAAAAAAAACTCTATAAAGAGGCGAATTATGGCCTTGTACTGGTACAGGATGCTCTCAGACATAAATAACTTTCTAGGAAGGTAAAGAGATAGATAGATAGATAGATAGATAGAGAGAGAGAGAGAGAGATAGAGAGAGAGAGAGGGGGAGTGAGAGAGAGAGATCAATTTTGCAGCAACCCTGGCAATGTCTTCAATGTATGTGTCCCAATTTATGACCAGTTATTACGGTCATTTTTATCAGTTATATACTCTTAGCTGCTGCTGCTGCTAAAATCTAGAGAGGGAGAGAGAGAGCACCTTTGCAGCAACCTTGGCAATGCCCTCAATTTATTTGTTCCAATTCATGACCAGCTTTTACAGTTCTTTGTATCAGTTATAAACTGTCTTAGCTGCTGCTGCTGCTGCTGCTGCTTCTGCTAAAAGCTAGAGAGGAAGAGAGGGGGACATATAGGGGGGGGAGTTGTTATTTTATGCGTCAAGCATTCATAAAGTCATAGTCTGCTTACAACCTAGATGGTCGCCATTGAACTGTTGTTCGCCGTTGTTGCTATTGTAACTGCTTGTAGACCTATATCAGCCAAACATGTCGATGCTTTGCGATCCATGACGCATGAGGAAATAGAATCTATTCATCCGATAAGAGTGATAGAAAGAAAAAAGACGAAACTTTTTTTTTTTTCTAAAATTTCTACGACTTATTTCCTTTCTTCTTTTTCTCTCAAATTACGTCTGAGCTTCGTGAACCGAACTGGTGCAGTGGTGCACTTTATCTCTCTGCGTGTACGTCTCTCTGGAAATAACCTCGAATATATTTGGCATCGTAGATCAATTTAAATGCCAAAAAACAAACTCATTTACAAAACTCACTATCTCTGTCTGCCTGCCCGTCTATCTATTTTCAAGCTTTATCTCCTCCGAAATTAAAACACGACACAAAGGGCGTCAAATGATTGGATTCTTTTTTTTTTACGGACCGTTCTTTTACGGACCTTTAGCCGATTAAAATTGTTTGCGCGGGAAGTAACAGTCATTGCAGAAAAGTTCCTATGACACAAACAGGTCAAGTCATTCAAACCGGTAAAAGATCAAGTTACAAATAAACGATTTTCACAAAATAATGGGGGCTTTATAGGTTTTCTTGCTTTGTTTTTTGCATTTTATGGTGGGATCTTTACTTTTGTCTTTCTGGTGGATTGAGTATAATTTTTTTTTTTTTTTAACTTTTATTTTAATCGTTTTCCCACTTTGTTCTCCCCGGAAATTGAATATATATATATATATATATATATATATATATATATATATATATATATATATATATATATATATACTAGCAAAAGCACCCGTCGTTGACTTGGTTCAAAAACAGCCTACAGAAAAATGGACTCTGATTTATGAAAGTATGATAGGTTATGAAAACGAAGTGTTGTAAAGAGATAGCTTCGAATTTGAGGGTATCAAAACCAAAGTAAAATATGATGAAAGTAAAAATAAAATAGATAAACCCCATAATTTATTATACCATACCTGTTCACACTGAAACACTTATCACAATATTCTGTGGATCTATATCAAAAAACCTTGTTAAACTTTGTGACATATTTTCATTCTATGGCGGTCAGGCACGAACGAACACCTCATAATTTTATTATACCATATTTCTTCAAACTGAAACATAATTATCAAAGTATACTTACGCAGATAGATATGAAAAGTCTTTATTAATGTTTGTGCATATCTCCATTCTATGGGGGCCAGGCGCGAACGCAGACCCCACAATTTTATTATACCATCCCTATTTAAGATAACACATACTTATCAAAGTATTATTATGTACATCTATATCAAAAACACTGATAAACGTTTTTTTTTAATTTTTAAATTTTTTATTTCCATACTTTGTGGATTAGGCGCATAATGATGATTCATTAAAATTGTGGGGTCTGCGTTCGCACCTGGTCCACAAACTGGTGCGATTTTTAGTTTTGGAGGAGATAAAATTTGAAAATATGGAGACAGACAGACATATAACCTTTTATATATTAGATTTCAAAGTGCAAGCTAGAAAATCCGTCGCCTCTGTCGAAAGATTTTGAAAGACATACAAACATAAATACATACATACATTTAACCAGACAGGTGAGATTTATATTATAGATTATAAAGTCGTGATTTCAAAAGTATTCGGGTGCCATCAGCTAGAATTGAAACCGAAAACAAAACTGTAGCATTCAAAGCTGGTGACGTTACCACTGTACCAACGTGACACGCATATGAACTGATTAAAAATTTAAAATAAACTAAGATGAATGTACAAAATGTTTGACGATTTTTTCAATTTTGATCCTTTTTGATCCCTTAAAAAATTTCAACCGGCTAAAAACCCAAGAAAGAAATATATATAAAAATTCAACCATTTGAAGCCCCTAGCGCCCATCTGCGATTTTTAGTTTCGGAGGGAGATAGAGTTTGAATATTTGGAGACAGACAGACAGACAGACAGACATATAGTCGTTTATATGTATTAGATTTTAAAATGCAAGCTGGCCTGGTGGGAGATGTCCTTTTCTCTTCGCTGCAACCTCTATCTCACAGAAGAGATGTTGCGAGTTTGTCTCTGCTTTATCGTTATTTTCATGGAAAGTGTTCGACTGGGCTTCAATCTATGGTCCCCCCTCGCCAAACTTTCACAAGAAACACTAGACTAGCTGAAAACATTATCAATAATTTTCCCCACTCTTTATCTGTACCTAAACCTAAACATAGATTCCATGATCAAAGCTTCTTTCTTAGAACTGCACGCCTGTGGAATTGTCTTCCGTTTTCCTGTTTTCCAGCTTTCTATAATATAGTTGTCTTCAAGTCCAACGTGAACAAGTTTCTGATGAGCCGTTCCACTTAAGTTAACAAATTTACCGAACTTCCATTACTATCGATTACTATATTGTCCTTTTTGACTACTCTACACTCTTTAACCCTTTTTTTTTATTCAATTTCACCCCAAACAAGGCACAGTGCCACTTTGAAGCAGGGTGCTACTATCAGGGACTTAATTAGCGGGGTCATTATGAAGGGAGATGAGTAGAAAGGTGTTTGTTAACATTACACTTGAACTTCTGCATATCATTGCAGTTGGGAAAGCAGAATCCCGGAAGGGAGTTCCAAAGACCCGCAGTTCTGGGGAAGAAACTATTGGAGTAAAAGGCTTTCTTGCACCTAGAGATCACTACTGTAAAGGGATGAGACTTAGTTGCTTGTCGGGTTTGTCGGGGGTAGTTACGTCGGGGAGGTACAAGTGTTTGCAGTTCGTCAGAGCATTCACCATTGAAGTATTTGTAGAACAGGCAGAGGGATGCAACATCTCATCGATGGGACAGAGGCTGAAGCCTAGATGACAGTTCAGGACCTATCAGATTGGCGACTCTCTTTTGAACCCTGTCCAGAAGCGAGAGACAAGGAGCAGATGCACCAGCCCAGATGTGACAACAGTACTCCATACATGGGCGAATGGTTGCCTTATAGAGGTATAGGATACTGTCAGGCGTAAGTAGTTTTCTAGCACGGTATCCTTGAGTGGCCTATCGGCCTTGATAAGTGGTGACGCCTATGTAAAAAAAAAAATTTTTTAAATGTTTAACGATTTTTTCAATTTTGACCCCTTTTTGATCCCTTAAAAAATTTCAACTAAAAACCCAAGAAAGAACGGTATATAAAAATTCAATCATTTGAAGCCCCTAGCGCCACTCTGCGATTTTTAGTTTCGGAGGGAGATAGAGTTTGAATATATGGAGACAGACAGACAGACAGACATATAGTCGTTTATATGTATTAGAGTTTAAAATGCAAGCTAGAAAATTATGTATACATTCAACAACACACAGCTCCTCTTGTTATATTATATCTATAATAAAGGGTTGAGTGTTTGTTGCGTCATCTCTAATAATGGATTAGAAGAGATGACGTGTTATATATTTATGTTGTATCATAAAGCGAATCGTGTGTGAGTGACATGTATTTTCAGAACCTACCTCTGCTTCTTCGATGTTGGACCATCTGGAATTTCTCGTCCTGGAGACTTGATACCTGTTTTTGGATGAAGATTCAATCACTCCAAGACAAGGAATTAGTTCTATAGTTTATTTCACTTCTGAGTCCAAATCAAATCTCAACGATTCAGCTAACCTGATCACATGACTCACACGCAATCAAATCAGCTGATCTTTTACTTCCGGTCAACGTGTCTACACTATAACTCACCTCTTCCACCCCCATCTCTCTCTCTCTCTCTCTCTCTCTCTCTCTCTCTCTCTCTCTCTCTCTATTCCTTAACACTCTTAGACATATGCAAGGTGGAACGACAAGGTGTACACGTAAGGATTATCGGAGGTTACATCGGTCAAAACGTTGTGAAAATAGCACTGAAGATAAAAAACAGTGTTCGAATAATCAAAATAACACGAGTTTGATATTAGATGCTCTGCCTGGAACGAAAAGATGAATCACCATGACGACGTCTTAAATATCAAAAGATGAAACCGGGCACAGCTTACAAAGATATCGAAAACCGTAATGGCGGAAGTGCTTAGAGATTGCCGATGAGTCGGGTAGATAATCTCCAGGTCGGCATTTAGAAACAGTCATTGGTATTTAAAAGAATTCTTCGGATACCAAAAACCCAACCAAAGAAATTGATTCATACCATATTTGGCAACAGCTGAGAATCTCGGGAATGATTTCTCCCCGCCCTCTTTTGCTTTCTTCTGCCACGCCCTGCATGAATCCGCCATGTTCTTTTCCAGCTCACCGAAGCCTCTATGATGAGGCGGTTTTTATTCTTGAAAAGAAGACGGGGAAAAATAGAAATCCTCGTTTATCAATTCCCTTTCCGCAAGTATATTCGCACTGGCATCGTTTGACTGCAGTAGATATTCTCGAATTAGAATTCATAGCTGACACCATGTTGGGCTTTAAATGATACCACAGGGTGGAATGATACATTTATCGTCCTAAATAAAGCAACACTACAGCTATATATCTCATTACTGATGCAATGACGAAATGAAAATATCATATTCCAAAAATCAAGTATTTCGATTTATCTTGATTATGCTGCAATATATTTTACTCATATCTCACTACTGATGCAATTCTCTATCTATATAAAAGCCAAGTACGTCCAAGGATGGAATACTGTTGCCATATCTGGACAGGAGCTACTAAAAACAGCCTATCCTGCCTTGACAGAGTACAAAATAGACTTTGTGGCTTAGTGGGGGATGCCCTTTTCTCTACCCTTCAACCTCTCTCCCACAGAAGAGACGTTGCGAGCCTATCCTTGTTTTATCTTTATTTCCATGGCAGGTGCTCGTCTGAACTCCAATCTCTGGTCCCCCCTCGCCAATAAAACAACAGTACAGCTTTATTTTAAAACCGTTGTCGAAAAAAAATCAATTCAAGTAACTTTATTATGTAATAGAGCTGACATCTACGCAATGTAGCCGCCTTCAGCCTCAATTACCGCCTCGATACGGGTCCAGAACTGGAAGCATACTTTCTCCAACAACAGCAAAGCCAGCCTGATCGCCGCCATCCGCCGAGCAGGCTGGCTTTGCTGTTGTAGGAGGTCATGTTGGTGATGTTCTCGACGTATGATCAAACGAAGTAGTCCAGCAGATTCAGGTCGAGGAAGGACGGATCCAGTGAGAGAAAGGTACAAATTCCACAGAGGGCCCATTCATATGAATATATTGATGTTGGTATTCATGGAGTAAGTAGAGATGCTCTGATATTATTGTAGCTCTTTTGTTAAAACTGCAAAAGTATTTATCTAAGCTAGCAGGGACGCCCGGCATAGCCAGGTCGTAAAGTACGCTTAAATATGATATTTTATTATATATATATTATTATAGAGTTTATGTTTTATCGATTTTTATATATTATAAAGTTGTGATGTCAAAATAATATATATATCCATATGACTTGGGTGCATCAGCTTGACTTCCTTCGGCTATAATCGAAACCGAAACCAAAACTTATGAAGAATTCTTGATAAAATTATTTATATAAAAAGAATAGATCACTGAGTTCCATCAGCTATAATATGAAATGGAAACCAAAACTTATGAAGAATTCTTGGTAAAATTATTTATAAGAAAATAAATCACTTAAGTGCCATCAGCTATAATCGAAACCAAAACCAAAACTTGTGGGTCGGCGCCGAGTCTTGTTGTCACACCCAGGATGCCGGCGATCAGGCTGGCTTTGATGTTGTGGGAGGTGATGTTAGTGAGTCCTGCTGCCACACCCAGGGTCTGCCAGTGGCCACGTGATTGCACCAGGGGATCACTACACTCTTCAGAACATCCAGGTACACTTTGGTGTTGACTTTCAAGTCGACTTCGAAGACGTGGAGTCACATAATGAGGCCCTTACTTAGAACCACACTAAAGACCATAACCATGGGTCGTCCGATGCGTTGAGTTGAGCCCTTAAGCGTTGAACCGTCCGGATTTGCATTTTGAGTGTACCGGAAATGGTCCTGTTGCCATAACTTGAATCGGTAGAGAGCATGTGTTGTACAGCGACGCATCTCCGATCTCACTCATTGAACATTGTGTCACTTTCAGACATGATATAAAGCTCCTGTCGCTCTTATAATTTGTACGCAACTGGCCAACAAGTACATGGTTTGAAACAAACAAACAAAAAAGAAAACCGGTTTTCATCAAACGGAAATGGAATGATGTCGTCTTTTCTAGGGCGATAATTTTATCTTTTCACCATGTATGCATGCGGGCATCGCTCCCGTGGGTCGATCGATAGAACTGCTGACTAAGAACGCGGTGGTTCTAGGTTCAATCCTCGGCTTGGGAGAAATGCTAGTCTAGCCGCACTGATGAGTTGTGATACAACGAAATAGGACTGTATGTGGATGACAAATATATATATATATATATATATTTGTGTAGACAAAAGATTTTGAAACATCAGTTGGAGATATTTATTGATTTAAAACCACCTGAACAGTGAGATTTTTTTTTTTTCTCACTGGTCTTCCAACTGAAACCAAATTCCCTTTTTTCCTCATTCGTTTCTTAGTTTTTAATTTATCATTCTGACGTTTCCTCTTAGAGGGTCAGACGATAAGACCTTAAGGAAATTTTAATAATTTCACCTGCTCGTTTTTTTGTTTTCTTTGGTATTTGAATTAAATTATGTTTCCTCTGAAATTTCTCCTTCCATTTTGCTGTACCAAGAATTTACTTATATATATATATATATATATATATATGTGTGTGTGTGTGTGTGTGTATTCGACATTAAGAGGAGATTATAGATAGGTACCCGTTCACATACACTTTTTCCTGAGCCCAGAATTAGATGGAATCGAGCAATAGCATTGACAACGGACAACGCCAGACCCAAAGTTTCGATGTACTTCATCTCATCAGTGACGTGCTCCGACATAGGCGCGAACCCAGGTCGTCGCACGCATGAAGCGTGCAATACTTACGACCTAACCGTATGGACCACGGCGCAATCTATTGGTTATGCCTGGATTTTAATTTTTATCTTTTAGACTTCGTAGCCTCGTAGGAGATGTCCTTTTCTCTTCCTTGCAGCCTCTATCTCACAGAAGAGATGTTGCGAGTTTGTCTCTGATGTATCGTTATTTTCATGGAAAGTGTTCGACTGAGCTTCAATCTATGGTCCCCCCTCGCCAAACTTTTACAAGAAACACTCGTCTAGCTGTACACACTATCAATAATTCCTCCCACTCTTTATCTGTGCCTAAACCTAAACGTAGATTCCATGAACAAAACTTCTTTCTTAGAACTGCACGCCTGTGGAATTGTCTTCCGTTTTCCTGCTTTCCGGCTGACTACAATATGGTTGTCTTCAAGTCTAACGTAAATAAGTTCTTGATGAGCCGTTCCATATAAGTTATCAAATTTAACAAATTTTCATTACTAATGATTACTATATTGTCCAATTTCTACTGTACACTCTTTAACATCTTATCCTGAGTGGCCTCTTGGCCTTGATAATGTGGTGATTCCTATGTAAAAAAAAAATCTAGTTCTACATTCTACTATGTGACAAGTCACATAGTAGAATGTCTTAGTTGTATAGGACGCCTAACTTGTCACATAGTAAGAATTGTTACGTCACTGATAAGATGCAGTACATCGAAACCCACTTTGGGTCTGGCTTGTCCGTTGTCGATGCAATTGATCGATTCCATCTAATTCTGGGTTCTAGCTTTATCATGAAAAAGTGTATGTGAACGGGTACACACACACACACATGCTGAATGCTCTGACAAACTGCAAGCACTTGTGCCCCCTCGACGTAAATACCCTCGACAAACCCGACAAGCAGCTAAATCCCACCCCTTCACAGTAGAGATCTCTAGATATAAGAGAGCTTTCTGCTCCAGTAGTTTCTTCCCCAGAACCGCTAGACTTTGGAATTCCATTCCGGCTCCCTGCTTCCCCAACTGTACTGACATGCAGAAGTTCAAGTGTGACGTGAACCGATATCTTACTGTCCAACTCCCTACACAGTACCCCAGTAGCTTATGTCCCTGATAGTAGCCCCCTACATCAAAGTGGCAATGTGCCTTGTTTGGGGTGAAAATGTAATAAAAAAAAAAGTGCATCCGAGTTTCGTGGAACAGCAATATCACGTGATTATCATGCGAGTAACACGATGCGTGCCCGTGTGTCAGTCTCTGTTGCTGGGACAATTGTTGAAATGGGACCTCCTACACTCGTTCCAATGCACTGAGTAACGTCATCTCTTGACCGTCTGTATAGCAAAACCTATAGCAACCTCAAATTATATATATATATATATATATATATATATATATATATATATATATATATATATATATATATATATATATATATATACTCATCTTCATCGCAAATGAGGCATATCGCCACTTGGACGTAAGGGGGCTACTAATAGTTAACAGCAGTATCACGTGATTATCACGCTAGTAACACCATGCGTGCCCGTGTGTCAGTCTCTGTTGCTGGGACAATTGTTTAAATGGAACCTCCTTCACTCGTTCCAATGCACTTAGTAACCGTCCGTCTTGTAACGTGAATCTCGCAAGACTATATGAGACCGTTTCTGTTAAATTTCGCAGACGCCATCTTGATTTCTCTTTTTCCTGTCCAACGCGCATGACAGGCAGACACATGGGAGCTTCACAGGTAGGCCGTTTGTATATCCATTTCTATTTCCCGCACTCTTTATCTTTGCCTTAATCAAAGCGTAAATTCCATGAACAAAGCTTCTTTCTTAGAAATGCATGCCTGTGGAACTCTCTTCCGTTTTTTGCTTGTTTCCCACCTGACTACAACTTAGATGTCTTAAAGTCCAACATAAACAAATTCCTGATAAACCGCCCCCTTAAGTAAACACTTCATCAAATCTCCACACTAACGTAATGTACTTGCAATAACCCTTATCCCTGAGTGGCTTCCGGGCCTTGATAAGTGGTGATCACTGTGTAAAAAAAAAAAAAAATCTTGGCCCTATCTACTACTACTACTACTGCTCAGAAGCCACACGATCCCACCTGACTGTTTCCACCTGACTACAACTTGGATGTCTTCAAGTCTAACATAAACAAATTCCTAATAAACCATCTCCTTAAGTAAGATACTTTATCAAATCTCCATTACTAACGATGACTACGATAGTATCCCATTGATTACTGTACACGTAATATCCTTATCCCCGAGTGGCCTCCGGGCCTTGATAAGTGGTGACTACCATTTAAAAAAAGAAAATAAATAAATAAATAAAATAATGATTTTAACTTTGGTATTACTTTACTAGTCCGATATGTTCAACAAAACGAGCGGCGCATACGTGAAATGTTGAGGCGTGACGTATTATTTTAAAACACAGCGAAGTTAAGAATTTGTGCGACTTGCAGCGTCAGTGAAAAGAAGTGCTGTCGGTTTATTTATTTAGAACACACCTTGGCGTATCATGAACGCATTCGAGTTTCGTAGAATAAGAGTATCACGTATCACGCGAGTTTCACACGAGTAACACCTAGCGTGTCCGTGTGCTAGTCTCTATTACCGGGACAATGATTTTGACCATGTTTAGTCAAGTCGGACATGTTTAACAAC
>NC_136527.1:4641540-4766540 GCF_053919585.1 Euprymna scolopes
ATAATAATATTAATAATAATAATAATAATAATAATAATAATAATAATAATAATAATAATAATTAATAAAGTTATTAATTCATAAATTATAAATTCTAGATTTAAAATTTTTAAGATAGATTATTAATAAGAAAATTTTAATGACTTATGGTGGTTTATATTTGTTAAATCTAAACCAACGTCTATGAATGCATTCAGATAAAATTTCGTATTTTTGATTTATGAGAATGTTTTGGGTTTTTTTTTTTTGTTTTTGTTTTTTTTACACAGTGATCACCACTTATGAAGGCCCGGAAGCCACTCAGGGATAAGGGTTATTGCAAGTACATTACGTTAGTGAGGAGATTTGCTGAAGTGTTTACTTAAGGGGGCGGTTCATAAGGAATTTGTTAACATTGGACTTGAATACATCCAAGTTGTAGTCCGGAGGGAAGCAGGCAGACGGAACAGAGTTCCACAGGCGTGCAGTTCTAAGAAAGAAGCTTTGTTCATGGAATCTGCGTTTTGATTTAGGCACAGATATAGAGTGGGGGAAATTTTTCACAGTGGATTCAGCTAGACGGGTGTTTTTCGTGAAAGATTGGCGAGGGGGAACAGAGATTGGAGTTCAGACGAGCATCTGCCATGGAAATAACGATAAAACAAGGACAGGCTCGCAACGTCTCTTCTTTATTTTTATTATCATTATAATTTAAAATCTTAAGGGCTTCATATCTGCAAACTTTATATGATCCTATTTCATATTGAAGGGAATGTTTTTATCATTGAGTCGCCAAATATGTTTAGATAGCGTAGTTTGGTTTACCTGGAATGGATTTTTAAAAGAGTACTTGTGGGTTGAAATCCTATGTTTAATAAGTCCATATATGGAACCGAAGTAGATTGCGTTTTGTTTAATATAATTGTTGTCAGGTATATTAGGGGTGGCGTTGGTATGTAATGCGTTTGTTTGTATTTGATTGGCAGATTGGTTAAATGGGGTGCAGTTATTGGAGCTATGGTTGCCATTAACATAATTTATATTTGGCGTTTGTTACACTGTGCAGCTATAAATCACATTTTTATTTTACCTTGTAGGGACATTTATTTTTTCTTCTACAGTTACAGTCTGCTATAGTTTCTATATTTGTATTTTGTATTTTACTAATTTTTTTATTGTTAGAACTAATTATTTTTGGATGAAGGTTTGGCATAGTTGAGTAAGACACTTTGATCGTGTTCTTATTAAATATTTCACTGTATCTATGAGGGGCTTTAAAGCTTTTTCTAATATTTTAAAAAATTCCCTGGCTAAGTTTGTCTCAAGATTATTAGAATATGGAGGGTTGAACCATAGGATCTCGCTATGTCTGTTTTTATGCTTACGGACTTTGGTGTGTTGTTTATTTGTGTTAGTGGCTAATACTTGCGGTTTACTTTGGTTTTGTATTGTATTTTTATTTTTTTTTTGCCATTCGTATGCGGGATGACATGGCCATATTATAGGTTATTATGTTTTTAGTAGGTTTATTATAGTTTTCAATGCAGTTTTTGTTTTTATCATTTTTATTTAGGTATTTGATTTGCGACTTGTATCCTGAATTTTTAAGCGCTTCATTGTAATATTTTTCATTTTTGTTGAATATAGATTTGTTAGAAGACGTCCAAGTTGTAGTCAGGTGGGAAACAGGCAGGCGGCAGAGAGTTCCATCCTTGGACGTACTTTGCTTTTATACAGATACCTTCTACATTTACAGCCTGGTATAGTTTCTATATTTGCATTTTGTATCTTATTAATTTTTTATTGGATCGTAATATCTCTGATTTGTAGACGGACATCGTCTCTATCTGTTTTTGATTGAGTTTTTAAAAAATCCCTCATTTCCAGTGTTTGTTTGTCTTTCCTTGTATAAATAAAGTGGAACTAATTCCAAGCCGGAACGCTTTAAAGGCAATTAGCTTTGATCAATATGTGAGGGGGGGCCGTCATATCAGACAATTGCTATTTATTTGGACACTGACAGAGTTCCTCTCTTTTTGAGGGGAGCTGGTTTTCCCTAACATCATGGGGAAACAAGTACGGCAAAAAGCGAAGAATTTAACTGGCCTACAGCCAGTGCACGATTCTTAACTTTTTTGATGTAGGTTTGGCAGAGTTGAGTAAGACACTTTGATCGTGTTCTTATTAAAGATTTTTTGTATATATGAGGGGTCTTAAAGTTTTTATCTAATATTTTAAAGAATTCCTTGGCTACGTTTGTCTTAAGATTTTTAGAATATGGAGGGTTGAACCATAGGATCTCGCTATGTCTGTTTTTACGCTTACGGATTTTGGTTTGTGTTTTTTTTATGCTAGTGGCTAATGCTTGTGGTTTAATTTGGTTTTGTATTGTATTTTGATTATTTTTTTGCCATTCGTATGCGGGGTGACATGTTATAGGTTATTATGTTCTTAGTGGGTTTATTGCAATTATTATAATTTTCAGTGCAGTTTGTGTTTTTATCGTTTTTATTTAGGTATTTGATTTGTGATTTGTATCCTGAGTTTTTAAGGGCTTCATTGAAATATTTTTCATTTTTGCTAAATATAAATTTGTTAGAAGACAGCCTAGAAATTCTTAAAGAGACATTGGGAACTATTGATTTATATACTGATTTAGGGTGGTTTTATTCGTTATGGACATATAGTACATATTAGCTTTATGATAGGGTTCAAAAATAGAGTTTTCAAGATTCAAGGTTATGTTTAAGAAATTCACTATTTTTTATTAGGGTCGATTTTTATAGTAAATCCATAATTTTTAAATAATTTATGCAAGGATTTTATTGCTTTTTCGTAATTCCTATTTGTGGAGTTTGCTACGAAAAGTGCATCATCTCCTTCCAATTTGAATTGCTCATGGATTACAAAGAAATCAAACATGACCATATTGCGAAATATCAAAATGTTTTATATGAAGTCGCAAGTACTAGGTTCCGCCATTTTGAATTTTCCCACTTCTTTAAAATGATAGTTCTAGTGAAAGGTCCATCATGAAATTTAGAATATATACTGTCATAAGATAGACAAATCTACTGTCAAAATTTAAAAGAAATTGAAGGAACGGTTTTTGAGATAATTCAGGTTAAAAGTTAAGGTCAAGGTAAACTTTTTTAATTTGACATTGAAAAAAATATTCCCAGATAAAATTATAGATCTATCCAAGTACTTTAAAATGATATATGAATGAACTTTGTAGGCCGATAAACAACAGAGATATTGTCTTATAAAGTTGGTCACTTCTTCATAAAAATTCACTTTTTTGTAAAGGTCAAGGTCATATCTCAGGAACCCTTGACCTTGAGATGTGTAACAGGTGCCATTCAATTCCTTTCATGGGGATCTAAGCGCATAGCAAATTTGAAAAACATCCGTGTCGGACATGGTTTGTGCCTCCACCAAAAAAAAATTTGTCGATTTGACATGGAATGAGCCATATATATATATATATATATATATATATATATATATATATATATATATATATATATATATAAATTCCACAGCAAAACAATGTCGAAGTCCACAAGAGCTATAGCACTCAACGAACCAAAACTCCAAGACTCGAGTTTCGCCCTCATTTGGACTCATAAGTTAGACACATCCGAACTCAGGATTCGAAACCCTGAGCCTCTTGCATGCGAGGCAAGCACTCTGCCAACTGAGCAAACGCCCCTGCACACAAAAAAATTCTATTAATTATTAAGATCAAGCAAACCACGCCGAAATCCGACTGTGAAATAGACCTACTTCGTCTCAACAAGAGACGCGGTCATCCAACCAGCTATTAACCCCAAGCTGATGTCTCATAAGTAGGAGTTTCAACGAAAGGGCGATGCCATCCAGCAATGCTAACCAAGCGAGTAATTAATGATAGGATTTTCAGAATGTGAGAGATTAAATATAATAAATTCCACAGCTAAACAACGTCGCAGCTCACAAAGGGCCATGACATTCAACAAACCGTAAGTTCAAGACTCAAGTTTCGCCGTCATTTGGGCTCATCAGTTAGACACATCCGAACTCAGGATTAAATATAAAATCCTATCATTAATCAGTATTTTGAATATCTAATATATATACTGCTATATGCTTGTCTGTCTGTCTGTTTACCTAATTTCAAACTCGATCTCCTCAGAATCTAATAGTCGCAGAACGGCGCTAGGGGTCTCTAATGATTGGATTGTTACGGACTGTACTTTTATGGGTCTTTAGCCGGTTAAAATAGTTTTAAGAGGTTAAATCTGGGATGCAAAGTAGGATCACTCTACAAATCGTTTTTCCTTTCTAATTCAGACAAAGCTAGGTGCAAGAGATCTAATTCTTATTACAATTAAATTACTTTACAGAAGTTTTATAGGAAACTCAAACAAAACCAACCTGTCTCCTCCCTTGAGGCTTGCATTTACGAATATCCGCAAGCTTAGAGCTAATTTAAATGATGTTGAATCCTTTCTTCTAATAAACACCCCGGGTATCTTAGCATTAAGTGAAACTAACCTACACTCCTCAATTCTCTCTAACCACTTTAAGATGCCCGGTTATCTGCCACTCTGCCGTAAGGACTCAGATAGACATATGCATGCACTTGGAGTCTATGTTCTTGATAAGTTGTGATGTATAATGCAAAAAGAAAAATGATGGAAAGATTTGCCGGCCATTTCTATGAACAGAGAATTGGGTTCCCGAGTTTTTTTTTTATTATTTATTTATTTATTTGATATTACATTTTAGATCTTTGTTGCCACTGTCTTTCTGAAACATGTCCAGTTTTTAGTTTGAAAAACTACTTTATATGTCATAAATGCCAGAGAGTAGGAAAGAAAGAAAGAAAGAGAAAGAGGGGGGATAACTAGTGTAAGAGAGATGCTTTTATAGTTAAGAGATTGAGCATATGGTTGAGTGAGTGGGCGAGCGAGCAGGAGAGAGAGAGAGAGAGGAATAAAGAAAGAAAGAAAGAAAGAAAGAAAGAAAGAAAGAAAAAGAAAGAGGGGGGTAACTAGTATAAGAGAGATGCTTTTGTAGTTAAGAGATTGAGCATATGGTTAAGTGAGTGGGCGAGCGAGCAGGAGAGAGAGAGAGAGAGAGAGAGGGGAAGAAAGAAAGCAAGAAAGAACGTTAGAAAGTGAGAAACAGAGGGAACGACAGAGGGGTCTAAACATGGCAAAACTCTTTAATCTTTATGTGCTTCAGATTAAAGATGCAACATAATATTATTTTCTCTACCGCTCTCTCTCTCTCTCTCTCTCTCTCTCTCTCTCTCTCTCTCTCTCTCTCTCAACTCAGGAATGTGCCCTAATAAACAAAGTCTCTGACAACATAGATACAGCGCTATCCCTCGATACTAGCGCACAAGTACATGCATTTGTTGACTTCAATGTCCATCACAATAACTAGCTTGGATTCTCTAATTACACAGATGCAGCTGTTAGCACAACATATAGCTTATCTATATCTCATTCCCTATCACATACGGTTACATTTCCGACACGTTTCCCAGACCAGAAAGGTTAACATGCTTCACTTCTAGACCTATTTCTGGCCACAGTTCCTGATGACATAAGAGAGATGCTTTTGTGGTCAAGAGATTGACGCTGAAAAACTCCTCCTCCCATTAAAGCGGTTCCATCCTCTTTCCCGAATTTGGCTACTGTGCACTTTTCAACTCTCATCCTCGAGTGGTAATTAAATTTAATACAAAAAATATGTATATGTATATATATATATATATATATATATATATATATATATATATATATATATATATATATATATATATATATATATATATATATAACAAAATAGGTTGGAGTCGCTGCATAACTCATCCTTCCGTTAAAGCGGTTCCATCCTCTTTCCCAAATTTGACTACTGTGCACTACTGGTTGAGTGAGCGGGCGAGTGAGCAGGAGAGAGAGAGAGAGAGAGAGAGAGAGAGAGAGAGAGATAGGGAGAGAGAGATAGAAAGAAAGGAAGTTAGAAAGTGAACGTGTTGCTCTGTATTTGATACGAATTGAAAGGAAAAGAGAGAGGGAGAATAACTAGTGGAAGAAAAATAATTTTGTGGTCAAAGGGTGGAGTATGAAGTTACGTGAGCGTGCGATCAAGAGTGAGAGAGAGGGAGAGAGAGACAGACAGACAGACAGACAGACAGAGGGAACGAGAGAGGGGACTAAACATGGCAAAACTCTTTAATCCTCGACGTATATAAATGTTATGTTTGACGTTCATCTTCGTCGCCAACTGTTATGTTTGCAGATTGAACCAAATAACGCATAAGGCAATACAAATAAAGACTCAACAAACAAAGGTAGATCAATAAGAAGTGTATTAGGAAAAGTATATTTACATAATGGTTGTCAGGTAAGAGAGTCTTGGCTGGAGAACATATCTGCTCTCGGCTCGGCCTTTGGTGGCTTCTGGTTAACACACACTCAGACTAACCGAGTCTTGTTATTTATGTGTAATATTATCCACATATGTAAATGAATGGGTGCCACCACAACAATAAACAAAATAGTATCTACTCAGATTGAAATAGAAATATTTTTTGTTGCAGACCATCTACTACTTAGACAGTCGTGCATAAATTCCGAATATGCTTTAACTGTATTTATATACAGCTAATATGTGATAAATGGAATAGTGTTGAGAGGATAGAGAGAGAAACGTCTTGCGGAGGCCTCATGTTTGGACAAGCTTCTGGGCTTGACCTTTACTCTTGATCTGAAACGGAACACATACATTAAATGGAAAAATGGTGGGATACTTCTATCGATCCAGTACATATCTCACTTCTGATGCAATTCTCTATCTATATGAAAACCAAGTACGTCCAAGGATGGAGTACTGTTGCCACATCTGGGCAGGAACTGCTAGAAAGGACTTGTCCTGCCTTGATAGAGTTCAAAATAGACTTCGTAGCCTCGTAGGAAATGCCCTTTTCTCTTCCATTCAACTGCTTCCTCACAGAAGAGATGTTGCGAGTTTGTCTCTGCTTTATCGTTATTATCATGGCAAGTGCTCGACTGAAATCCAATCTATAGTCCCCTCTCGCAAAACTTTCACAAGAAACACTCGTCGAGCTGAAAACATTATCAATAATTTCTCCAACTCTTTATCTGTGCCTAAACCTAAACATAGATTCCATGAACAAAGCTTCTTTCTTAGAACTGCACGCCTGTGGAATTATCTTCCCTTTTCCTGCTTTCCGGCTGACTACAATATGGTTGTCTTCAAGTCCAACGTAAACAAGTTTTTGATGAGCCGTTCCATATAAGTTAACAAAATTACCGAATTTCCATTACTAACGATTACTATATTGTCCAATTGACTACTGTACATTCTTTAATCCTTATCCTCGAGTGGCCTCTTGGCCTTGATAAGTGGTGATGCTCATGTAAAACAAAAAAGAAACAGAGCAGGGAACAGGCCTGTAAGAGATATTTTGCAGAAAGCGGATAATGATGGAGAGACAGAATAGAGACGCGAAAAGACAACACGATTCCATTTCCGTTTGAGAGAAACAGAATAACAGAGACAGACAGACAGACATACAGACAAACAAACACAGAGAGAGAGAGAGAGAGAGAGAGAGAGAAGAGCCGAAGCACAAATGTATTAGATAATGGCCGGATAGAAGCAATTATCTATCTATCTATCTATCTATTTATCTATCTATCTATCTATCTATCTATCTATCTATCCATCCATCTATCTACCTAGCGAAGTAAATAACAGACCATTTGAATCGTGGAATGTTTTGATGGGTGTCAAACTTTGTTGACCAGTCAGTTGCACTGGAAGTATGAAACGAGGACCGGACGTGACGTGTAAAATTGAGCAAAGCTTAGTTGAGTTGTATTTTGGACGCCGAACAAGCAAGATGTGTTAAGAAGGTTTCCCAATGAGTGCGGTGACGGTCTCAAATAGAGAATCTACAACATGGCAAGAGTCTGTGATCGTTAACGTATATGAATAATTCCATTTTGAACGAAACGGAAGAGAGTGGGCAAAAGCGTGAGAGAGAGAGAGAGAAAGAAAGAGAGAGAGAGACGGGGAGAAATTACAGGAAAAGAAAGGATATCGTGAAGCGAGCGAACGAGAAAGAAAAAGAAATTTATTACATTTTTTTATTAAAATTTCACTCCAAACAAGGCACATTGCCACTTTCATGGGCTACAGGGGTACTATGTAGAGAGTTTAGCAGCAAGATGTCTGTTCACATTACCCTTGAACTTCTGCATGTCAGTACAGTTGGGGAAGCTGGAAACCGGAAGTCTTGCAGTTCTGGGAAAGAAGCTATTAGAGTAGAAGGCCTTCCTATATCTAGGGATCTCTACTGCGTAGGGGTGGGACTTTGCTGCTTGTCGGGGGTATTTTCGTCGAGGGGGTACAAGTGATTGTAGTTCGTCAGAGCATCCACCATTAAAATACTTGTGAAGAAATAAATAAATGAGGAAACAAAGAAGCAAAGAAAGCAAGAGATGTTAGAAAACCTCCGCAATATGCTTTAACTTGGCAACGTGATGAATGCAAGAGTGTGGAATGGATAGAAATTACAAGAAACAGAGATGGAAAAAACCTTTTTTTTTGTTTCTCTATTTCCAGTTAGACCAGACTGATGTCAGCATTCTCATGACAGTTTCTGGGCCTTACTACTTCCGTGCTAGCGAATGACAAATTGGAAGCGGGTGTTTTGTTTGTGGCACCATCATTAGAAGATTGCCCTACAGGGCCAACGTGCGCTCCCCTTTATGGTTTGGTTGTTCAATAAAATATCTCCATTCCTAGATTTATTGCCTGCCTTCACAACCTTCCATAATATCAGAGAGAAGCTAAAATGTGCTAAATCTTGCCCAAGAGTTATCTGGAATTGTGCACGGCAGGGGTGTTCAGATCTCCGAAGTATTATCTAGTTTTTAATTATCTTACAACAATTTAGGGTTGACTCTAGTTATTAGCAAAACCACATCTTGTTTCAACTGCTTCTGCTATTATTAAGTGAAATTTGTTATAGATTCGGAGGGCTGAAAGTCAAAGGTCATCACGCATTCCTTCGTGAACACGCTTGGCCTTCGGGCCAAGATCAAAGTGTAGTATCTGTTCCGGCAGATGCTGCACTTAAGATAATTTGTACCAGTCAATGGAGGGGAAACCCTCTATACTGGGACAATTATTATTTTTGGTAACCAGAGTGCCCCCTTTTTGCCTACTTTTAGGGGAGCTGGTTTTTACCTCACATTAAAAACGGCCTTGTGCCTAATTTGCTCAGTGGGGGAGCAAATAAATACCATCTGTTCCGGCAGATGCTGCACTTAAGATAATTTGTACCAGTCAATGGAGGGGAAACCCTCTATACTGGGACAATTATTATTTTTGGTAACCAGAGTGCCCCCTTTTTGCCTACTTTTAGGGGAGCTGGTTTTTACCTCACATTAAAAACGGCCTTGTGCCTAATTTGCTCAGTGGGGGAGCAAATAAATACCATCTGTTCCGGCAGATGCTGCACTTAAGATAATTTGTACCAGTCAATGGAGGGGAAACCCTCTATACTGGGACAATTATTATTTTTGGTAACCAGAGTGCCCCCTTTTTGCCTACTTTTAGGGGAGCTGGTTTTTACCTCACATTAAAAACGGCCTTGTGCCTAATTTGCTCAGTGGGGGAGCAAATAAATACCATCTGTTCTTCAGATGCTGCACTTCTATTTCTTGTTCTCTTTCGGTGGATGAGAAATCCTTCATGACTGAGACAATTTTTATTTTTGCACCTTTTCTCTACGTTAAAAAACGACCCTGGTGTCTAACTCTGTCCCGTGGGGAGGCATAGTAAATAGGTACATTACAATTGATTAATTACATCAAACCGTTTCCGTTTTCGAGTTGTGATCAGATCAAAGAGAGAGAACGAAAGAGAGATAGAAAAATATAGAGAGAAAAAAAAGAAAGAAAGAAAGAGAGAAAGAGAGAGAGAGAGACCATACAAAAATGGAATCTGCCCATCTGATGATGGAAAGCGGAGAATGATGGGGTGGCAGAATTAAGAGAGAAAGACAAGTTTGTCACACATTTATCTATCTATCTATCTATCTATCGCTTTATATATATATAGAAGGATCCTACCATTTTTCCATATATATATATATATATATATATATATATATATATATATATATATATATAACACGGAAATTACATAATTGTCGATGTAATAATTTATTTCAACCTTATGGTATTTTCAAGCATCTAAACTAGACAATTACATTTTTGATACTGAAATAAAGAAAGAAAAAGAATCGGGCCTCGACCGTCAAAAAACCAGAGGTGGTGGTAGTAGCAATCCACTTAATACATTTTATAGAGAGGGTGGGGGGGATTTAAAAAAAAACAACAACAAGAACATTATGACACTTATAACGGCTGTCCGGTAGCTCGACGTAACAACAGACACACACACAAACGCGCGCGCGCAGGGGCGCGCGCAACACACACACATACACACGCCCCTAAATATGCACGTTCTTACACGTAAATGCCTTGACACGCGTTTACTAACCTAGGAAGAAGAGGGAGAAATATACGGATATAGAGAGAAGGAAATAAAATAAACTGCGCGTAAGGGAAAGAGAAGTAAGAAAAAAGAAGAGAGTGACCATCCGCTGCCTGTCATATGGTTTCATTAGTCTAGAATCTCTGAGAAAGAGAAGGGAAAGAAAATGGAGATTATACTCGCGTCATAGAGTTAATTGAGTCATGGAAAGTAAGTCTATTAAAGGATAAATAAAAAATAAAAAAATAAAAATAAAAAGTTTATATACAAAGTTTTAAAACTACCTGTATGTTATCATGTTAAAATTAGTTAGAAATAAATATTATCTTATAATACATTTAAATATTGTATTTGTAATATATTACTATTAATTCAAAAAATTGAGTCTTATGTTAATATTTTATATATTTTTATGTAATTAATTTTATTGGTGATTATTTTCCATTTATATATATATACATATATATATATATATATATATATATATATATATATATATATATATATATATATATAGGGTGTTTGTAAAGTTACTATACAGTCTTACAAGTTACTATACAGACACCCAGTAATATATTAACAATACAATAAATTTGCGCTCTTCCAAAGTTAGCTTGCGTGGCATGCTTGATTAAATAAACCTGTAAAAAAATAAATATTAACTATTAATACAAATATAATACAATAAAACAATAACACTGTATAGTGACTTTACGGACATCCTGTATATATATAAAATAAAAATTACAATTAAATTCACCAAAATGATACAAGATGGTAAAACTAAAGTATATTATAAATATTACAGAATTAATATTTATAAAGTTATCTTCTGTTTTTTTTTTACATAGGGGTCACACTTATCAAGGCCGATAGGCCACTCAAGGATAAGGGTTAAAGAGTGTAGAGTAGTCAAAAGGACAATATAGTAATCGATGGTAATGGAAGTTCGGTAAATTTGTTAACTTAAGATGTACAAGCTCGATAAAACCAAATAGGAGATAGAGCTTATAATATGAGCAAACAGTTACATAAGTCAAAGATCTTACTTGATAACAAAAAAGTGAAGCAAAGGGAATATGGTGAAGAAAAAGGTGATTACACATGAATGGGTAGTCTGGTGGAAGATAAAAAATCCAGTTTCCCTCTGCTTCACACATTAATGTGTAATCACCTTTTTCTTCACCATATTCCCTCTGCTTCACTTTTTTGATTTCAAGTAAGATCTTTGACTTCATCAAATACTTTTGCATGCAAAATCCGATCCCGCATTTTGCTAATTCCTACCCTCTGATGAGAAGGAAAGTATTTCTTCGAAACTCCGCGGATTAAGGACTATCCATTTATCTAGTGTTTCCTTTTCAGATTAAATATGTTTTTAACTCATTTCAAAGTGTTTTTAACATGTTTTATTAACTGTTTGCTCGTATATATATATATATATATATATATATATATATATATACCAATCTATCTATATATCTATCTATCTATTTGTCGATCTGTCTATATAATTATCTATCAATCAATCAATATATCTATCTGTCTGTCTGTCTATCAATCAATCTGAGCTTGACCTTTACTCCTGATCTGAAATGGAACACGTACATCAAGTCTGTTGCCAATGTCGATGGAAAGATGGTGGGATCTTTCTACCGCCCCGAAAGATATCTCACTACTGATGCAATTTTCTATCTGTATAAAAGCCAAGTACGTCCAAGGATGGAGTACTGCTGCCACATCTGGGCAGGAGCTGCTAAAAACAGCCTATCCTGCCTTGACAGAATACAAAATAGACTTTGTGGCTTAGTGGAGAATGTCCTTTTCTCTTCCCTGCAATCTCTCTCCCACAGAAGAGACATTGCGAGCCTGTCTTTGTTTTAGCGTTATTTCCATGGCAGGTGCTCGTCTGAACTCCCATCCCTCGTCTCCCCTCGCCAATCTTTCACGAAAAACACCCGTCTAGCCGAATCCACTGTCAAAACTTTCCTCACTCTTTATCTGTGCCTAAATCAAAACGTAGATTCCATGAACAAAGCTTCTTTCTTAGAACTGCACGCCTGTGGAACTCTGTTCCGTCTGCCTGCTTCCCACCTGACTACAACCTGGATGTCTTCAAATCCAACATAAAAAAAATTCCAGATGAACCACCCCCTTAAGTAATGACACTTTATTAAATCTCCTCACTAATGTACTGTACTTAAAATAACCCTTATCCCTGAGTGGCTTCCGGGCCTTGATAATTGGTGACCACCTTGTAAAAAATAAAAGACACTTTATCAGATCTCCATTACTAACGATTACTATGATATTGTCCCATTGATTACTATACATGCAATAACCCTTATCCCCGCGTGGCTTCCGGGCCTTGATAAGTGGTGACTTCCATATAAAAAAATCTATCTATCAGTCAGTCTATTTAACTATCTATTTATTTATCAATCTATATAATTATATATGAAAGAGAGATGCTTTTGTGGTCATAGGAGTGAGCAGATATTTGAGCGAGAGAGAAAGAGAGGGAAGCAGAGAGAGCGATATATATATATATATATATATATATATATATATATATATATATATATATATATATATACGTTTTATTTTTTATTACCGTTTTTTTTTCTGTTCAGTTACATTTTTGTTTCAGCTACACGGCCGTTTTTTGGCCGTTCTACATGCAATAACCCTTATCTACGAGTTGCTACCGGGCCTTGATAAGTGGTGACTTCCATATAAAAAAATCTATCCATCAGTCAATCTATTTAACTATCTATTTATTTATCTAGATGTTTTATATATGTACGTTTTTATTACCGTTTTTTTTTCTGTTCAGTTACATTTTTGTTTCAGCTACACGACCGTTTTTTTGGCCGTTATGTAGCCTCCTCAGACTTTACAGAAAAGTTCGTTTATGGTGGAATTAAGGTCGTGTAGCTGAAACAAAAATGGAACTGAACCGAAAAAAAAACGGTAATAAAAAATAAAACGTATATTTGCTCTACAACAGTATTGAGCACTTACTTCAGGTTTTTATTAATTACCATCTCTACTATATATATATATACTAGCATTTCAGCCCGGCGTTGCCCGGGTGTTTGGAGGTGTATGTTGAGAAAAAAAAAAGAAAAAGAAAAAGCGGTCAATTTTTTTAAACTTTGACCCCTATTATGTCCCCTTAACATTTATTGTTTTGGACTCAAATCAAGTTATTAAGTTATATCCATGTCCAAGGAACCTATATCTAAAATTTCAAGTGTTTAGACCCACAATTGGCGGAGGGGTTTGGTAGAATTCTCAAAGGTCTAATCGTTGAACTTTGACCCCTTGCTCGGGTGTTTGGAGGTGTATGCTGTGCAAAAAAAGCAAAAAAAAACAAAAAAACATGGTTAATTTTTTAAAACTTTGACCCCTATTATGACCCTTTAAAATTTATTGTTTCGGGCTCAAATCACTATATTAAGTTAGATCCATGTGCAAGGAACGTATATCTAAAATTTCAAGTGTCTAGACCCAAAATTGTCGGAGGAGTTTGGTAGAGTTCTTAAAGGTCAAATCGTTGAAATTAGACCCCTTAACAGCCAAATTTCTGGCTGACACCCGTCGCATCGATTTTCCCAAATCTCAGTACCCGGTATTTCAAATTTCGAGTCTATAGACTAAAAATTGACAGAGTTATTGCGTAGGGAAATGTACACAGACAGACAGACACACAGACACACAGACAGACAGACACATTCACTTTTATATATATATATATATATATATATATATATATATATATATATATATATATGTATGTGTGTGTGTGTGTGTGTGTAGGATACCCTATATATATATATATATATATATATATATATATATATATATATATTTATATATATATCATGATTCTTTGAGGGGTACAAAATATATATAATGCAATCATGAAGGGAAGACGAAAATTCATGATTAAAGTGTTAAAATAAAATCCACGTATAAAATAAAATTAAAGGGGTGAAGAGAATAAAAAGGGGGGAATGGGGGAGTCAGCTGACCGGTTTCGCCCTCACTTTATCAAAACTGTATCGAGGGTTTTGGTTGGAATAAAAAGGAGGAAAGACACGAATGGGAATCGAGATTGTGTACAGATAACGTTGCGTTATGTACGGGGGAAAAAACGCTATAACGTTATATTACTCGAAGATCCTAGAGATTAATCATGCTCAAACCTAAAGGGTATTCCTTCTGCTTTCTGCATTCTGAGGAAACGCCTTCTCAATCGAACGTGAACAGTCTCCAAGATCTTTAACTGAAATAATGAGTGTGCACGACTTAAGATTGTAAAAGAATTCGCACTAAAGTATATATATATATATATATATATATATATATATATATATATATATATATATATATATATATATATATATATATATATATATATATATATATATATATATATATATATATATGATACCCCCTCTCTCTACATATATATATAATTATTTACTATAATAATTAAAAATTAAATACCTACAGACACTAGTGTTTCATCCTTTCGGGAATCATCAGTCCAGGGTTTCGCGATTAACGCCAGTCGAGTAATTCGAACCCTGGCAAGAGATGTCATGTCTGGCTTCGTTAGCAACTTACTTGTACTTGTACTTGAAACGACATTCACCCTGGAGAAGTTGAGTCGGCTTCATGAAGATGCACATCTCGTACCGCTGCGGCCCAAGCCCGGCGATCGGAGGCAAGATCCCGAGTGAGCAACAGGCAGTCACGTCTCCAACGAGACAGGCCATAGATGAGCGGGCCCGAAATAAGCTCAGTGTCGGCTTTGATAGTCCCGAGCCACGTTCTTAGCTGGCCACCGACACGTTTTTTCCAGCCGGGTAGAGGACGTGGGGAGATAGCCTCGTGGATAAAGACCCCTGCATCACAGCGAGAGGCATGGCCGAACCATCAAAGGCGTCGGTCCGTAATTGCCTGGAGATTGCAGCGACGCCGGACTTCTTTGTTGGCGACGAAATCCAAGGGACCGACACGGAGAATGCGGCGGAGATTGTAGTGGTCGAAAAACTTCGTTAACAAGGGCGCGAAGCACTCGGCTACCGACAACCGCGAGAGATACAGTTGAAATTAAACATTAATTCTTTTTAAATGCCACATCTGGACAGGAGCTGCTAAAAACAGCCTATCCTGCCTTGACAGAGTACAAAATAGACTTCGTGGTTTAGTGGGGGATGTCCTTTTCTCTTCCCTGCAGAAGAGACGTCCGAGCCTGTCTTTGTTTTATCGTTATTTCCATGGCAGATGCTCGTCTGAGCTCCAATCCCTCGTCCCCCCCTCGCCAATCTTTCACGAGAAACACCCGTCTGGCTGAAACTACTGTCAATAATTTTCCCCACTCTTTATCTGTGCCTAAATCCAAACGTAGATTCCATGAGCAAAGCTTCTTTCTTAGAACTGCACGCCAGCGGAACTCTCTGTCGCTTGCCTGTTTCCCACCTGACTACAACTTGGACGTCTTCAAGTCCAACATAAACAAACTCCAGACAAACCGCCCCCTTAAGTAAGACACTCTATCAAAACCCCCAATACTAATGATTACTACAATACTATCTCATTGATTACTGTACACGCAATAACCCTTATCCCTGAGCGGCCTTCGGGCCTTGATAAGTGGTGATCCCCATGTAAAAAAAGACAGCAGACAGAGAAATGAAGAGAGAATATATATATATATATTGACGGGAATCGTCAGTCCAGGGTGTCATGATTAACGCCAGTCGAGAGATTCGGACCCTGGCAACAGAAGTCATGTCTGGCTTCGTTTGCAAGGGCGCGACGCACTCGGCTACCGACAACCGCGAGAGATACAGTTGAAATTAAACATTTATTCTTTTTAAATGCTAGAGATAGAGAGAGAGAGGAAGAGAGAGAGAGAGGGGAAGACAGCAGAAAGAGAAATGAAGAGAGAATATACATATAATGACGGGAATCGAACCCTGGCAACATAAGTCATGTCTGGCTTCGTTTGCAAGGGCGCGACGCACTCGGCTACCGACAACCGCGAGAGATACAGTTGAAATTAAACATTTATTCTTTTTAAATGCTAGAGAGAGAGAGAGAGGGGGGGAAGAGAGAGAGGGGGGGCAGACAGACAGACAGACAGACAGCAGTAAGAGAAATGAAGAGAGAGTATACATAGAATGACATTCACTCATTAACAAAAATCGAACACTGAAATCGATAGAAACGCAAGAACAAAGAAAATACAGTCATGCGTATTCAATTGACTTGATTTATGATTATCGCCAGAGAGAGTGGGAGAGAAGGAGAGGGAGAGAGAAACAATTACACACGTAGAGAGAGATTGAGACAGGTTTAAGTATCATTTCCCAGATGAGTACGAGCCATTTATAAAAACATTCCTGCAATTCCTTGCTGAGTTGTCTATGGCCTTTTCTTTTTCGTTTCAGAAACAGAGTAAAATGCTATTTCTACATTTATGTAGGTTTATTCATTTGGTTTGGTTTTCGAACTTTTATTTCTTAGTTAATTTCTTTATATATATATATATATATATATATATATATATATATATATATATATATATATATATATATATATATATATATATATATATAAGTGGTTTTTGTTTTGATTTTTTAAACGATAGTAATGTTTATGTCTCCGTCCCGGAGAACCGGTGTTTTTCTTAGAAAGTCTCCCTTTTTTATTTGGACGTATTATTTTTTTATTTATTTATTTATTATTTTTTAAAAACAGTAATCTACGGACACGCGTGTTTCGGAGCCCTACTCCTCTTTAGCGTAGCTTGACTGTTGTTAGGATTCGAACCTTGGACCTTGGGGCGCTGAACTGAAATACATGAGGCCCAAGGTTCGAATCCTACCAACAGTCAAGCTACGCTGAATAGGAGTAGGGCGCCAAAACACGCGTGTCCGTAGATTACTCTTTTTTAAAAATAATAAATAGATAAATAAATAAATAAATAATACGTCCAAATAAAAAAAGGCGACTTTCTAAGAAAAACACCGGTCTCTGAGGCGGAGACATAAACATTACTATCGTTTAAAAAAATCAAAACAAAAACCACTTAAACAGATGAACGATAAAAACGAAGCAGTAAATTGTTTATGCAACATAACGCAGTGGATTGGAGCGTTGGACTGAAATACATAAGGTCCAAGGTTCGAATCCTACCAACAGTCAAGCTACGCTGAAGAGGAGTAGGGCTCTGAAACACACGTGTCCGTAGATTACTGTTTTTAAAAATAATATATATATATATATATATATATATATATATATATATATATATATATATATTCAAGACCGGTTGGACAATTTCAAGCATTATGTCGTTTGAAACAATTGTAACTTACAATGAAATACACTTTTTGTTTCTATCAATTCCTTTTTTGAAGTCTTGGTTTTGTTAATACAGTATATTAAGTATTGTATAGCTCAATTATAAAATATGATAATTTTGTAGCTTACTTTTTTAGTCATCTCTCTTTGGCTTAAAATTCATTGTTATTTGAAAATTTACTGAATTATACGAACCCAGTTAAATTCAGTATATTACAAACAAGTATATACAAGTATATATATATATATATATATATATATATATATATATATATATATATATATAGTAAGTTATAAAAGGTATATGGCGATTAAGCTACACTGAATATTCCGCGTTTCATCCACTCTAGGATTCTTCAGGCTTATGCGCATAAGCCTGAAGAGTCCTAGAGTGGATGAAACGCGGAATATTCAGTTTAGCTTAATCGCCATATACATTTTATAACTTACTAACTAGCTCTACCTACGTATTGAGCACTTTTGAAGTAAATACTTAAAGTTTACGCATAAATCTATACTTTCGTATATTAATTTTATGTGAGTAAATTAAGTAGTTATATATATATATATATATATATATATATATATATATATATATATATATATATATATATATATATAGCAAAGAGAGAGAGAGAAAGAGAGAGGGGGAGAGATAGATAGATAGATAGATAGATAGATAGATAGATAGATAGATAGAGAGAAAGACAGACAGACATGCTGACAGACAGCCAGACAAATAAAGAAATACATCGAGAGAGACAGGTTTAAGCATCCTTTCCCATATAAGTACGAGCCATTTATAAAAACGTTCCTACAATTCCTTGCTGAGTTTTCTATGGCCTTTTTTTTCGTTTCAGAAATAGAGAGGAAACTGTTTTCTAAAAAAACAAATAAGATTATTCGAATACGTCAGCCATTTTGTAGAGAAAGAAACGCCATTAATTGCTGAGTCTTTACAGTCGCTTTTGTCTTCTTACGTTTGTGTTTAAATTATATTTATTCTGAAGTTATGGTTTTCTAGGGGTTAAGCAACCAATGAACTTTAACGAGGTTAACACAAGAGTGCTCAATACCGAAGCAGAGCAGAGTATAATCTTTATTTGTTTTTTACATAAGCAGTAATATTTTACTACACAGTCATGAGCATGTTTCGGTCAGCTAGTTACTAGCAACTAGAGATCTCTTCAGGCAATACAACTTATACGAAGTCTTGCAATGGAAATAGCAGGTCTTCCTCTTCTAATATCAGGAGGTTCTGTCATCATCATCATCATCATCATCATTATATCTTATCGCAATAGAAATTACCCCATCGCATGGCGGTGCTGTTTGCTTCCTTAAGGTCTTGGTTTGAGCAATGAGGATCCAATCGGCAGTTTTCCCTAAGGTGGTGCATCGTTTGTACCTCGCCACATGGACATAAAGGTGAGGTGTCTAGGCCCCACTTGTGGAGATTGTCTTTTGTTTTGCCTACTTTGGCTCTGGCTCTATTTACAGTCACCCAGTTTTTTCTACCAAGGTTTGAACCCTGGGGGTGTGTTTCTTTTGGGTCTGGTACGACTTCATTTTTATTCCTGTTGTTATAGTCTCGCCAGGAATAAAAATGTCTGTCAAATGTTGCGAAAAGTAAGATTTGGATTTGAACGGAACCTCCTCATATTCATTCCCTGAGGTTATGGTTTTCTAGAAGTTAAGCAACCAATGAAGTTTAACGAGGTTAACACAAGAGTGCTCAATACTGGAGCAGAGCAGAGTATAATCTTTATTTGTTTTTACACAAGCATTGATATGTTGCTAAGCAGTCGCTTTTGTCTTCAATATTTGCGTTTAAATTATATTCTAAAGAGAGGGAGAGAGAGAGAAAGAGATGGTTGAAGCTGAATGTATCAATGCTGGCGTGCCTCAGGGATTCATCCTTGGTCCAACCTTCGTCCTTCCCCCCCCCCCAATAATTTTCCTAATCACAATCTAAGTTCATTCGTCGGCAAATACACAGTCACTCTCCTCAAACCTTGAACATGTGATGCAGTGGGAGAAAAAAAAATGGCTGGTTAATTTTAACGCATCCAAAATCAATCTTATCTTTTCCCTATAAACGCTCTGATTCCCACTTGGTTCCAATTAATATGAATGTCTCTCGTTTAAAAGAGGCTACCTGTTTTGACAAACTTCTGCGTTTGACCTTTACCCCTGACTTGAAATGAAAGATTTACATCAAATCTGTTGCCAATGATCCAGAAAAAAATGTTGCATCGTTTTACCGATCCAGAAGGTTTCATTTAACTCCTGGCGCAATTCACTACATTTATAAGAGCCAGATACATCCTTAAATAGAGTACTGTTGCTACATTTGGGCAATACCTTTTTGGAGTTCCCTATCATGCCTTGACAATATTCCAAACTGGCTTCGGACCCAGTCGGTGATATCTTTTTTTCTTTCCTCTCTTTTTTTCCTGTAACCACAGAAGATACGTTGCGAGCCTGTATCTGCTCTATCGTTATTATTTATTTGTGGGGGGGCATATGCTCGTCTGAGCTTCAATCTATAGGCACCTCTCATCAAACTTTCACACAAACACTCGCCAACTACAACCACTACCAAACATATTTCCCCCATACTTTATTTGTGCCTAAATCTAAACGCAAATTCCATGAACAAAGTTTCTTCCCTAGAATTTCTCGCCTGTGGAGATATGAAGATGCTTTGTTTTCGATGTCCTCCTACAAGGAGTTGTCGATGTCCTCCTAAATATAGCAATACGAGATACTTGCAATGTCTCCAAACTTTTTTGGGGGGAGGAAGGTACTTTTATTAGGTTTTGTGGTCGGTTAGGAATCAATCTTGTTATATTGTGTTATGCAGATGAGATGTTTTAGAAAATGAAACTTTATTTGTAGAACTGTTGCTTTTTTAACATGATAGTCACCACTTATCAAGGCCCGGAAGCCACTCCGGGATAAGGGTTATTGCGTGTACAGTAATCAATGGGATAATATCGTAGTAATCGTTAGTATTGGCGATTTGATAAAGTGTCTTAATTAAGGGGGCGGTTTATCAGGAATTTGTTTATATTGGACTAGAAGACATCCAAGTTGTAGTCAGGTTCTTGGTTTGTTGTTTTTACAGTCGCTTTTGTCTTCTTACATTTGTGTTTAAATTATATTTATTCTGATGTTATGGTTTTCTAGGGGTTAAGTAAGTAATGAAATTTAACGAGGTTAATACAAGAGTGCTCAATACCAAAGTAGAGCAGAGGATATTCTATATTCTAAAAATGGAATACTGTTGCCATATCTGTTCGGGGGCTGTAAGGATCACCCTATCCTGCCTCAACAAAATTCCAAACTATTAGTTTGGTGCAAAAATAATGTCTTTTTTATGTACAACTTTAAAAGATAATAACCCCTTTCCTAATAAACATTATTAATCGAAATAAAAACCATTAGAATCGACCCTCGACAAGCTACTAAGTCTCATCCCTTTACAGTAGAGATCCCTAGGTGAAAGAAAGCCTTTTACTCCAATACTTCCTTCCCCCAGAATTGCGGGTCTTTGGAACTCCCTTCCGGGATTCTGCTTTCCCAACTGCAATGATATGCAGAAGTTCAAGTGTAATGTTAACAAACATCTTTCTACTCATCTCCCTTCATAATGACCCCGCTAATTAAGTCCCTGATAGTAGCCCCCTGCTTCAAAGTGGCACTGTGCCTTGTTGGGATGAAAATTGAATTAAAAAAAAAAAAAGAATCGAGACATTTTTTTTTTTTTTTTTGCTAACGAGAAACAAGTTTATTTATTCCATTAGCATATAAATTCGGAGTTTGAAGACGGCTATGTTGTGGTCTGTTAGGAATCAATCTTGTGGTATTGTGTTACACAGATGGGATGTTTTAGGAAAACGAAACTTTATACGTAGAATTTTTGCTTGGTTTGCTGGTAAATAGAGAGAACTGGCTTCTTCTGGAATTGGAGGTTTCTAGGAAATATTAAATTCCCAGTCCAGAGGAGATGATGATGTTTTGTTTTCGATGTTCTTACATAAACGTGTGGATGTCCTCCTAAACATAGCAATACGAAATACCTTCAATAAGTTTTTTTTTTGTTTTTTTTTATTAGGTTTGAAGATGACTATGTTGTGGTCTGTTAGGAACCAATCTTGTGGTATTGTGTTACACAGATGGGATGTTTTAGGTAAACGAAACTTTATACGTAGAATATTTGCTTGGTCTGTTGAGAAAGAGATGGAACCAGCTTCTACTGAAATTTTTGCGTTTAGAACGCATTTTAATCTTGTGAACGGAAATAATCTTCTAACGCACTTTTTCTATCTGTTTTCTGTTTGTCTCTTTGTTGCCACGGTAACTGCATCAAATCTGTATCATCAAAATTAAACACCAAAGCTAGATGATGAAATGGTCGAACTCTGTTTGTTGTGGTCGGTTCTATTGCTTGTAGACCTATACCTACCAAACATGGCGATTCTTTGGAATCATGACACGTACAGAAATGGAATCTACTCATCCGATGGTGGAGGCTGGGGAGGGGTGGAGAGGCGGGATAAAGGAGAGAAGAGAAGAATATCAGTTTGTCGGCCATTTGTAAAAAAAAAAACACTCACAGGATTTGTTTACTGAATGTGAGGGTTATATATAGCAACAGAAGGGGCACGAGAGTAATGCGAGACGCGACAAGTCTTTGCGATCCTTGACCTATGCAAGAATGACATCTACTCACTCGAAAACAAAACGAAAAAACACCCGTCTTGCTGAAACCACTGTCAAAATTTTCCCCACTCTTTATCTGTGTCTAAATCAAAACGTAGATTCCATGAAGAAAGCTTCTTTCTTAGAACTGCACACCTGTGGAACTCTCTTCCGTTTGCCTGTTTCCCACCTGACTACAACTTGGATGTCTTCAAGTCCAACATAAACAAATTTCTGATGAACTGCCCCCTTAAGTAAGACACTTTATCAAATCTCCAATACTAACGTACTGTACCCGCAATAATCCTTATCCTCGAGTGGCTTCCGGGCCTTGATAAGTGGTGACCACCTTGTAAAAAAAAAAAAAAAAAAAAAAAAAACTATATCTGCCAAACATGGCAATTTTTTGGAAACATAACGCATACAGAAATGGAATCTACTCATTCGATGATGGAGACTGAGGAAGGATGAAGAGGTGAAATGAAGAACAGAGAAGAATATCAGTTTGTGGGTCATTTGTAAAAAAAAAAACACTCACAGGATTTGTTTACTGAATTTAAGAGTTATATATAGTGACAGAAAGGACACGATAGAGGATACGAAACACGGCGAGTCTTTTCGATCCTTGACCTATGCAAGAATGACGTCTACTCACCCGAAAACAAGAGAGAAAAAAATATTTTTTAAAAATTTAGTTATTCAAATATGTCCGCCATTTTATGAGAGAAACACATCATTGCTTGCCGAGTTTTCTTTTGTCGAATTTTGTCTTCAACATTTGATTTTAAGTTTTGTGAACTGAAATAATCTTTATACGCATATTATTTGTCTGTCAGTTTGTCTGTCTGTCGGTCTATCTGTCTGTATGTTTGTCCGTCTCTATGACAACAGCATCAAATTTTTCTATGACTTCTTTCTATTCTGCATTTGGCTTCAATGAAGTACATTTTAAATCTCATGAAAACGTAAGAAGCATCAGATGCTCTCTCTCTCTCTCTCTCTCTCTCTCTCTCTCTCTCTCTTTCCAACGTCATCTTTGTTCAGCAGATGAAGAGTCTCAGCATAGATTACTTAATGGAATCTACTCATCCGATGGTGGCGATTTAGGAGAGAAGAAGAGGCGGGATGAAGGAGAGCAGAGAAGAATATCAGTTTGTCGGCCATTTACAAAAAAAAAAAAAAACACACTCACACGATTTGTTTACTGAATTTGAGAGTTATATACAGCAGCGGAAGGGGCTCGAGAATGCGACACAACGAGTTTTTGCGATCCTTTGCAAGAATGACATTTATTTATTCGTCAACGGAAACCGAAAACATGCATAATACGTTGAGAACATCACCAACATGACTTCCCACAACACCAAAGCCAGTCTGATCGCCGTCATCTACCGAGTATTTGCCGAGCTCTCGTCGATACTTGTGGAAAGGACATGCTCCCAGTTCCGGACCCGTATTGAAGCGATGATTGAGGCTGAAGGCGGCTACATTGATGTCAGCTCTATTACATGATCAAGTTATCTGAATTGATTTTTTCAATAAAAGTTTTAAAATAAATCTGTGTTATTGTTTTCTTTATGGCGACAACTTTATCGTTCCACCCTGTACATTCAATTCTTTTGAATCGAAATAATTTCCTAACACATCTTATTTTTCTGGCTATCTTTTTGTCTATTTCTTTTGTAACGTTCACAGGAAACATGAGTTGGAACAATTACATTGAGAGCATTGCCAGGACCGCTGCGAGGAAGGTAGGCTCTCTCTACCGTGCTAGAAAACTACTAACGCCTGGAAGTATCCTGTACCTCTATAAGGCCACCATTCTCCCATGTATGGAGTATTGTTGTCATATTTGGGCTGGTGCATCTGCTACTAGTCTCTCAAGGTCCAAAAGAGAGTCTCCAACCTGATCGGTTCTGAACTGTCATCTAAGCTTCAGCCTCTGTCCCACCGACGAAATGTTGCAGCCCTCTGCCTTTTCTACAAGTATTTTAATGGTGAATGATCTGACGAACTGCAAGCACTTGTGCCCCCATGATGTAAATACTCTCGACAAACCCGACAAGCAGCTAAATCCCACCCCTTCACAGTAGAGATCCCTAGATGCATAAAAGCTTTCTACTCCAGTAGTTTCTTCCCCAGAACTGCTAGACTTTGGAATTCCCTTCCGGGTCCCTGCCTCCCCAACTTTACTGACATGCAGAAGTTCAAGTGTAACGTGAACCGACATCTTGCTGCCCAATTCCTTGCATAGTATCCCAGTAGCTGTTGCCCCTGATAGTAGCCCCCTAGACCAAAGTTGCAATGTGCCTCGTTTGGGGTGAAAATGCAAAAAAAAAATTAAAAAATACAAAAATAACATAACGTCTGTTTGATCAAAGTCAAACGTTTGTTAAACACCAAAGCTAAATAATGAGATGCTTGAACACTGTTATTCGCTGCCGGTTCTATTGCAACTGCTTGTAGACCAATATCTGCTAAACATGGCGATTCGTTGGAATCATGACGCGTACAGAAATGGAATCTACTCACCAGATGTGGTGCTTTAGGAAAACAAACTTTATGCATAGAATTTTTGCTTGGTTTGTTTGTAAATAGAGGGAATAAAGGGAACAAGCTTCTACTGAATTTCTTGCTTTTAAATGACATTTGAATTTCGTGGATGGAAATAATCTTCTAACGCACTTTATTTATCAGTTGGTCTTTTTGTCTCTTTGTTTCCATGGTAACTACATCAAATCTGCTCCACCAAAGTCAAACGCGTGTTAAACATCAAAGCTAGATAATGAAATGGTGGCAACTACTTATAGACTTATATCTGTCAAACATGGCGATTCTTTGGAAACATGGCGCGTACAGAACTATATATACAGAAATATATATATATATATATATGTATGTACATTAGCATTTTACCCCGGCGTTGCCCGGGTGTTTGGAGGTGTATGTTGAGCAAAAAAAAAAAGCGGTCAACTTTTAAAACTTTGACTCCTATTATGACCCCTTAACAGTTATTATTTTGGGCGCAAATCAAGTTATAAAGTTAGATCTATGTCAAACAAACCTATATCTAAAATTTCAAGTGTTTCGACCCAAAATTGTCGGAGGAGTTTGGTAGAGTTCTCAAAAGTCAAATCGTTGAATTTTGACACCTTAACTGCCAAATTTCTGGCCGAAAATGGAGTACAAAGATTTTTCCCAAATCTCAGTACCCTGTATATCAAATTTTGAGTCTGTAGACTAAAAATTGACAGAGTTATTGCGTAGAGAAATGTACACACATACAGACATACAAACACACAGATACACAGACACACAGATACACAGACACATTCACTTTTATAGATAAATAGATAGATAGATAGATAGATAGATAGATAGCTTAAACAAAAATATATACGTATACATAAATATATATGGAAACAATTTTTGTTTACTGTAAAGATTTTACGCAAATATTATGCAAGTATAAATCATGTAGAATATCTGCATGAATATAATTACAGGTAATAGTTAACTAAAGATGATCATCCCATAAGAAAACCGAAAAAAAATGATAGGGAATTAATTAAAATGAATTTTTAAAAGAATATGCAAATTAGCTAGATATTTTGCTGGTGAATGCAATTCCACAACCCATATATAAGAAAATTGTATTTTCTTTTGAAATATAGAGAAAAGAGGGGTTTTAAGATGAATATCAATACACACAAAAGAAAAACGAATTTAGAGGAGTATAGATAGATAGATAGATTTCAAAGTCAAACGTGTTAAACCTTTAATTCTAGACAGTGAGTTAGTCGATGTACGAAGGGCTCGCAATAAGTAATGCCCCTGACCCACTTCCAGTTCTCTGATCTAGCTGAAATTTTGCATGTGTAATGATTTATATCTCTACGGGTTATGCGGCAAATTACAGCTCTGAACTAATTATGGTTTCTATTTTACAGGTTTTTGAACTGAGTCAGGTGTGAAATGGAGCCTGTTGAATATCGAGCAGTGATCCGGTTTTTGTATTTGAAAGGATGCACACCACAGGAGACTTTTGATGAAATGAAAGAAACTCATGGTGATAATGCCCCATCATATGACTTTTTAAAACGCTGGCATCGTGAATTTAAACATGCCCGGAAGTCTGCGGAAACAGCTCCCAGACCTGGTCGCCTCTCTTCTGCCATTGATGAGGCATCTGTCCGTCAGGTTGAGGCTGCCATTTTGGAAGATCGACGCGTTACTATTCGCCAAATAGCCCAAGATGTCAAGATTAGTACAGGGTCTGTGGAAACTATCATTCATGACCATTTGCATATGCATAAGGTGTCTGCCAAATGGATTCCCATGTTGTTCACACCATTCCAGAAGCGAGAACGCGTCGAGTGTTCGAAAATGAATTTGGAGATGTGCCAAGAAGATGAGTCAAAGTTTTTCAAAAGACTGATTACACAGGATGAAACCTGGGTCCATCACTATGATCCAGAGAACAAAACCCAGTCAATGCAGTGGAAGCACTTGGACTCATCACCTCCAAAGAAGGCAAGGGTGCAGCCCTCCGCTGGCAAGGTCATGCTCACAGTCTTCTGGGCCCAGGACGGAGTAGTGATGACAGATTTCCTGGCAAAGGGTACGACAATTACAGGAGCCTATTATGCTTCACTTTTGAGGAAATTAAGGGAAGCTATCAAAATCAAGAGGCGGGGCAAGATCAGCAAAGGTACCCTCCTCCTGCAGGACAACGCTCCGGTCCACAACTCGCATTTCACCAGATCAGAAGCACGGGCGTGTGGTTATGAAATCCTTTCCCCATCCTCCCTATTCTCCTGACCTTGCACCCTCTGACTTCCCAGCCATGAAGTTGTTTTTGAAAGGAAAGCGTTTCCCAAATGATGCAGCCTTGATTTCTGAAGTCACGTCGTGGTTGGAGGACTAACCTGGGGTGTTTTACAAAAACGGTCTCAAGCGCTGCATCAAACGATGGGAGAAATGCATAACTCTGGGTGGTTCCTATGTAGAGAAAGACTAATAACTGTGCCAAGTTTCGTTGCTCTACTGCTATGGGAAGTGGGTCAGGAGCATTACTTGTTGCTGTTGATGAACCTGAGTTTGTGTTTGCAAGAAATGTTGACGTTTAGAAAAAGATGACAGACATTTCCGGCATTGCCTTTTTCGTTCTGGTTATTCGTTTCTGTAATTTTCAATAAGAAAGTTGACACAACTGCTTTCTTTTGTAACATGACAGTTTTACGGTTCTTTGTATCAGTTATAAACTCTCTTAGCTGCTGCTGATAAAAGCTATAGAGGGAGATAGGGAGGGGGGAAGCGCTGTGAGTTTATGCGTCAATTATCTATACAGCTGAAGTCTATATAATAAGATGGTATACATTGATCTCTGTTGTTGGCTGTCAGTGCTATTGCATCTGCTTGTAGACCTATTTCTGTCAAACATGGCGATTCTTTGGAAACATGAGAGAGAGATAGAGAGAGAGAGAGAGAGAGAGAGAGAGAGAAAGAAAAGGCAATTTTGCAGCAGCCTTGGCAATGCCCTCAATGTATTTGTTCCAATTCATAGCCAGTTTTTACGGTTCTTTGTATTCAGTTATAAATTGTCTTAGCTGCTGCTGATAAAAGCTAGAGAGGAAGAAAGAGGGACAGAGAGAGGGAGAGAGAGCACCTTTTGCAGCAACCTTGGCAATGTCTTCAATAATTTATAAAACGCAAGTCTTCGTACAACCTTTATGTCTTTATAATAAGATGGTAAACATTGATCTCTGTTGGTAGCTGTCAGTGCTATTGCAACTGCTTGTAGACCTATTTCTGTCAAACATGGCGATTCTTTGGAAAAATGATGCATACAGAAATGGAATCTACTCATCCGATGATGGAGACTGAGGAGGGATGGAGAGGCGGGATGAAGGAGAGAAGAGAAGGGTTTCTATTTGTCGACCATTTGTAAAAACCACTTACAGGACTTTTTTACTGAGTTATCTTTCTGCATTTGACTTCAATGAAGTACATTTTGAATCACGTGAAACGTAAGAAGGTTTGAACTAATTTGTTAAGAGTTCAATTACAGGAGAGTAACTTATTATTTTTATTTATTTATTTTTTAGCATTTTAAACAGCAGCACAACAATAAAATAGAGTTATTTTAATATGTCCGCCATTTATGGAGAAAGGTATGCCATTGATTACTGATTCCCTTTAATTGAGTTATTTCTCTTCCTGCATTTGGTTCCTATGAAGTACCGTTGGATATGGGTCCATATTAGAATGTAGATTTTAAGAGAGGAGGGTTCATACCTTTCTTTATATAGGCCGGCGTCAACTGTTGGGTGTGAGATGAAATATACACGTACAACAGTTTACAACACACAATGACAATGGAATCTTGATGAATGTCTTTAAGGGACCACACATACAACCGTTTATATTTTATATATAATTTTTATTCCAGTTGTCTCATCTTTACACAGGAGTCTGCCTTATGTGTTTACATCTTCTCTTGTCTTTTAGCCTCCGTTTCTAGTTGGACAAGCTCTCTCACGCCTCAATGATTTGCCGAAACTACGACTGTTCTAAAACTTTTTGTTTTCTCTTTTCCCGTGGCGTAGCCGATTAAAGGACACGTCTCATTAACGTGACTTCCGGTCATCTATCTAAACGTGACTTCCGGTCATCTATCTAAACGTAACTTCCGGTCATCTATCTAAACGTAACTTCCGGTCATCTATCTAAACATAAACGTAAGAAGGTTTGAACTAATTTGTTAAGAGTTCAATTACAGGAGAGTAACTTATTATTTTTATTTATTTATTTTTTAGCATTTTAAATAGCAGCTCAAAAATAAAATACAGTTATTTTAATATGTCCGCCATTTATGGAGAAAAGTATGGCATTGATTACTGATTCCCTTTAATTGAGTTCTTTCTCTTTCTGAATTTGCCTTCAGTGGAGGACTGTTGTATAGTGCATATTATTAGAATGAGTATTGGAGTATTGCTGTCACATTCGAAGGAGTATTTAGAGTATTGCTGTCACATTTGGGCTGGTGCATCGGCTACTAGTCTCTCGCTCCTTGACAAGGTTCAAAAGAGAGTCGCAAATCTGATAGGCCCTGAACTGGCATCTAAGCTTCAGCCTCTGTCCCATCGACGAAACGTTGCATCCCTCTGCCTGTTCTACAAGTATTATAATGGTGAATGCTCTAATGAACTGCAAGCACTTGTGCCTCCACGACGTGAATACCCTCGACAGACCCGACAGGCTGCAAAATCCCACCCCCACACTGTAGAGATCCCTATATGTAAAAGATCTTTCTACTCCAGTAGTTTCTTCCCCAGAACCGCTAGACTTTGGAATTCCATTCCAGGTCCCTGCTTCCTCAATTGTATTGACGTGCAGAAGTTCAAGTGCAACGTGAACAGACATCTTGCTGCCCAAATCCCTACATAGTGCCCCAGTAATTGATGCCCCTGATAGTAGCCCCCTACACCAAAGTGGCAATGTGCTTTGTTTGGGGTGAAAATGTAATTAAAAAAAAAAGAAGATTTAAGATGCGAGAGGAGAATTCATCATTTTTCAGCAGATGGGAAAGTGGTGACGTAATCAGTATCGGCCGGAGAAAAATGAAAAGCTCCCAGCGAAATGTACTAATAGATGAAAAGAAGACGAAAAAGATGCTGAACCGCATCTGATTATCAGCCATCTGCGTGAAAGACTCATAGGATTTATTTGTCAGAAATTTCCATGGTTTCCTTGGAAACATGATGGATACAGAAATGGAATCTACTGATCAGATGATAGAGACTGAGGAGGGATAGAGAGGCGGGATGAAGGAAAGAAGAGAAGAATTTACTTACAAGATGTGTTTACTTAAGTTTCAATGACTTCTTTCTGCATTTGTGTAGGAGTTTTTACTTGAAGATAAATATGAGAGGAGGGTTCATACCTTTCTTTATATTGGCCGACGTCAACTGTTGTGTGTGAGATGAAATATACACGTACAATAGTCATACAATGAAATATACACGTACAATACAATGAAATTCATACAATGATTCATACAATGATACATTCATACAATGATTCATACAATGATACATTCATAAAATGATTCATACAATGATACATTAATACAATGATACATTCATACAATGATACATTCATACAATGATACATACACGTGAAATTCATACAAGGATACATTCATACAATGATACATACAATGATTCATACAATGATACATTCATACAATGATACATACAATGATTCATACAACGATACATTCATACAATGATACATTCATACAATGATACATACAATGATTCATACAATGATACATTCATACAATGATTCATACACGTAAAATTCATACAATGATACATTAATACAATGATACATACAATGATACATTCATAAAATGATTCATACAATGATACATTAATACAATGATACATTCATACAATGATACATTCATACAATGATACATACACGTGAAATTCATACAAGGATACATTCATACAATGATACATACAATGATTCATACAATGATACATTCATACAATGATACATTCATACAACGATACATTCATACAATGATACATTCATACAATGATACATACAATGATTCATACAATGATACATTCATACAATGATTCATACACGTGAAATTCATACAATGATACATTCATACAATGATACATACAATGATACATTCATACAATGATTCATACAATGATACATTAATACAATGATACATTCATACAATGATACATTCATACAATGATACATACACGTGAAATTCATACAATGATACATTCATACAATGATACATACAATGATTCATACAATGATACATTCATACAATGATACATTCATACAACGATACATTCATACAATGATACATTCATACAATGATACATACAATGATTCATGCAATGATACATTCATACAATGATACATTCATACAACGATACATTCAAACAATGATACATACAATGATACATACACGTGAAATTCATACAATGATACATCCATACAATGATACGAACAATGATTCATACAATGATACATACACGTGAAATTCATAAAATGATACATTCATACAATGATACATTCATACAATGATACATTCATACAATGATACATACACGTGAAATTCATACAATGATACATTCATACAATGATGCATACAATGATTCATACAATGATACATTCATACAATGATACATACAATGATACATACACGTGAAATTCATACAATGATACATTCATACAATGATACATACAATGATACATTCATACAATGATTCATACAATGATACATTCATACAATGATACATTCATACAATGATACATACACGTGAAATTCATACAATGATACATTCATACAATGATACATACAATGATTCATATACAATGATTCATGCAATGATACATTCATACAATGATACATTCATACAACGATACATTCATACAATGATACATTCATACAATGATACATACAATGATTCATACAATGATACATTCATACAATGATTCATACACGTGAAATTCATACAATGATACATTCATACAATGATACATACAATGATACATTCATACAATGATTCATACAATGATACATTAATACAATGATACATTCATACAATGATACATTCATACAATGATACATACACGTGAAATTCATACAAGGATACATTCATACAATGATACATACAATGATTCATACAATGATACATTCATACAATGATACATTCATACAACGATACATTCATACAATGATACATTCATACAATGATACATACAATGATTCATGCAATGATACATTCATACAATGATACATTCATACAACGATACATTCATACAATGATACATACAATGATACATACACGTGAAATTCATACAATGATACATTCATACAATGATACGAACAATGATTCATACAATGATACATACACGTGAAATTCATAAAATGATACATTCATACAATGATACATTCATACAATGATACATTCATACAATGATACATACACGTGAAATTCATACAATGATACATTCATACAATGATGCATACAATGATTCATACAATGATACATTCATACAATGATACATACAATGATACATACACGTGAAATTCATACAATGATACATTCATACAATGATACATACAATGATACATTCATACAATGATTCATACAATGATACATTCATACAATGATACATTCATACAATGATACATACACGTGAAATTCATACAATGATACATTCATACAATGATACATACAATGATTCATATACAATGATTCATGCAATGATACATTCATACAATGATACATTCATACAACGATACATTCATACAATGATACATTCATACAATGATACATACAATGATTCATACAATGATACATTCATACAATGATACATTCATACAACGATACATTCATACAATGATACATACAATGATACATACACGTGAAATTCATACAATGATACATTCATACAATGATACAAACAATGATTCATACAATGATACATACAATGATTCATACAATGATACATTCATACAATGATACATTTATACAATGATACATTCATACAATGATACATACACGTGAAATTCATACAATGATACATTCATACAATGATGCATACAAAGATTCATACAATGATACATTCATACAATGATACATACAATGATACATACACATGAAATTCATACAATGATACATTCATACAATGATACATACAATGATACATTCATACAATGATTCATACAATGATACATTCATACAATGATACATTCATACAATGATACATACACGTGAAATTCATACAATGATACATTCATACAATGATACATACAATGATTCATACATACAATGATTCATACAATGATACATTCATACAATGATACATTCATACAATGATACATTCATACAATGATACATACAATGATACATCCATATAATGATACACGTGAAATTCATACAATGAAATATACACGTACAACAGTCATACAATGTGTCATACAATGACACATACTGGAATCTTGATGAGTGTCTCTATGGGACCACACATACAACCGTTTATATTTTATATATATTTTTATTCCAGTTGTCTCATCTTTCCCCAGTAGTCTTCCTTATATGCTTAAATCTTTCTTTTAGCTTTCTGCCTCCGCTTCTAGTTGGAACAAGTTCTCTCACATCACAATGGTTTGCCGAAAACTCCTAGACTATCCTAAAATGTCTTGTTTTCTCTTTTCCCGTGGCGTAGCCGATTAAAGGACATGTCTCTTTAACATGACTTCCGGTCATCTATCTAAATGTGGCGTGAACAGTGTCATATTAGAATGAAGATGTTAAGAGAGGAGGGTTCACACCTTTCTTTATCTAGGCCGGCGTCTTCTTCAGTGTCGATCACAACTGTTGGATGTGAGATGAAATATACGCGTACAACAGCTTACAAAATGCAATGAAACATACTGGAATATTGATGAATGTCTCTGAGGGACCACACATACAACCGTTTATATTTTATATATATTTTTATTCCAGTTGTCTCATCTTTCCCCAGGAGTCTGCCTTATGTGTCTCCATCTTTTGTCTTTTAGTCTCCGCTTCTAGTTGGCGCAAGCTCTCCCACATCACAATAATCGTTTCCTTAAACAAAAAAAAAAAAAATTGATTAAAACAATATCAACATTTTCTATTCCATCAATATTTTTGATTTTTATCAGATCGAATGTGAAATTTTATGCTGTTTTCAATAAATAAAAAAAATTAATTTATTATTCTTCTTAAACTTTACTCCCTTTTTTTTACACAGTGATCACCACTCATCAAGGCCCGGAAGCCACTCAGGGATAAGGGTTATTGCAAGTACATTACGTTAGTGTGGAGAGTTGATGAAGTGTTTACTTAAGGGGGCGGTTCAGTAGGAATTTGTTAACATTGGACTTGAAGACATCCAAGTTGTAGTCCGGTGGGAAGCAGGCAGACGGAACAGAGTTCCACAGGCGTGCAGTTCTAAGAAAGAAGCTTTGTTCATGGAATCCGCGTTTTGATTTAGGCACAAATATAGAGTGGGGGAAATTTTTCACAGTGGATTTAGCTAGACGAGTGTTTTTCGTGAAAGATTGGCGAAGGGGGACCAGAGATTGGAGTTCAGACGAGCACCTGCCATGGAAATAACGATAAAACAAGGATAGGCTCGTAACGTCTCTTCTGTGGGAGAGAGGTTGCAGGGTAGAGAAAAGGGCATCCCCCACTAAGCCACGAAGTCTATTTTGTACTCTGTCAAGGCAGGATAGGCTGTTTTTAGCAGCTCCTGCCCAGATGTGGCAGCAATACTCTCTCCTTGTCCCTTATATTAAAAAAAGAGAACCTCATTTGTTGCACAGGCTGAGTTAGATCAGGCTTTCTCACGTCCCAATGGAAAACACCTAGACTGTTCTAAAACTTCTTGTTTTCTCTTTTCCGGTGATGTAGCCGATTAAAGGACACGTGATTTCCAGTCACGTGTCTAAATGTCACTTAGCAATTATTATTTTGGATTTCTAAATTCTTATGGGTTTTTTTTTTTTTTGGTTTTTTTTACATAGGCATCACCACTTATCAAGGCCAAGAGGCCACTCAAGGATAAGGGTTACAGAGTGTACAGTAGACATTGGACAATATAGTAATCATTAGTAATGAAAATTTGGTAAATTTGATAACTTATATAGAACGGCTCATCAAGAACTTATTTACGTTAGACTTGAACACAACCATATTGTAGTCAGCCGGAAAGCAGGAAAACGGAAGACAATTCAACAGGCGTGCAGTTTTAAGAAAGAAGCTTTGTTCATGGAATCTACGATTAGGTTTAGGCACAGATAAAGAGTGGGGGGAATTATTGATAGTGTGTACAGCTAGTCTAGTGTTTCTTGTGAAAGTTTGGCGAGGGGGGACCATAGATTGAAGCTCAGTCGAACACTTTCCATGAAAATAACGATACATCAGAGACAAACTCGCAACATCTCTTCTGTGAGATAGAGGCTGCAAGGAAGAGAAAAGGACATCTCCTACGAGGCTACGAAGTCTATTTTGAACTCTATCAAGGCAGGACAAGTCCTTTCTAGCAGCTCCTGCCCAGATGTGGCAACAATATTCCATCCTTGGACGTACCGTTATCGTGTTACACTGATATTTTAATGTTTTAAGAAAGAAACTTTATTCGTAGAATTTTTCCTTGTTTTTTTTTTGTTTTTTTTTTTGTAAATACAGAGAACCGGCTTCTTCTGAAATAGGAAGTTTCTAGGGAATATCAAATTCACAAGTGGTCTCCCAGTCCAGGGGATATGACGATGTTCAGTTTTTCGCTGTTCTCAACCGGAAGTGTCGATGTTCTCCTTAATACAGTAGTACGAGGTGCCTTCAAAAAGTTTCCATACTTCTTTCTTTTATTAGGTTTGAGAATTACTATTTCATCTTTATTCGTAGATTTCGAAATGTTATTGAATGTGTAAAAATAGTAAGTTGCTAGTAAGATGCATTAATTTTGGACGTATTTGAAATTGAACATTTCTAGTTTCTTATACAGACATAATCTATACAGAACCTGGATGTTCCAAACATGGATAGTCCAATGCGGTGTTTATACACTCCAATACAAAAATGTTTATAATTTTATTATTTTGTAATGGTTGGTTGGTTGGTTGTTTTTGTTTTACGGCATATCAACCCTTTTCAGTTTATTTAATGCCGAATCAAAATCAGTGATTTTGAAGAAAATTTTTTTAATAGTATATATTTGTTGTTTTCAACTCGGTTTCTATTCAACCCATAGTTGGGACCCTAACAGGTACTACCACTCCGGGTCAGAGTGGACCTGGAAGCAATGGCAATTAAAGGATGGTTCTACACTCCTCAAAGCCCGCGAGCTGGGGCCTCACCACTGGATGTAGTTTATAATTTTATTATTTTGTGAAATATATTTATCCTGCTGGGTCAGGATATATCTACAGACCTTGTCGAACAGTCTGAACCACTTGTAGCTTGCATTATGCGAGATGTCTGCTAATCCTTTCCTCACCTCTCTCTCTCTCTCTCTCTCTCTCTCTCTCTCTCTCTCTCTAGCGTCATCTTGTTCAGCAAATAGAAAATTTATTTAATATGCAAGAATGGTAAGTTTTGAGTAAGATGCATTTAATTTTTTGACGTACTTGAAATTTAACATTTCTAGTTTCTAATATAATTTATCGTCATTTCCATGGCAAGTGCTCGTCTGAGCTCAAAGCTCTGGTCTCCCCTCGCCAATCTTTCACGAAAAACACCTGTCTAGCTGAAACCACTCTCAGTAATTTTCCCCACTCTTTATCTGTGCCTAAATCAAAACGTAGATGCCATGAACAAAGCTTCTTTCTTAGAACTGCACGCTGCTTGCGTGTTTCCCACCTGACTACAACTTGGATGTCTTCAAGTCTAACATAAACAAATTCCTGATAAACCGACCCTTAAGTAAGACACTTTCTCATATCCCCAATACTAGCGATTAGTACGATGTTGTCCCATTGATTACTGTACACGCAATAACCCTTATCCCCGAGTGGCTTCCGGGCCTTGATAAGTGGTAAAAAATATAACCTACCAAGAAACAAATGAAATAAATAGATAAAAATCCAGGTCGGTTTTTTTCTTTTTTGACAAAACTTTATATTACATGTTACCCTTCCACCTAGATAAGTCTCTCGCTGCCACATGTCCATCTAGCATGGTACCCTTTCTCTTTCCTCCGACCGCATGCTTGCTTCAGCCGGCCCATTCATTTCCTCGACTTTATACGTCCATTTAAATAACAGATGGAAACTTTATTGAATCTGGAGGAATGGTAAGTTCCTTGTAAAATGCATTAATTTTTGACGTATTTGAAATTTAACATTTCTAGTTTCTTCTGCAGACATCATCGATGCAGAATCTGAGTGTTCCAAAGTAATGGCAGAAACACTAGAGGATGACCTCCAATCAGTAGTGGAATGGGGAGAAAAATGGATGGTCACGTTCAATGCCACCAAGACAAAACTGGTTTCATTCAATAATTACAAGAAACCTTCTCTACCACCTATAGCAATGGCCAACAACTCTTTATCTGAGAGTATGTCTCTCAAGCTCCTTGGCCTAACGTTCACAGGAAACATGAGTTGGAACAATTACATCGAAGGCATTGCCAGGGCCGCTGCGAGGAAGGTGAGCTCTCTCTACCGTGCTAGAAAACTACTAACATCCGAAAGTATCCTGTACCTCTATAAGGCCACCATTCGCCCATGTATGGAGTATTGCTGTCATATTTGGGCTGGTGTATCGGCTACTAGTCTTTCGCTCCTTGACAGGGTTCAAAAGAGAGTCGCAAATCTGATAGGCCATAAACTGGCATCTAAGCTTCAACCTCTGTCCCATTGTCGAAACGTTGCATCCCTCTGCCTGTTCTACAAGTATTATAATGGTGAATGCTCTGATGAACTGCAAGCACTTGTGCCCCCACGACGTGAGCACCCTTGACAGACCCGACAGGCTGCAAAATCCCACCCGCACACTGTAGAGATCCCTAGATGTGAAAGATCTTTCTACTCCAGTAGTTTCTTCCTCAGAACTGCTAGACTTTGGAATTCCATTCCAGGTCACTGCTTCCCCAACTGTACTGACGTGCATAAGTTCAAGTGCAACGTGAACCAACATCTCGCTGCCCTAATCTCTACATAGTACCCCAGTAGATGTTTCCCCTGATAGTAGCCCCCTACACCAAAGTGGCAATGTGCCTTGTTTGGGGTGAAAATATAATAAAAAAATAAATAAATTTAAAAAAAACATGGTTCGTCCATGGGGTGCTTATATATTCAAATATAAATGTGTTTATAGTGTTGCTATTTTGTAAAATAGAGTTATACTGCTGGTATCTACATTTCCTGTTGAACAGTTGAATCACTTGTATCTTGTAGATTAAGATAAAAGAATACAATAAAATAAATTATAAAACCAAGGAAAAAGTAAAACATCTTAGATTTAGATCACATTTATATAAAAATACCCACATGATACACCAGTTTGTGTTATTTTTTTAATAACAACGATGAACACAAAAACAAAAATTGAAATAGCAAGAAAAATAAATGTGTGTTTTCAAATGAAAATATAAAAATGTTTCCATAAATTGAAATAACAACAAAAATGTGCTTTCAAATGTTAACAAAAAATGTTTCTATGAATTTAAATTGCAAGAAATGTAAACACAAAATGTTTTTATGAATTGAAATAGCAAGCAAATTTTCTTCTTTTTTTTTTTTTTACACGGTGGTCACAATTATCAAGGCCCAGAAGCCACTCAGGGATAAGGGTTATTGCAAGTACATTACGTTAGTGTGGAGATTCTATGAAGTGTTTACTTAAGGGGGCGGTTCAAGAGGAATTTGTTTACGTTGGACTTGAAGACATCCAAGTTGTAGTCAGGTGGGAAGCAGACATACGGAACAGAGTTCCACAGGCGTGCAGTTCTAAGAAAGAAGCTTTGTTCATGGAATCCACGTTTTGATTTAGGCACAGATATAGAGTGGGGGAAATTTTTCACAGTGGATTCAGCTAGACGGGTATTTTTCATGAAAGATTGTGCGAAGGGGGGCAGTGATTAGAGTTCAGACGAGCACCTGCCATGGAAATAACGATAAAACAAAGATAAGCTTGCAACGTCTCTTCTGTGGGAGAGAGGTTGCAGGGTAGAGAAAAGGGCATCCCCACTAAGCCACAAAGTCTATTTTGTACTCTTTCAAGGCAGGATATGCTGTTTTTAGCAGCTCCTGCCCAGATATGGCAACAGTATTCCATCCTTGGACGTCATGGCTTTTATATAGATAGAGAATTGCATCAGTAGTGAGATATCTTCTGGAGCGGTAGAAGGATCCCACCATCTTTCCAGCGACCTTGGCAACAGACTTGATGTACGTGTTCCATTTCAGATCAGGGGTAAAGGACAAACCCAGAAGCTTGTCAAAACATGGGGCGTCTCCTAGACGAGAGCCATCCATTTCAATTGATGCCAGATGGGGATCAGAGCGTTGATGATGTAAAGATAGGAGTTTGGTTTTAGATGCATTAAAGGTAACCAGCCACGTCTTCCCCCACTGAACCACGTGCTCAAGATCAGAGGAGAGAGAATCAGAGAGAACTTTGTCATTTACAACCTTTGATGTGTTGCCGTAGATGGTCGTGTCATCAGCATTGATGTCAACGAATGATTTAAGTATGTGTTTAGGGAGATCATTGAAGTAGATCAGGAAGAGAGTTGGGCCCAGGATTGACCCTTGAGGGACTCCAGCATTAATACTGCAGGCCTCTGATTTTTGTCCATCAACCACTACTCTTATGAGCCTATCGGAGAGAAATGATTTAATGATTGAGAAAACATTTCCAGTTATACCGTAGATGGAAATCTTGTGAAGTAGGCCCTTATGCCATACATTGTCGAAGGCCTTTGATATGTCAAGAGCAATTGCCCTAGAAAGGAAGCTTTTGTCAAGATATTCACTAATCCTGTAATCTGCGGTAGATCTTGCAGAACGGAAACCATATTGTGTGTCACAAAGAAGGTTATTTCTGCTGAGGTAGTTGACTATTTCTCTATTTAATATGGATTCCAGCAACTTACTCATAACACACAGGAGACTTATTGGTCTGTACTGAGAGGGAGATGACTTATCAACTGAATTCTTAAATACAGGGCAAACTGATGAGGTCTTCCAGGGAGTCGGAAAGCACTTCTCCTTAAGGCAGCGCTTAAATAGTTTCGTAAGTATGGGAGAAAGTTCTGGTTGAAGCTTTTTTAACACTATAATTGGGATGCCGTCAGGGCCAGTTGCTTTACTGGAATCAAAGTTCTTGATTAACTTGGCGACCTCATTCACAGATATTTGTATGTTACCTAGCGTGTTCTGTGTTATAGGAGGAAATATGGGGAGTTGATGGCCTTCGTCGCATAGGGTAGAATTAGCTGCAAAGTTCTTTGCAAATAGTTTTGCCTTGTGTGATGCTGACGAGATGACCTCTGGTCCATTGATAATGGTTGGGATAGAACGCACACTTCAGTTCAGGATCCTATTTGTTATTTGCCAAAACTGGTGGGAACCAAGCCGCTGATCAGCTACCTTGGATTTAACAGACTGGGAATATAGCTCTCTTGCATTTTTTATTACTCTTTTACAGTGGTTACTGGCGTTCCTGAAAGCAGCTTTAGTCTCAGTACATCTATTACGTTGGGAGTTATGGAAAAAAATGAATGTGTGCTTTCAAATTTAAACACAAAATGTTTGCATAAATTTTAATAGCAAGAAAAATAAATGTGTGTTCTCAAATGTAAAAACAAAAAGGTGTTATGAATTGGAATAGTAAGAAAAATGAATGTGGGTTTTCAAATATAAAAAAAATGTTTCGATGAATTGAAATTAAAATAGCAAAAAAAAATGAATGTGTTCTTTCAAATGAAAACACAAAATGTTTTCATAAAAATAACAAGAAAAATGAATACGAGTTCATTACATAAACATTTCCTTTCAATCTGATCCACCTCCAAGGAAAACTGAGATACAACTGCGCCATTCTACATGTGCTGCACCCTCACTGAGTCAGGAGAGTACTGGGAGAAAGGAAAAGCAATAAGTTTCCAACTAGGAATTATGAGCACTTAAGCAAAACTTCCTATCTGACTAATGCAGGGTAAAAATAGTGTAAGAAGATTTAAAAAATAAAGTAAAATGCACCTTGACTACACCTTGGATGTATTCAAGTCCAACATAAACAAATTAAACAGCTGTTAAAGATAGATTCATTCAAGGATATTATCAATCATGAATCTAGACACTGAGATAACTTTACAAAATGTTACGGAAGAGTGTCAAAAGCTGTTGAATTTAAAACAGGACAATATAAGCATTGAAAAAAAAATATTGCCAAAGCAGAAAGGGGTAAACAACATGTCAACTATGAAAAAAAAACTGTAGAACGTGTGAAAAAAAAAACTGTAGAACGTGTGAAAAAAAACAACTGTAGAACGTGTGAAAAAAAAAACTGTAGAACGTGTGAAAAAAAAAACTGTAGAACGTATGAAAAAAAAAACTGTAGAACGTGTGAAAAAAAAAACTGTAGAACGTGTGAAAAAAAAAACTGTAGAACGTATGAAAAAAAAAACTGTAGAACGTATGAAAAAAAAAACTGTAGAACGTGTGAAAAAAAAAACTGTAGAACGTGTGAAAAAAAAAAACTGTAGAACGTGTGAAAAAAAAAATGAAATTATTTCTCACATTCCCAATTTTCTCCCGACAGAAGCAAAACAATCCACAAATACAAAATCCACAACCTTTCAAACTCAAAATTTATTCAAATGTAACAACAATGAAAGTTAATTGGTTCTGGTATTTTCCATTTGAAAAATGGTAGCCAGTTTTGCCTTCACACGCGTGGAGGCAGTAGTATGAATTCCTAATGTTAATTTTTTGTTCCTTGAAAGGATCCACGTTTTTTCATGGTGGACTCTACGGGAATGTTGGCACCTATAATTAGACATAATGCGAGCCATTTTGGACTCTAGTTGAATATAAGAGATAAATCCAATATTTGGTAAATAAATCATGAAGAAATATTCATTAATATCATCCTGTAATTAGGATAATTTCAGCAATATAAAATTGTCTCTGATTGAAGAGATGTGATCCTTTTTTCCTGTGTATTGTAGGAAATTATTTCTCACATCCCAATTTACTCCCTGCAGAGGTAAAAGAATCCACAAATACAAAAGTCATGCCTTTCAAAGTAAAAATTTATTCACAAGTAACAGCAATGAAATTTTATTGGTTCTGATATTGTCCTTTTGCAAAACGGTGGCCAGTTTTGCTTCCACACGACTAGAGCCAGTAGTATGAATTCTTAATGTCGGAATATTATATGCCTATAGATATAGTCCCAGATATAAGGTTGACAAGAAGGTTCTTACGGAATTTTTAATTTTGATTTAAAATGATGTATTTTCATATAAGTTTCGCATGGGTTCGAATACCCTATATATTAAGTTTCATGTCTGCAACCAAAAAAGAAAACCGGTTTTCATCAAACGGAAATGGAATTATATCATCTTTTTAAAAAGAATAGGAATCACTTGAATGGAATGAACTCTGAATTTGCAGCACGTGTGTCCCTCACCCGACGTGATCTCACCCGACGTACTGTAAGAAATTATTTCTCCCATTCACAATTTGCTCCCAACAGAAGCAAAAGAATCCACAAATACAAAATCCATAACCTTTCAAACTCAAAATTTATTCAAATGTGACAACAATGAAAGTTTATTGGTTCTGGTATTTTCCATTTGCAAAATGGTAGCCAGTTTTGCCTTCACACGCGTGGAGGCAGTAGTATGAATTCCTAATGTCGGAATGTTGGTTCTTTGTTCCTTGAAAGGATCCATGCTTTTTTCATGGTAGACATAATTAAGCATAATGTGAGCCCCTTGGAACTCAAGATGAATTGAGATAAGATCCAATATTTGGAAAATAAACATGCAGAACAGTTCTTAAATGTCATCCTTTATTTGGATAAATTCAGCAATATAAGTTGTTTCTGCTTGTAGAGATGTGGTCCTTTGTTCACCAACTGTTTGGTGTTCATGAAGGAATTGCCTTAGCTCCCTCCAGTGGGAGCTGCTGGGTTTGAGTCTATCCTGATGCCGAATTTTGTGTAGACTGAAAATAAAGCATGATACAAAAGGCGTGCCAAGCGAATCACCTGACACATTCAAATTTAAACCAATGACGACCAACCACTAAAATGCGTGGGCGGCTGTACAAAAAGAAAGATGGTGACTGTATATGGATTTTTTTCACAGGACATAAAGGTCACAAATCAACAGTATGCAAAAAGAAAAGGTTAACTTGAAGGAATAAATATTATCAGTTCTGAAAAAAAAAGAGTCCATGAATTGTAAGAAAAAATTCATTGATGTCAAAATTAATGGCTGGAAATTATCCTGCCTTGAGGATACTGGTAGTAATATATCCCTAATTGATGAAGTTGGAAAAGAACTAGATATCCAAAGGTAAAAATTACAGAAAAATTAAAATCACGTTTTATAAACCGAAACAATCTCCTGACACATCTTATTTATCTGTCTGTTTGTCTGTCCGTTTCTATGGTAACAGCATCAAAGCTGTTTTGATGAAAATCAAACGTTTGTTAGACACCAAATCTAGATAATGAGATGGTTAAACTCTTTTAGTCGCTGTTGGTGCTATTGAAACTGCAGGTTTGTATTTTCGGTTGGGGTGTTTATGCTACACTGGGGTAGGTCGTAAAAATAAACTTTTTTTTTTCGTTATTAAATTGTAATTTTTTAAGAAATCATTACCTTAAAAGTTAAGAAAGCCATTCTTAATGTAGAGAGGGGCATGTTAACTATTCTGTACTTTCATCCAATAATTTAATAAGCAAAAGATAGGATAAAATTGAATTTAACTTGAAAATTTTACCTAAAAATATCGCAGACGTTTTCTTTGATATGTTTTATTTTACAAGCTGCCCCAGCGTAGTATTAACACCTCCAATCTCTCCATGATAAGAACGGCTTTCTGAAAAAAAAAACACTCCCGAGAAAGCCGTTATTAACATGGAGAGATTGGAGGAGGTATTCCGGAAGTCGTTCTTAAAATGGGGAGAGGAGGGCGTTTTGTAACTATTCCGTACTTTAACCTAACAATTTAATAAAAAACATCGGGTTTGTATTACTGTACACATAGATTCGAAAAAGTTGTACAAAAAAAACAAATATATAACAAATAAATGTTATCAAAGGCAAGATAAGTTATTTTTCTACCAAACTGGATATAATTTTCGTGTTTTTATTCAGTTTAACATGTTTATTCAGCTTGAAAAGCATACAGTGTTTAGCGATGTATTGGAAAATTCAAGATGGCGGCCAATTCTATCTTTAACACGGTAAGTTTGAAAAAAGGTGTTATAAATAATAAACTAGACAAAATATTGTTAGAAATTCGCTCAATATATGTTACCGTGACATAACTTGACATATATTCGGTGATTTTTAATAGTATTTTGTCTAGTTTATTATTTATAACACCTTTTCCCGAACTTACCGTGTTAAAGAGAGAATCGGCCGCCATCTTGAATTTTCCAATACATCGGTAAACACTGTATGGTTTTCGAGCTGAATAAACATGTTAAATTGAATAAAAACACGAAAATTATATCCAGTTTGGTAGAAAAGTAACTTATCTTGCCTTTGATAACATTTATTTGTTATATATTTGTTTTTTGACAACTTTTTCGAATCTATGTGTACAGTAATACAAACCCGAAACTGCTTGTAGACCTATGCCAACCAAAACATGGCGATTCTTTAGAATCACGGCGTACATAGAAATGCAATCTACTCATCTGCTTTTAAAAATTAAAATCACGTCTTATGCACCGAAACAATCTTCTAACACATTCTGTTCGTCTGTCCGTTTGTCTATCTGTTTGTCTGTTTGTTTCTACGGTAAGAACATTAACTTTGATCAGTGCCAAACGTGTGAAGGACGAAAGAGAGGAATATGAGTTTGTCGGCCATTTGTAAAAATCACTTACTTTCTCTTTAAATTTTGGCTTCATTTTGAATCTCGTGAGAATTATCAGATGTTTCTTGGTCTCTCTCTCTCTCTCTCTCTCTCTCTCTCTCTCTCTCTCTCTCTCTCTCTCTCTCTCTATCTATCTATCTATCTATGTCTGTCTGTCTGTCTTTCTCTCTCTCGTACACGTGTCATCATTGTCCAGCAGAGAGAAAAGCTGTGACGTAAGCATCAACTCTGATTAGTGTCAAACGTGTGTTAAACACCAAATCTAAATAATGATATGGCCGAACTCTGATGGCACTTTTGCAACTGCTTGTAGACCTATATCTGCCAAGCATGGCTATTTTTTGTGATTCATGACGCGTACAGAAAATGGAATCTCCTACTCGATGATGAAGACTGAGGAGGGATGGAGAGGCGGGATGAAGGAGGGAAGAGAAGTAGATGAGTTTGTCGGCCATTTGTAAAAATCACTCACAAGAGTTGCATATTGAATTTTCTATTTCTTTCTATTCTGCATTTGACTTTAGAATCTCGTGATACATTTGCTTTTAAGTTTGTATGTCTGTCTGTCAGATTTGTCTGTTTGTCTCTATGACAACAACAACATCAAATCTATTTTATCAAAGTCAAACGTGTGTTAAAAACAAAAGCTAGATAATGAGACGGTCGAACTCTGAATATGTCAGCATTTAAAAACAGCTTTATTGATTATCTTCGTTAGTATGACTTGTATGTAGCAAAGATTATTCATGCAAAGTGTTCCTGTGTTGAGACGTTGGTTAAAGATTAGACAGAACTGTTAAAAGAGAGAAGAGTTCATGTGTTGAATGTAGAAAAAAAAAGTATTTTCTATTTCTCTTTCTATTGTGTGCCAATCAAATCTTTGCGATCCTTGACGTATGCGAAAATGACATCTACTCACTCGTTAACAAAAACGAAATCAAAACTAGATAAAATAGAATATTTAAAAAAAATTAGTTATTCAAATATTTTCGCCAAAGTTGTGACGTAAGCATCAACTCTGATCAGTGTCAAGCGTGTGTTAAACACCACATTCAGATAATGAGATGTTTGAACTCTGTTAGTCGCTGTCGGTGCTATTGAAACTGCTTGTAGACCTATATTTACCAAACATGGCGATCGTTTGGAATCATGACGCATACAGAAATAGAATCTACTCATTTGATGATGGAGAGTGGGGAGAGATGGGGAGACGGGATTAAGAAGAAAAGAGAAGAATGAAAAAGGGAAGAGTTCATGTGGTGAATGTGTGGAAGTTATTGTTCGTAGTGTTGCATATTGGTTATATTAGAAGGGATCTGTTAGACGTACATTCATTAGTGGGTCTCTTTGCGTATTATACCTAAAGGTCCTTATATATATATACGTGTGTGGGTGTGTTCTTATCAATATTCTTTTTCTGTGGGTGTGTGTGATTCTTCTAATGTCTTTTTGCCTTGCTTAGGGATGTTTCCGATGAATGTGTATGCGCCAACAATGCAATGCGAACATACCTGAATTTGCCTTGGCCAGCGATGATATTCTCTCCTTCGCTGGTTCTCCATCTTGTTGGGAGTCGGGTCACTGCAGACAGATTCATTGATGAACAAACAAGATGGACTTGAAATTTCAATCTTTATTCAAGGCAAATTCTACATCTCGGATCCTGGTTGTTTCGGGAGGCACCCAAATTCCCGTCCGCTTAATCTGCCGCCTAGACCCTCTCTCAACCGTCTCGTCATTACCGGAAGTTACCCAGAATTCAGTGTCACCTTCCAATTTCCGGTGCACTCCATCTGGGCCACTCAAGGTGACTGAGTTTGACAGCTGTCAAAACTAACCTTGCTAAACTATTTAATGAGAAAATAAACATTCTTATTTTCTTTATTTCTAAGCTAATGAGAAAATAAACATTCTTATTTTCTTTATTTCTAAAAACTACCTAGATAGCATTTAAGCTGGGACTCCTAATACAATACAACATTAGTCATAATGTACAATTTGGCTTCTTAAAGTTAGCAGTAAAATATGTCAGCTGTGAAATAAAGTTCCAAACGTTGTTGGAATATCTTGAATGACTCTGCAGTGTTAGGCGAGTCCCAGTCGAGAATGGGAACTGGTATCGATATATTAGCCATAGTAGTAGTAGTGTTGTTGCGAGCTTCAACGAGCGTGTGTGTGTGTGTGTGTGTGTGTGTGTGTGTGTGTGTGTGTGTGTGTTACGAAGTTTTGGTTCGAAAAGAAAAGAGAAAAAAATATATAATGTCTTACTTTTATCGTTGTTTTATTTTATTTTCCCCTTTATCTCGCCGCTGTCACCATGTCACGCTGTGTTAGCTCGTGTTGTGTGGTTGGTTAATAGAGAGAAACGAAAAGACACGTGTTGTTAGTTTTAAATATAAAACATGGAGGCCTTTATTTTCAGTGCGCATGCGTGGTTGTTACAAAACAAGGATTGTCATGAAACGAAATGATAACGTTGTTACAAAACTAGGATTGTAACGAAACGAAACGATAACATCGTTACAATCACGATGCTAAGAATGTGGCTGAGCCAGCAAGAGACAAACAGACAGACGGACGGACAAACGGACAGATAGACAAAGAGACAAAGAGAAAGAGAGGGACTTTTAGAATAAGGCAAGAAGTCTCATTCAAGCGTTTTAAAACAGCTTTATTGATTATCTTCGTTAGTATGACTTGTATAGAGCAAAGGTTAGTCGCGCAAAGTGTTCCCGTGTTGAAACGTTGATCAAAGATTAGACATCAATGTTAAAAAAGGGAAGAGTTCATGTGGTGAATGTGTGAAAGTTATTGTTCGTAGTCATAATGTATAATTTGACTTTTTAAAGTTAGCAGTAAAATATGTCAGCCATTCATGGAAACAGACATGCCGTTGGTCGCTCAGTTTTCAAAATTTTCTTTTTAATTATAATCACGTCTTATGAACCGAAACAATCTACTTACTTACAGAAATCAAATGATGGAGACTAAGGAGAGATGGGGAGACGGGATGAAGGAGGAAAGAGACGGATTTTAGTTTGTCGGCTATTTGTAAAAAAAAAAAAAAAACTCTTGCCGGATTTGTCTGTTTGTCTCTATGACAACAACAGCATCAAATCTATTTTATCAAAGTCAAACGTGTGTTAAAAACAAAAGCTTGATAATGAGACGGTCGAACTCTGAATATGTCAAGAAGGGCCGCGAGAGAGAATGCGAGACATGTTTAGTAGTTGCGATCTTTGACCTGCGCAAGAATGATATCTACTCACCCAGAAACAGAACTAGAGAGAAAAAAATATTTAAAAAAATAGTTATCACAAATATGTCCGCCATTTTATGGAGAGAAACACATTATAGATTGACTTATCCGATGATGGAGGCTGAGAAGAGATGGAGAGACAGGATGAAGGAGGAGAGAGGAGGATTTCAGTTTGTCAGCCATTTGTAAAAAAAAAAAAAAAAAACATTCACAAGATTTGTTTACTGGATGTGAGAGTTATGTATAGCAACAGAAGGTGCGCGAGAGAGAGTGCGAGACGCGACAAGTCTTTGCGATCCTTGTAGTATGCAAGAATGACATTTACTCACCCGAAAACAGACTTAGAGAGAAAAAAATATATTTAAAAATCCGCCATTTTATGGAGAGAAACACAGTATTGATTGCCGAGTTTCCTGTCGAATTTTGTCTTCAACATTTGATTTTAAATTAAGTTTTGTGAACTGAAATAATCTTTCTACGCATATCATTTGTCTGTTAGTTTTCTGTCTGTCGGTCTGTCTGTATGTTGGTCTGTCTGTCTATCTGTCTGTACGACAACAGCATCACATTTTTATGACTTTTTTGTATTCTGCATTTGGCTTCAATAAAGTACATTTTAAATCTCATGAAAACGTAACAAGCATCAAATGCTCTCTCTCTCTCTCTCTCTCTCTCTCTCTCTCTCTCTCTCTCTAAATATATAAAAAATTAGTTATTCAAATATGCCCGCCATTTTATGGAGAGAGACTGAGAAGAGATGGAGAGACGGGATGAAGAGGAAAAGAGCAGAATAATACTTTGTCGGCCATTTTGTAAAAAAAAAAAAACATTTCAAAGGATTTGCTTACCGAATTTGAGAGTTATATACAGTGACAGTTAGGGCATCGAGGGATGCGAGAAGAACAACGAGCCATCGAAAACTGCTCTGTCTACTGCAAACCAATCACCTCTCAAGACTTGTTTAGAACAACGAACCATCGGAAACTGTTCTCTGAATATGTCAGCATTTAAAATCAGCTTTATTGATTATCTTCGTTAGTATGACTTTTATGTAGCAAAGATTATTCATGCAAAGTGTTCCTGTGTTGAGACGTTGGTTAAAGATTAGACAGGACTGTTAAAAGAGTTCATGTGCTGAATGTAGAAAAAAAGTATTTTCTATTTTTATTTCTATTGTGTGCCAATCAAATCTTTGCGATTCTTGACGTATGCGAAAATGACATCTACTCTCTCGTTAACAAAAAAACGAAATCAAAACTAGATAAAATAGAATATTTTTTAAAAATTAGTTATTCAAATATTTTCGCCAAAGTTGTGACGTAAGCATCAACTCTGTTTAGTGTCAAGCGTGTGTTAAACACCAAATCCAGATAATGAGATGTTTGAACTCTGTTAGTCGCTGTCGGTGCTATTGAAACTGCTTGTAGACCTATATTTACCAAACATGGCGATCGTTTGGAATCATGACGCATACAGAAATAGAATCTACTCATTTGATAATGGAGAGTAGGGAGAGATGGAGAGACAGGATGAAGAAGAAAAGAGAAGGATAATAGTTTGTTGTCCATTTTGTAAAAAACATTTCAAAGGATTTGCTTACCGAGTTTGAGAGTTATATACAGCGACAGTTGGGCATCGAGGGATGCGAGACACGACGAGTTCTCGCGATCCTTGGAGTATGCAAGAATTACATTGACTCAATCGTTAACAGAAAGCGAAAACAAAACTCGAAAGAAAAAACAAAAAAAAGAATTATTCAAAAATGTCCGCCATTTTATGTCGAATCTTCTTTGTTTCTTTTTATCTACAACATTTAATTTTAAGTTTTGTGAACCGAAATAATCTTCACACGCATATATTTTGTCTGTCAGTTTGTCTGTCTCTCTGTCTGTCTGATTTGTCTGTTTGTCTCTATGACGACAACATCAAATCTATTTTATCAAAGTCAAACGTGTGTTAAACACAAAACTAGATAATTAGATGGTCGAACTCTGAATAGTTCAACATTTAAAAACAGCTTTATTGATTTATCGATGGTGAGAATGTGGCTGAGCCAGCTAGAGACAGACAGACAGACAGACAGACAGACCGATAGACAAAGGCAAAGAGAAAAGGAAGGGAATGCGGCAAGAAGTTTCATTCTGGCATTAAAAAAACAGCTGTATTGATTGTCTTCGTAAGTATGACTTCTATAAAGCAAAAGTCAGCTGTGCCAATTGGTTCCTGTCTTTAGACGTTGATTAAAGATAAGACATCCTTGTTAAAAAAGAGAAGAGTTCATGTGTTGAATGCGTGGAAGTTATTGTTCGTAGCCATGATGTATAATTTGTCTCTTTTAAAGTTACCAGTAAAATATGTCAGCCATTCATGGAAACAGACATGTCATTGATTGCTCAGTTTTCTTGTTCGTCTTTGTCTTCAAAATTTGCTTTTTAATTATAATCACGTCTTATGAATCGAAACAATCTTTTAACACATCTTATTTATCTGCCTGTCTGTTTGTCTATTTGTCTGTCCGTTTCTATGCTAACAACATCAAAGCTGTTTGATAAAAACCTAACGTTTGTTAGATACCAAATTCAGATAATGAGATGGTTGAACTCTGTTATTCGCTGCCGGTTCTATTGCAACTGCTTGTAGACCTATATCTGCCAAACATGGCGATTCTTTGGAATCATGACGCGTACAGAAATGGAATCTACTCATCTGATGATGGATGCTGAGGTGGGATGGAAGGGCGGAATGAAGGAGGAAAGAGAAGAATATCAGTTCGTCGGCCATTTGTAAAAACCACTCACAGGATTTGCTTCTCGAGTTTTCTATGATTTCTTTCTATTCTGCTTTTGGCTTCAGTGAACTACATTTGGAATCTTGTGAAACGTGAGAATCAACTCTCACTTCCTCTCCCTCTCCCTCTCTCACTCACTCATTCTCTCGGGTCATCATTGTTAGGCAGATGGAAAAATATTGACGTAAGCAGTATAGACCGGAGAAAAATGAAAAGCTCCCAGCCTGCAAGATGTGCTAAGAGATGAGGAGAGAGAGAGAAATGAAAGGGATGTTGAACCGCATCTGATTACACTGGTCAACAAATTTTTATTTTTTTTCTTTGGCAGACCATCTAGGAGTGTTTTCTGGGGTTTTGAAGGTCGCTGATTTCGAATATACCATTGGTTTTGCCAGATTGGCTCTAGTTTAGAATATACTGATAGCCCCAAATAAGCCTAAACTGCTAAAATTCTCCCTGAAATACTTCAATATAGAAGCAGTAAATAATAATTTTCTGATATTATTGAATCATTACAATGAAAATGTATATATTGAAGTATTTCAGGGAGAATTTTTATATAATTATTTATATAGGGAGAATTTTTATATAATTATATACTGTAATTACTTAATAACATGTTCCATAAATATAGTTGCAGTATAAATTAAACAGTAATTAAGAATTTTCTTTTAAATTCCACAGTTGAAAATGAGTTCCAGAGAGAAAATGAGTTCTAGAAGATGTTGCAGATATGAACCGGATGTCTTTTGTTACATCTGTGGACAGTATATGATGGCACAACAAAAGAGGAATATTACAGACTTTGTCAAGAGGGCGTACAAAGCATACTTCGATATGATACTTGGTGACCATAAATGGCTGATTTGTTTGGATTTGAAAATGGTGAATTTTCTGCTTGGTCAGCAAAGTGGGTACACAAAGTATCCCTGCTTTCTTTGTTTGTGGGATAGCAGAGCAAGAATCCAGCACTGGAGAAGGGAGAACTGGCCAGAACGAGAAAGTCTCGAAGTCGGCACAGCCAACGTCATCAATGAGCCTTTGGTACCCAGGGATAGAATCATCTTCCCTCCATTGCATATAAAACTAGGGCTCATGAAGCAGTTTGTTAAGGCGTTGAACAAGGATGGGGATTGCTTCAAGTAAATATGCAGGCAATTTCCAGGTCTTCCCATCGAAAAAGCTAAAGGTGGCATCTTCGATGGACCTCAGATTCGAACGCTCATGAGGGATTCTGACTTCACTAATCATATTAACACGGTTGAGTTAAATGCTTGGATGTCATTCACAGATGTAGTGACAAACTTTTTGGGAAATCGCAAAGCTGACATTTACAAGCAATTGGTCCGTAAGATGCTTACTGCATACGGAAAACTAGGGGCAAATATGAGCATTAAAGTTCATTTCTTGTTTAGCCACCTCGACAGATTTCCTGGTAATCTTGGTGATTACAGTGAGGAGCAGGGAGAGAGATTCCATCAAGACATCAAAACAATGGAAGAGAGGTATCAAGGCAAATGGGATGAGCACATGATGGCAGACTACTGCTGGAACGTTTTGAGAGACTGCCCAAAAGTTGCTCACAAGCGAAAATCGTATAAACGTCAATTTTAGTTTTGTGAATAAAATATTGTTTTGTGTGTTCATTGTAACTAAGAATCTAGTGTATAATGCTTTGCATTAATTTATGATATATAACTGATTATGTAAATGTTTTTTTTCACTTGGAGAATTAAAATTCAGCAAATTTTTAGCAAATTTTTTGTATATCCTCAAAATCTATGAAAAGTGTTCAGTTATAGGATAAATGAAATGATGTTATATCTAACTTAACTTGTTAGATTGAGATTTTACACTGTCTTTGTGCTTTAAGATTATCATAAAAATCAATATCTGACATTTATGCACTATTTAGCCGTTTTTTGTACGTTTAGCTATGGTCGCGAATGGGTGATTTCAGACAAACGACCCCCTGTGATATCTCAAAAACAAGAGCCAATTTGAAAAAACTAATGTTAGATTCGGATTCAGCGCCCTTGAAAACCCCAGAAACCAGTCTTACTTTGCCTGCCAAAAATATTGTGTTGACCAGTGTTATCAGCCATTTGCAAGAAAGACTCACAGGATTTATTCGTCGGAAATTTCCACCGCTTTTTCTTTTTTTTTTTTTTTTTTTTTTGTTTTTTTACTCCGGTTGTCATCAAATTGTATTTTAACTTCGTGAACCACAAAAATTATATATATATATATATATATATATATATATATATATATATACTAGCAAAAGTACCCGTCTTTGACTGGGTTCAAAAACAGCCTACAGAAAATGGACTCTGATTTATGAAAGTATGATAGGTTATGAAAACGAAGTGTTGTAAAGAGATAGCTTCGAATTCGAAGGTATCAAAACCAAAGCAAAATATGATGAAAGTAAAAATAAAATAGATAAACCCCATAATTTATTATACCATACCTGTTCACACTGAAACACTTATCACAGTATTCTGTGGATCTATATTAAAAAACCTTGTTAAACTTTGTGACATATTTCCATTCTATGGAGGTCAGGTGCGAACGAACACCCCATAATTTTATTATACCATATTTCTTCAAACTGAAACATAATTATCAAAGTATACTTACACAGATAGATATGAAAAGTCTTTATTAAAGTGTGTGCCTATTTCAATTCTATGGAGGCCAGAAACGAACGCAGACCCCACAATTTTATCATACCATCCCTATTTAAGTTAAAACATACTTATCAAAGTATTCTTATGTACATCTACAGGGTGGTCAAAAAGTCAGGTAACATTTTAAAGAAAAACGATATAAGCAATACACGTATATTTAAGTACCATACATTGAAATATAAAATGAAACAAACATGAAATATGTTTATTTTGTTAATTGTCGTCCATTTCTCTCTATCAATCGCTGGAAGCGATTAACCACTGATTGTGTAACACGTGTAATCATGTCAGCTGATATCCGCGCAATCTCCTCTTCAATAAATAACTTTAAAGACGCTATTGTATCAGGCTTCTTGCCATAAACGCTATCCTTTAAATAGCCCCAAAGCCAGAAATCAGGAGGGGTAGTTTATATATTACACTCAAATATTTAAACAAATAATATTAAACGAATAGAGATTATAATGGATCATATTGTTTTTTCTACCTTTAACATGTTACCTGACTTTTTGACCACCCTGTATATCAAAAACACTTGTAAACGTTTTTTTTTAAATGTTTTAATTTTTTAATTCCATACTTTGTGGACCAGGCGCGAACGCAGACCCCACAATTTCAATGAACCACCGTTCTGCCAGATCAAACGTACCCATTCCTGTGTCTCGATACAGCTTCTATCATTATATGTAATCATTTTTTTTTTAAATTGTCAACCGTATAGGAGCCTATTCGTGACCAGACACACACACACACACACACACATTCAGCTTTATATATATATATATATATATATATATATATATAGCCCTCTCGCGCGTGTGTTAAATACCAAAGTTACATAATAAGATAATCGATATCGAATTCGTTGAGTAGTCACTAAAATGAGATGATCGAACAACTGCTTGTAGACTACCACTTATACTTCAATGATTTTCATCATCTATATATTTTTTACTTGACTTATGGTCGACGAATCAGTGAAATCCATTTATTATATTTTTTATATAATCAATTCTTAATGCTGCAATATTTTAAGTTATAAATTTATTATATTTTTACTAGAATATCTTGTCCTTTTCTTTTCCAGTTTTAACAACTAGTCCTTTACTTTTCCATGTTTAAGCTTAACCATATTACTTTTCATGCTCGCATTTTTCTATTGTAATAACATTATATAATCAATTCTTAATGCTGCAATATTTTAAGCTATAAATTTATTATATTTTTTACTAGAATATCTTGTCCTTTTCTTTTCCAGTTTTAACAACTAGTCCTTTACTTTTTCATGTTTAAGCTTAACCATATTACTTTTTCATGCTCGCATTTTTCTATTGTAATAACATTATATAATCAATTCTTAATGCTGCAATATTTTAAGTTATAAATTTATTATATTTTTACTAGAATATCTTGTCCTTTTCTTTTCCAGTTTTAACAACTAGTCCTTTACTTTTCCATGTTTAAGCTTAACCATATTACTTTTCATGCTCGCATTTTTCTATTGTAATAACATTATATAATCAATTCTTAATGCTGCAATATTTTAAGCTATAAATTTATTATATTTTTTACTAGAATATCTTGTCCTTTTCTTTTCCAGTTTTAACAACTAGTCCTTTACTTTTTCATGTTTAAGCTTAACCATATTACTTTTTCATGCTCGCATTTTTCTATTGTAATAACATTATATAATCAATTCTTAATGCTGCAATATTTTAAGTTATAAATTTATTATATTTTTACTAGAATATCTTGTCCTTTTCTTTTCCAGTTTTAACAACTAGTCCTTTACTTTTCTATGTTTAAGCTTAACCATATTACTTTTTCATGCTCGCATTTTTCTATTGTAATAACATTATATAATCAATTCTTAATGCTGCAATATTTTAAGCTATAAATTTATTATATTTTTTACTAGAATATCTTGTCCTTTTCTTTTCCAGTTTTAACAACTAGTCCTTTACTTTTTCATGTTTAAGCTTAACCATATTACTTTTTCATGCTCGCATTTTTCTATTGTAATAACATTATATAATCAATTCTTGATGCTGCAATATTTTAAGCTATAAATTTATTATATTTCTTACTAGAATATCTTGTCCTTTTCTTTTCCAGTTTTAACAACTAGTCCTTTACTTTTCCATGTTTAAGCTTAACCATATTACTTTTCATGCTCACATTTTTCTATTGTAATAACATTATATAATCAATTCTTAATGCTGCAATATTTTAAGCTATAAATTTATTATATTTTTACTAGAATATCTTGTCCTTTTCTTTTCCAGTTTTAACAACTAGTCCTTTACTTTTTCATGTTTAAGCTTAACCATATTACTTTTCATGCTCGCATTTTTCTATTGTAATAACATTATATAATCAAATCTTAATGCTGCAATATTTTAAGTTATAAATTTATTATATTTTTACTAGAATATCTTGTCCTTTTCTTTTCCAGTTTTAACAACTAGTCCTTTACTTTTCCATGTTTAAGCTTAACCATATTACTTTTCATACTCACATTTTTCTATTGTAATAACATTATATAATCAATTCTTAATGCTGCAATATTTTAAGCTATAAATTTATTATATTTTTACTAGAATATCTTGTCCTTTTCTTTTCCAGTTTTAACAACTAGTCCTTTACTTTTTCATGTTTAAGCTTAACCATATTACTTTTCATGCTCGCATTTTTCTATTGTAATAACATTATATAATCAATTCTTAATGCTGCAATATTTTAAGTTATAAATTTATTATATTTTTACTAGAATATCTTGTCCTTTTCTTTTCCAGTTTTAACAACTAGTCCTTTACTTTTTCATGTTTAAGCTTAACCATATTACTTTTCATGCTCGCATTTTTCTATTGTAATAACATTATATAATCAATTCTTAATGCTGCAATATTTTAAGCTATAAATTTATTATATTTTTTACTAGAATATCTTGTCCTTTTCTTTTCCAGTTTTAACAACTAGTCCTTTACTTTTTCATGTTTAAGCTTAACCATATTACTTTTTCATGCTCGCATTTTTCTATTGTAATAACATTATATAATCAATTCTTAATGCTGCAATATTTTAAGTAATAAATTTATTATATTTCTTACTAGAATATCTTGTCCTTTTCTTTTCCAGTTTTAACAACTAGTCCTTTACTTTTTCATGTTTAAGCTTAACCATATTACTTTTCATGCTCGCATTTTTCTATTGTAATAACATTATATAATCAATTCTTAATGCTGCAATATTTTAAGTAATAAATTTATTATATTTTTACTAGAATATCTTGTCCTTTTCTTTTCCAGTTTTAACAACTAGTCCTTTACTTTTCCATGTTTAAGCTTTACCATATTACTTTTTCATGCTCGCATTTTTCTATTGTAATAACATTATATAATCAATTCTTAATGCTGCAATATTTTAAGTAATAAATTTATTATATTTTTACTAGAATATCTTGTCCTTTTCTTTTCCAGTTTTAACAACTAGTCCTTTACTTTTTCATGTTTAAGCTTAACCATATTACTTTTTCATGCTCGCATTTTTCTATTGTAATACATGTATATATATCTTCATCATCATTTTAATAATCATAAGTGTTGTGTCTGTATCAATAACAACACGAACGCAGAAAGTAAAGGTAAAACAAATATATTAAGACGAAAAGATAATACATATTTACAAAGGTGCAGTTGTACTGCAGTTGGAAAATTGTCCGGCAGAGGGCGTGTTAAAGTCTTTCATGGAGCAACCGGCACATACGTCTTGCCTATCCGGCGTTCGAACACAGCTCCCCGGTCTTGCTGACTTGATACCTTTATCTATATCTTGTTCACCCACGTATGCTAATTAGTGGGCGTCTCCACAACAATAAGCATAACAATAATCATCATCATCATAATAATAATCATAATCATAATCATAATCGTCGTCATCATCATCATCATCATCATCATCATCCTTTCTATGAGTTAGTTTCTTTAGAATGACATGTTAAGTCTTGCAACATCTCAAGTTTTTAGTTTGATAAATGCCAGAGAATGCACACGGAAGAGGAAGAGAGAAAACACGTAAGAGAGATTCTTTAGGGGTCAAGGGTTTTAGCATGTGTTAAGGTGATGGAGTAAGAAAAAAATGGGGAGAAAGAATGAATTTGTGAGTTAAAGTGAGAAATAGGGAGAGCGAAAGGCAAGGCGAAACGCGGCAAGACCACGTGATCGTTTTTAACATAGTGCATATGAGTAGCAGCGAAGTATGGCTGGATTGCAAAGAAATTAGCAGAAGCAGCAAAAACCTCATATATACATTAGGAAGTGTGCGCGAGAACTGAAAGACGAAAACAGGGAGAAAAATGCACCACGTGCCCAGTTCAGAAGCAAACTGGACGTCGAAAAGAATGGACGTGTAAAGTCGAAGAGGAGATTAGGCCGGCTGGGCCCAGCATGCGGTCGGAGGAAAGAGAAACGCGTGTTAATCTAAAATGGAGAAGTGAGAGCCAGATACTTTTTTGTGCCGAAAGTTACGGTAAGAAAATGATTTTGTTAAAAATAGAAAAATTGCCGACTTGGATTTTTTTCTTTCTTTCCTTTGTTTTTAACGGCAATTCATGCGTTAACAAAAACATATGACAGAAACAGCAGAGAGAGAAAAAGAAACAAGAAACAAGAAAAAAAAACAAGAAAATAGAAAGAAGGAAAAAAATACAAGGAAATAAAAGAAAACGAAAAAGGAACAAGGCGAAAAAGAAAAAAGATAAAATAAAGAAGCAAAAAAGAAATAAGAAAAAAGAAACAAGAAAAAAAACAAGAAAAAAAAAACAAGATAAAAAGAAACAAAGAAAAAAGAAATAAGGAAAAAAGAAACAAGGAAAAAAGAAACAAGGAAAAAAAGAAATAAAGAAAAAAGAAACAAGGAAAAAAGGAACATGGAAAAAAGAAACAAGGAAAAAAGAAACAAGGAAAATAGAAACAAGGAAAAAAGAAATAAAGAAAAAAGAAACAAGGAAAAAAGAAACAAAGAAAAAAGAAACAAGGAGAAAAACAAATAAGAAAAAAGAAACAAGGACAAAAAGAAACAAGGAGAAAACAAACAAGGAACACAGAAACAAGAAAAAAGAAACAACAAAAAGAAACAACAAAAAGATTTTTTTAAAAAGAGACAGGAAAAAAGAAACAAGAAACAAGAAGCAAGAAACAGGAAAAAAGGCAAGGAGAAAAACTAACAAGGAAAAGAATACAAGATAAAATAAGAAACAAGAAATAAAGAAAGAAAAAAGAAACAAGAAATAAAGAAACAAGGAATAAAAAACAGGAAAAAAGAAACAAGAGAAAAAGAAACAAGAGAAAAAGAAACGAAGAGAAAAAGAAACAAGAGAAAAAGAAACGAAGAGAAACAACCAAGGAGAAAAACAAACAAGGAAAAACAAAATAAAAAAGAAACAAGAAAAAGAAATAAAATAAAGAAACCAGAAAAAAAGAAACGAGAAAATAGCGATGTTTAATGTGTCAACCATTTATGAAGACAGACACGGCATTGATTACTGACTTCTCTCAGTCGCCCTTTGTCTTCAACATTTACTTTTGAATTAAGTTCTTGTAAATACGAAACAATATTCAGCCGTACTTTACCTTTCTGTCTGTCTATCGGGTTGTTTTTTTCTGTCTGATTGTCTGTTTCTATGGTAACAATATCGAAGTAGTTTTCTCAAACTCTAACGTGTGTTAAACACCATTGCAAGATAATGGAACCCTGTTAGTCGCTGCAGTTGGTATCGTTACTACTTGTAAGACAGGTATCTGCGAAAACATGTCGGTTCTTTGTTATTCATGACGCATGGGCAAATTGAAACTACTTATCCGAATCGAGTGATAGAACTCGGAGAGTGTAATGGAGGGATGGGATGTGGAGGGATGGAATGAATGTGAATTTGTCGGCCATTTAAAAAAAAAACACTCGCATGGAATTGCTTACAGAATATCATATGATTTTGTTCTCTTTTTCATTTTTTTTTTTTTTTCAGTGAAATATATTTCGAATCTCGTGATGATACGATTCCAATATTTTTCCCGATTTCAATATTTTCTCTGGTTCCAATTGTGGCACAATGACGTAGCGTCTTTTGATGGAGCTGGGGGGGGCCTCTACATTAATAAACCTTGTGCTTAACTTGGTCTGTTCTTGTGAAGTGCAAATGTGTTAAGCAGGTGTTTGTGATTTTGAAAATGTTCTGCTATAACTTAAGCCAAGAATGACAGTTTGTTTATAATATTGAACCAAGGCAAAACGATATAAGACCTTAGAATTTGAAAGGTCAAACTAGGAGAACTCGTCAACGAGGTATTCGAAAACAAAACAATGTTTAACCTGTACGAATATATTTTCTTTCTTTTTATGTCCTTCTCTCGTTCTCTCTCTTTCTCTTTCTCTCTTTCACCCCCTTCTCTCTCTTTCAATGAAGAAAAAGAGAATTAAACAATTCTATTGTTTTAACAGTTGACGCTTGCATTTTAGTGTCGGCGGACGCGACATAGCATGCGTCTAGTTTCAACCGGTCTTTATAAAAATATGCTCCTCATTGTTAAATCTTTAATAAATTATATATTTTTATAAAATGCATTTGTTCGCTATTTTTGTACAAGTGTTCGACTTCAGCATGCAGTTCCTCCCATTAATGCGACAACAGAAAGCTGCCTGTAACGACAGTTATAGCCGACGACATATCAACCCTTTTTTGTTAACGTTTCCAACATGTGTCTACCGTTTAGATATCCTTTGGATATCGTTTATTTGCCCGGGGAGCTGGCTGCGTTCCCAGGACGTTCCTCAACCAAGTGACATACTTATGCCAAACTAATTATAATAATAGTAATAATGATTCGTCGAAGAATGTGATCAATATCCATTTGAACATATTTTGGCATGTGTAGTTTATATAAAAATTCATTTAAGTAGTTATCTTTTTTTTTCTTTTTTTTTTTGTGTGATGTCTTTCGGCGGTCAGAGCCCTCCAAGGTCACTGCGGCAAGCGGCCTCCAGTTGGGACGGTATAGGCGGCGTCGAATCAATAGACCGCTGCACCGTTTCGCTGTCCCTCTTTACACAGACAAGCATGTGGCGTAAGCTATTGGATTCACTGAGTCTCATAGCGGTATAACCGGGGATCTGAGGTTCGTCTGGTACAGACTTCAGCCAGGTATCCAGCGCCGACTTGAACAATTCTGTTTTGCAGTTCGTGATCTCTCTGATGTTACGTGGCAGGCAATTGAAGAGCGTAGGACCCCGGGAATTTAAACTCGATTCCCTGAGCCGTCGGATCCAGTTGTCCCTGGCACTGGTTAGGGGTGGTACCACACACCTTCTGCCACGTTTTGAGATATGGTGCTGTATACCAGCGTTGGGCATCTGGTTCTCCATCATACGCCAGGTATAGATGATTGAATATCTTTCTTGCCTGCGTTGAATCGATTTGATATTCAACGTATCCAGCAGTTGCCAATAATTCAATTGACTATAACCAGTTATCTTTCTTAGAAACGACTTCTGGATGGCGTCTAATGCTTGAATATGACCTTTTCTGTCCGGAGTCCACAGCTGACAGCAGTAATCAATGTGCGGCAACACCAGCGACTTCCAGAGTGTCAGCATTAGGTTTTTTTGTCCCGTTTTGAAAGTGCGTAGAATCCAACTGGAAAGGCTCCGTGCAGTTGAACAAACTTTGTCGATCTGGGAGGTGAATGTACCATCAGAATCCAACGTTACTCCCAGATCGCGCACAGTATCTATGGTTTTAATTAGCTTCCCGTCTTGGGTCGAGTACTTAGATGCTTCTCTCAGGTTCTTCCTTCTACCGTATTTGATACACTCGAATTTTCCGGAGTTAAACTGCATATTGTTGTCATCCGCCCATTGGTAGATAGCGTCTAGATCATCTTGGAGAGCCTGTACATCAGAAGAATCTTTTATTTTCCTGCCAATCCTGGTGTCGTCGGCAAAACTTGAGACGAAAGACGATTTGACTTTTTCGTCTATGTCGCCGATTAGTACGAGGAACAACAGTGGGATGTTAGTGCCACTGGTCGATATTGCTTGGGGAGAGATCGACCGTCACCTTTGTATATTGGGATAATGTTAGCGCGCTTAGAGTCGGCTGGGACTATCCCTTTGTCCAGTGATGCCCTCCATAATATGAATAGTGGCTTAGCCAGCTGCTTTTTACATTCCTTAAGGAGTAGCGCTGGGAAACGGTCGGGACCTGCCGCAGAGTTGGCTCTGAGTTCATCTATCGCGCATCGGTCAGGTCTCTTTGTGTAAACGTAACATCAGTAAGCATTGGTTTAGTGTCGTCATCTGGTTCAGGTTCAGGTTTTGACGGTATTGGTCTAATGGGCTTACTGAAAACCGATTCGTATTGATCAGCAAGTAAACTGGCCATTTCAGCACTATTAGCGGTTAATTGCCCGGCATGATTAATGAGAGGACCTATCGCTGACTTAATACTTGAGAATTTCTTGGCATAATTGTAGAAATATTTAGGGTTGCGCTTTATAGCACCAACAGCTTTGTACTCGTCATTTTCGCGTGATTTTTGAAGAGAACTAATCAGTTTCTTTTCAATTTCAACTAATTCGCTAAGAATTCGCGTTGTTTTTTCATGCGATTTGGACTTTTGCAACTGTTGCATTTTTCTACTTCTTTTACGCATGAGGTTCTTCCGATCCCTCGGTATGAGTTTACTGACCGGAACGTTTATGAATTTTTTCTTATAAGGAACATGTTCTCGTATGGTCTCGTAACAAAGATTTCCAATATGATTCAACATTTCATCCGGTTCAAGGTGTGAAAGCTCATTTGCCCAGTCTACTTCCGATAACCGAGCTCGAATGTTGTCGCATTTGATGGCGTCGTTGAAAAAATTTAGAGATGCCAGGTTGCCTGGTTTAGATACGTTATCGCATTCGGTATCCGGCCGCTGGCATTCAGTACTTGAGCTGCAGGTCACCATGAAATGATCTGACAATATTGTCGGCGTACTGGTATAACTGTGCAGCAAGGAATCATTATTGGTAAACACCAGGTCTAGGGTATTACCTCCTCCGTGAGTGGGCAAGTTGATATACTGGCTAAGAAAGAATTCATCAGTTAGACTTTTCAGTTGCTGCAGCATCAACCGTTCATCTGGCGGTGCACCAGGTCCCGGTGCACCTGTGGGCCAGGTAGCATGTGGTAAATTAAAATCCCCACAGAGTATGATGTTAGGAGTTGGTGTATCCAGGTTTCTCATCACTCTTCTAAGTTCGGCAATAGCCTTACCAAACTCTACTGATGTCGATCTGTGACCACCCATTATATCGTCGAGTTGACGGTAGATGACTACGATCACCAGATTTGGATTTTTTAGTTGAACACCAACCATTTCGATGACACCCGATGAGTATTTAATCATGGGTGGCTCAGCAGTAGCGGCCAGATCGTTCCGCACGTACAACATAGCGCCTCCACTATTCCTTCCTCGTTTACTTTTACGGGGACGGTTACGGTCGCTTCGAAAGGGTTCGTATCCCTTAATGTGTATCTCAGCATCTTTCTCTTCTCGCAGCCATGTTTCAGTTATGGCTGCAAAGAGTTCGTTATTTGCATTCAAATAATCGCTGAGCATTGGCACTTTGGTTTGGTTTGTACGTGTATATAGTCCATGAATATTTACAACGTTAAAATTTGACAATGGAGAGTTTACCGCCTCATTGGGATCATCTGCTCGTGGGGGATATAACTCGTCGGCATTGTCACATTGGGCTGCTGGTCTTGACTTGGTCCCGGTGTCGCTGATGCTTGTGGTTGGTTGGGAAACGGATGGTGGTACATCCCCATGGCCCATGGTGGCATCATTTGTAGCGGTGGCGGCTGAACCAGTGTGACGCTCCTCAGCTTGGCTTCTACTGTGTCTAGAAGATCTTGCCTCCACTTCTGCAGTATCTCTAAAAAATGGCCGGTCTAATAGGGTTGCGTACCATTTATAGCCGTGTCATTTTTTTTCTGATTTTCTACATGTTCCTTTGGTGGATATAATGACATATCGTCTAACGTATCGTCTTTACCTCGACGCGTGCGTTGAATATGCCGGAATTTACAGTCTTTATAATTCTGACATTCTTTGTTCTTGATAGACGAGCGACATAATATAGGATGCCACTTTGTACAAGTGGGAAATCCCGGGCAGCCGTCTGGATTCCTTTTGGATTTCGGCCCATATCGCATAAGTTTTCGGCATGGACGTGGGTGGTTTTTTGAACATCCCTTTCCAGATACCCCGTAACGACATTTCTTCTTGGCGTAGTGTGGACATACGTTTTGAAGTCTAGGCGGGTTGCCGTTGGGGTCTTTGTCGGGAGTATTATTCTTACGGAGAGATTTTTTCAGATCTGCAGCATCAGACTGTTTCTCTCCTGCTTTATGAGTAGTATGTTTTTCATCGCCATCAGTACCTCGGTCTTCATCATCTTCCTCGTCATCATCACCACCATGAGCACCACGGGTATCATCATTCTCATCTGCCTGTGTTGGATCGACATCTACCTGATTAGCATTTGGATTCCAGCCACTGCCTGGTAATGGTAATGGTTCAGGGAGCTTCGTGTGTTCACACACATGACAGATATAGTGCAACCAGGGATGTTAGATGGGTTTATGATGGCTTGCGAGTCCACGACATCATCTCTTATATCCTGACCAGTTGTATCTTTGATATGAGCCTTCAAACATTCATCATGAGAGCCCTGATTACATAGACGACATATTAGAATAGGAGTGTCATTGGGTCTGACTGTGTATTCCTCGATGCAGAATACACACACATCGGGTAAGAGGTTTTGTATCCTACGCAGTAGCATAATTGCCAGTTGACCTTTATTTACATTACTTGTTGGCTTCATGCCAAGGTAATCCAGTGTTGATACGAGTACCTCTTTTTTCACACCAAAGCCTCCAAAACATTTTTCATGTTGAGCCGTGGTGTTTTCCGGATTGTATTTTCGAATACAATCTCTAATATCATGATTTGGAGCATTCACTGAGAGTTGAGCTATGATATTTCTCCGTTTTTCAAGTGATTCAGCTTGGCTTGTTGTAGTATGTGAATTGGCCGACATGGTTGATCTTAGCTTGTAACGGCCCACCAAACTAAAAAAGTACTCAAAAAAGTACTCGCATTCAAACACCAACGGCTTACTAAACTAAAAAATGTATTCGTATTCAAACACCAACGGCCCACTAAACTAAAAAAAAAAAAGTATTCGTATTGAAACACCAACGGCTTACTAAACTAAAAAATGTATTCGTATTCAAACGCCAACGGCCCACTAAACTAAAAAAAAAATGTATTCGTATTGAATCACCAACGGCTTACTAAAGTAAATAATGTATTCGCATTCAAACACCAACGGCTTACTAAACCAAAAAAAAGTATTCGCATTCAAACACCAACGGCTTACTAAAAAAAAAAGTATTCGCATTCAAACACCAAACACCAACGCCAACGGCTTACTAAACTAAAAAAAAACACCAACGGCTTACTAAACTAAAAAAAGTATTCGTATTCAAACATCAACGGCTTACTAAACTAAAAAATGTATTCGTATTGAAACACCAACGGCTCACCAAAGTAAAAAATGCATTCGTATTCAAACACCAACGGCTTACTAAAATAAAATAAAAAGTATTCGCATTCAAACATCAACGGCTTGCTAAACCAAAAAAAAAAAAAGTATTTGCATTCAAACATCAACGGCTCACTAAACCAAAAAAAAAAGTATTTGCATTCAAACATCAACGGCTTACCAAACTAAAAAAAAAAAAAAAAAGTATTCGCATTCAAACACCAACCGCTCACTAAACTAAAAAATGTATTCGTATCCAAACACCAACGGCTCACCAAACTAAAAAAAAGTATTCGTATTCAAACATCAACGGCTTACTAAACTAAAAAAAAAAGTATTCGTGTTCACCAAAGTAAAAAATGCATTCGTATTCAAACACCAACGACTTACTAAAAAAAATAAAAAATAAAAAGAAGTATCTTCTTTCTTAGAACTGCACGCTTGTGCAACTCTGTTCCGTCTGCCTGCTTCCCCCCTGACTACAACTGTCTTCAAGTCCAACGTAAACAAATTCCTGATGAACCGCCTCCTTAAGTAGACACTCTAAAATCTCCACACTAACGTACTGTACTTACAATAACCCTTATCCATGAGTGGCTTCCGGGCCTTGATAATGTTCTTTTGTTCTTAACATACATCGCACCACAATCACCAAATTTTTTTTTAAATAATGTTTTCTCTTTTTCTAATGGTGGCATTTCCAGAGATTGGGCCGTAGTTCCTCGTCAATATTTCCAACCTGATACCGGAGCTGATACCCTTGGAGGCGAAGGGGGGAAGAGGCGACCATGTAATCGTACAAGCTTGAATTCCTGATTCAACACTCAGCCAACTGGATGATAAAGAATCAGCAGCTATATTTTGTAAACTGTTTATCTTCGTGTAATCATCACCACTAAAAGGTAAATGTGTTTTTGTCTATCATCTTGTAAACGAATTTTGTGCAACACCCCCTCCAGGTATTATGTGTCCTCATCACCATCATCAATAATGACTCTCCCCTCTGATGAGTTAAAAGTACCGTATAAATATCTCTCCCAGAATATAGTATTGTCTTTTCCTCAGTATAAATATCCCCCCTTTTTATAAATATATCCTGTCATCTGTCAATACAATATGTTATCGAAATTTACACTATCTCGATTTATATGTCCCCCAACAACACAACATATGTTCGATTCTGTTTTTATTTGTTCTGAATACACACCGCGACACAATTGTGCGAGCCTTTTTCAAGTCTCACACAAAACACACATTCATATTTGTTCTGAACACACACCGCGACACAATCACCAAAAATCCTTTTTAAATAATGTTTTCTCTTTTTTTTAGTGGTGGCGTTTCCAGAGATTGGGCCGGAGTTCCTCGTCAATATTTCCAACCTGGATCAACGTCCCCAACGTGTGTCTGTGCAAGAGACCCTAGAAACCATCATCATCACACTCTTAAAGAATATAAAGGCTGCGATATGCTTGCTACGTCCTGTAATGTTCTTTCGGAATAAAACCTTTCTTAGAACATTGGAATTGTTAGTTTAATATATTTTCACAGTTGAAACATACAAGAACATATAATTGTACAAATAATAAGTAAACCATGAGTTATCTCCCTTTGTGATCACTTCTCTTTGAATAATGAAAAGATCAAAAAGTGTTGGCGGACTTTGGTCGGTTGGTTGTTTTACGGCATATCAACCCTTTTCAGGTTATTTTATGCCGAATCTAGTTATTTTGAAGAATAATGTTTTAATAGAATATATTTGTTGTTTTCAAGTCGGTTTCTATTTAACCCATAGTTGAGACCCTAACAGGTACTACCACTCCGGGTCAGAGATATGGTTGCTACGTCTTGTAATGTTCTTTCGGAATAAAACCTTTCTTAGAACATTGGAATTGTTAGGGTTTTTTTTTGTTTTTGTTTTTATTGCATTTTTACCCCAAACAAGGTACATTGCCACTTTGTTGTATGGGGTTACTATCAGGGGTACTGTGTAGGGAGTTGAGCACCAAGATGTCGGTTCACGTTGCACGTGAACTTCTGCATGTCAGTACAGTTGGGGAAGCATGATAATAACAAATATGGGAGCGTAAAACATTCGATGATCATCATTCAATCCCGGGCAACGTCGGGTTTTCCTTCCAGTACTTTATATGTGTCCGTCTGTGGAGAAATAGTTTCTATTGGTTTTCTGTGATGTTTTTTTTTTTTTTCGGAGAATGCCGAACGTCCTACCGAAGCATTTTTTGCATACCACAGTGCCCTTCCTCGGTGACGCTGACTCTCAATCCCACTTTCCGACCCTGGTGTTTAAGTTCTTGCAGTGGGAGAGAAACTAAATACTCTGAAATATGTACGAGTTTAAGGTCACACAGTAGAGGAAAGGGGGGAGAGATTATCGGAAATACTCGCCATGGCTTCCTATCATAAACGATACCTTTTTCATTTTACACCCGCATTTATATCATAATGTTTAGATGTACGATCGTCGAGGACAACTTGGATTTTTCTCTTGCTTAAGAAGGATTTAATTACATTAAGAATTCTTCCAGTGATATCATATGATATGATTTTCCTTTGAAGACCATACCCTGTCAAAGGCCGCTCTGCCTTCTCCTGTTTTGTCCAGTGAACGGTATTCCTATTATAAACGATACCGTTTTTATTCCACTCAAACTCCTTTCTGTATCTCGACCAGTCAAAAACGTTGTCATAGATGGAAGTTCCTGCCGAGGCACTTTTGCATATCACAGTGTTATACCACTATCAGCCCCCGAAGGCTTGATGTGAAGGTGGAAACGAAAGGGGAAAAATGCCAGCCCCCTAACCATCACGAGGGGAGAGGAATTGATAAGTGTGTTCAGTTAAGGTATACCACTATCAGCCGGTCACTGAGGTGTGACCGACAGACGTGTTATAGTAAATGTCCTAAAGCGGTCTCATGAAGATATGAAGATGAGCCAATCATTAGGGTCTGTGTAGCAAGAAGAAAATCATACCTGAGATGTTGGATCTGGGTGTGGCTCCTTTATTCTCTCAAGATGACCTCTTCACCCTGGCGGCATTCTGGTTGGAATTTTCCTTCTTCGTCCCCCGGACCACTTCGTTGTTTGATGGAGGCATTCATGGCATTGGATAAGGCATGGGAGGTAAGGCCAGTAGCCCCAGATATATAGAGAGGGAGAAAGAGAAAGAGAGAGAGAGAAAGACAGAGAGACGGAAACATTATAGCATTTCACAAGACACAAATAGCCTAGATATATAGAGAGGGAGAGAGAGAAAGAAAGAGAAAGAGAGAGAGAGAGAGACGGAAATTTAGCATTTCACAAGACTCAAATATAATTTGAACACTAACACTTGAAAAAAAAGGCCTTCTTAAAGGGGCATAAAAAAGTTCGAAACTATTCTGTTCCCAAAATTAATTTACCAGTTCTGAAACAGGTAGTCTATACCACTATCAGCCGGTCACTGAGGTGTGACCGACAGACGTGTTATAGTAAATGTCTTAAAGCGGTCTCATGAAGATATGAAGATGGGCCAGTCATTAGGGTCTGTGTGGCAAGAAGAAAGTCATACCTGAGATGTTGGATCTGGGTGTGGCTCCTTTCTTTTCTCAAGATGATCTCTTCACCCTGGTGGCATTCTGGTGGGAATCTTCATCTCTTTGTCCTCAGAGCCGCCTTTCGACTTAAGACATTTATGGAGACATTTATGGAAGACACAAGAAAGACGACACGCGACACAATTGTAATATATATGAGAAATCTTAACTATTTATTTTACAAAATAGATATAACAAAAACTTTAACAATTAAAAAAAAACTGGATAATCGGCTTTTCAAAGCTAACTAATCTAACTAGTATTGAGGGAGGGGGTGCTCCCCCCATTTACGGGGAGACAGAATATGCGTCTTCACTTCATGGTGGTCGTGCAGGAAAAAGACAGAAAGATAGCAAGGGAATTATGGGAAGGGATTTCTTTGTATCTCTACGCTCATGGCCAAATTACCACCCGTCCATGCTGTAGAGTGTGGCACAAAGAAATAGTGCCACAAGTCTGCTATGGTACAATGAAGACCGCCCCTTTGGGGGGGGGCTGGGAATTTCTTCATTAATAAACCTTATGCCTAACTTGGAGGCAGAAAAGAAATTCGGTATTATTGAAAGGAAAACATGACGGCTTCAGTAACCATCACGAGGGGAGAGGAATTGATAAGTGTGTTCAGTTAAGGTATACCACTATCAGCCGGTCACTGAGGTGTGACCGACAGACGTGTTATAGTAACAAAGCTAACTAAGCTAACTAGTATTGAGGGAGGGGGTGCTCCGCCCATTTACGGAGAGACAGAATATGCGTCTTCACTTCATGGTGGTCGTGCAGGAAAAAGACAGAAAGATAGCAAGGGAATTATGGGAAGGGATTTCTTTGTATCTCTACGCTCATGGCCAAATTATCACCCGGTCATGCTGCGGAGTTATAAACAGTGGCACAAAGAAATAGTGCCACAGTGTCCCTCCTCGGTAACTCTGACTCTCAATCCCACTTTTCGACCCTGGTGTCTAAATTCTTGCAGTGGGAGAGAAAATAAATACTCTCAAATATGTGCGAGTTTAAAGTCACACAGAGAGGGGAAGATTATCGGAAATATTCTCCATGGCTTTCTATTATAAACGATACCTTTTTTATTTCACTCGAACTCCTTTCTGTATTTCGACCAGTCAAAAACGTTGTCATCATAGCTATAGATGGAAACGGCAGATTTAGCGACAGAGGAAAGGAAGGAGGTGGCAAATAATGGCGGGCAAATATGTATGAATTTAAAGTCACACGGAGAGGGGAAGATTATCGGAAATATTCTCCATGGCTTCCTATTATAAACGATACCTTTTTTTTTTCACTCGAACTCCTTTCTGTATTTCGACCAGTCAAAAACGTTGTCATCATAGCTATAGATGGAAACGGCAGATTTAGCGACAGAGGAAAGGAAGGAGGTGGCAAATAATGGCGGGCAAATATGTATGAATTTAAAGTCACACGGAGAGGGGAAGATTATCGGAAATATTCTCCATGGCTTCCTATTATAAACGATACCTTTTTTATTTCACTCAAACTCCTTTCTGTATTTCGACCAGTCAAAAACGTTGTCATCATAGCTATAGATGGAAACGGCAGATTTAGCGACAGAGGAAAGGAAGGAGGTGGCAAATAATGGCGGGCAAATATGTATGAATTTAAAGTCACACAGAGAGGGGAAGATTATCGGAAATATTCTCCATGGCTTCCTATTATAAACGATACCTTTTTATTTCACTCGAACTCCTTTCTGTATTTCGACCAGTCAAAAACGTTGTCATCATAGCTATAGATGGAAACGGCAGATTTAGCGACAGAGGAAAGGAAGGAGGTGGCAAATAATGGCGGGCAAATATGTATGAATTTAAAGTCACACGGAGAGGGGAAGATTATCGGAAATATTCTCCATGGCTTCCTATTATAAACGATACCTTTTTTTTTTCACTCGAACTCCTTTCTGTATTTCGACCAGTCAAAAACGTTGTCATCATAGCTATAGATGGAAACGGCAGATTTAGCGACAGAGGAAAGGAAGGAGGTGGCAAATAATGGCGGGCAAATATGTATGAATTTAAAGTCACACGGAGAGGGGAAGATTATCGGAAATATTCTCCATGGCTTCCTATTATAAACGATACCTTTTTTTTTTCACTCGAACTCCTTTCTGTATTTCGACCAGTCAAAAACGTTGTCATCATAGCTATAGATGGAAACGGCAGATTTAGCGACAGAGGAAAGGAAGGAGGTGGCAAATAATGGCGGGCAAATATGTATGAATTTAAAGTCACACGGAGAGGGGAAGATTATCGGAAATATTCTCCATGGCTTCCTATTATAAACGATACCTTTTTTATTTCACTCAAACTCCTTTCTGTATTTCGACCAGTCAAAAACGTTGTCATCATAGCTATAGATGGAAACGGCAGATTTAGCGACAGAGGAAAGGAAGGAGGTGGCAAATAATGGCGGGCAAATATGTATGAATTTAAAGTCACACAGAGAGGGGAAGATTATCGGAAATATTCTCCATGGCTTCCTATTATAAACGATACCTTTTTTTTTTCACTCGAACTCCTTTCTGTATTTCGACCAGTCAAAAACGTTGTCATCATAGCTATAGATGGAAACGGCAGATTTAGCGACAGAGGAAAGGAAGGAGGTGGCAAATAATGGCGGGCAAATATGTATGAATTTAAAGTCACACGGAGAGGGGAAGATTATCGGAAATATTCTCCATGGCTTCCTATTATAAACGATACCTTTTTTATTTCACTCAAACTCCTTTCTGTATTTCGACCAGTCAAAAACGTTGTCATCATAGCTATAGATGGAAACGGCAGATTTAGCGACAGAGGAAAGGAAGGAGGTGGCAAATAATGGCGGGCAAATATGTATGAATTTAAAGTCACACGGAGAGGGGAAGATTATCGGAAATATTCTCCATGGCTTCCTATTATAAACGATACCTTTTTTATTTCACTCAAACTCCTTTCTGTATTTCGACCAGTCAAAAACGTTGTCATCATAGCTATAGATGGAAACGGCAGATTTAGCGACAGAGGAAAGGAAGGAGGTGGCAAATAATGGCGGGCAAATATGTATGAATTTAAAGTCACACGGGGGGGGGTATTATCGGAAATATTCTCCATGGCTTCCTATCATAAACGATACCTTTTTCATTTTACCCCCCGCATTTATATCACAATGCTTAGATGTACGATCGTCGAGGACAACTTGGATTTTTTTCTTGCTTAAGAAGGATTTAATTACATTAAGAATTCTTCCAGTGTTACCATATGATATGATTTTACTTAGAAGATCATCGTGCCATACCCTGTCAAAGGCCGCTCTACCCTCTCCTGTTTTGTCCAGTGAACGGTATTCCTATTATAAACGATACTGTTTTTATTCCAACTCATTTCTGAATCTCGACCAGTCAAAAACGATGTCACTTTAGCCATAGATGGAAGGTCCCGCCGAGACACTTTTTGCATATCACCCGCATTTATATCATATTGTTTAGATGTACGATCGTCGAGGACAACTTGGATTTTTCTCTTACTTAAGAAGGATTTAATTACATTATGAATTCTTTCAGTGATATGATCTAATTTTCCTTAGAAGACCATCGTGCCATACACTGCCAAAAGCCTTAAATATATCTAGGGCTACCGCTCTGCCCTCTCCTGTTTTGTTCAGTGGTCGGTATTCCTATTATAAACGATACCGTTTTAACGTTGTCATCATAACCATAGATGGAAACGGCAGATTTAGCGATAGGGGGAAGGAAGGAGGTGCCAAATAATGGCGGGCAGAATAAGAAAGTACTCGCGTAATGAATCTCACGATTCAAGTGGCACAAATGCTATTTCGAGAAACAAATACAGAAAAGAAAGACGTCATGGGAAACTGGGAACTCTGTCCTGTAAGTGTTTCTATAAATGGCTGATACTTTCAGATATTCGTCTTTCCCCCATTTTTTCCTTCTCTCAATCACTCTCTGCGTTTCGAGGCTCAAGAAGCACCTGCCGACTTCCGTTCGCCCTCTTCTTGCATGAGTGTGTTCTCTATCGTTTTGTTGTTTATAGAAAGGGTCTTGTTTTACTCTCTATCGCGATCCTCAGTTTACAGATTAATGGTGGAACGATAAAATTGTCGCCTCAGAAAAGACCACATAATTCCATTTCCGTTTGATGAAACCTTTTTTCTTTCTTCTTTTTTAGTTGCAGACAATCTACTAGTTGGCCAGTTGTATACAAATCCCAAAAGCAATAAGAACCTTCTATCATGTCTTAAAGTAACACAATGTTCAACAATGTTCAACAATGTTCAACGAGCGAGATCGGAGATGTGTCGCTGTATAAGTCATGCTCTTTACCGATTTGTCAATCACTGCTGCTGTTTCTGTTAATTAAATACGATAATGCCAAAGATGGAACTTCTTTATAGTCCTTAGTCTTTGCAGGAGTCGTATAGAACGATAAAACTGTCGCACAGAAAAGATCACATGATTCCATTTCCGTTTGATGAAACCCTTTTTCCTTCTTTTTTTGTTGTTGCAGGCCATCTACTAATTGGCCAGTTGTGAACAAATCCCAAAAGCGATAACAGCCTTCTATCATGTCTTAAAGAGACACAATGTTCATCGAGCGAGATCGGAGATGCGCCGTTGTATAACTCATGCTCTCTACCAATCTGTCACTTGCTGCTGCTGTTTCTGTAGATGAAATACGATACTGCCAAAGATTGAAGTCTTTATAGTCCTTAGTCTTTGCAGGATTGGCTATAGAGCAGTCGGTAAGAGAGAGGCAGAGGAAGAAAGTGCTCACCAAAAGAATTTCACGGTTCAAGTGACAGGAATGTCATCCAAACACCAATACAAATTTCTGAATTTTTTAGATAAGGATTCATCTTTCGTATTATTTGGATTCATCGGACTACTGTTCTCATCTTGAGTGTGATTTTCGCAACGTTTCGGTCGATGTAACCTTCGACCTTCTTTAGGTGTATCTTGTCGAACTCGGAAATGTTTTTGTCAAACTCGGGAATTTGGACAGAATTTCGAGCGGAGCCCTTTATTTAATTCACGGGGGTAGCATGCTCTTGTTCCGTCAGCCATGACTGGATAGAGGTCCTAAGTAATTCGCAAATGTATATTTTCGGTCACCCACACTGAGGATTGAACCATCAACCTTCAGGAGATTATCACTTTTACAAATTATTTTTCCAAGTACTCTAACCACTGCGCCACGGACAATTCTAGTACGAATTTTAGGAGCCTTAAACCTTTTTTTATTTCTAGATGTAAATATCACTATTTATTACTAATTATTGCTATACATATCTATATCTATCTATTTCTATATAGATTTATGTTTTGAAGTGAACGTTAAGTGTATCCATTTTTTATTGTTTATAATTAATGGTTTCTACATCGTATTAAATTCTATACTAGGTCGGAGGTTACATCGACCGAAACGTTGTAGTCCGATGAATCCAGTGTCATCTAAGCTCCAGCTTCTGTTCCATCGACGAAATGTTGCATCCCTCTGCTTGTTCTACAAGTATTTTAATGGTGAATGCTCTGACGAACTACAAGCACTTGTGCCCCACCCCACCCTGACATGAATATTCCCGACAAACCCGACAAGAAGCTGAATCCCATTCCTACACAGTATATATATATATATATATATATATATATATATATATATATATATATATATATATATGTGTGGGCGAAAAAATTCAAAGTTCCCCAAAGAGAAACAATACGTTGGATGTTTCCTTTTGCCGGCAGATATAAAAAAAGAAACATCCAACGCATTGTTTCTCTTTGGGGAACTTTGAATTTTTTCGCCCATTTTCTTTTCTTTTTTTTTTTTTTCTCTCTCGTTGTGTCAATATTTTAATAGTTTTTTAACCGTTAATAAATTTATTTTAGTGTCCCCGTACTTTTGCCACATTTAATAAGTTCCCCTATTAGAACTCTTTATTTTCGACACAATATTATTTTGTACGCTATCGATTTTCTCTTGATGAGATGATAGCCGAAAGAGCTCTTGAGAAATTTCTGCCTATCATTTTTAAAACTATATATAAATTCTGTACCTCTAAACATTTTTATATATATGTATGTGTGTGTGTGTGTGTGTGTGCAGTCAGGACGACTACAAACAATGCCGAGATAACACCCATTTTAGCTCTGACCAGACGTTGCTTAACTTCAGTGAACTGCTGGGAGCCGGTGTGTCAACGTCTTTATGCCGTATATTTTTTTTTATGGAAAACAGAGCGTGATGGAGAGGAGAAAGAAATTGGGAAGGGAACAGTGTGGCCAAATCTCAGTCATTTATAGAAACCCTCACAGGGACGTTGGCAATCTTCACGTGGTCCATCCCGTGAGTCTCTGATAAATGGAAGCGAAGTCACTTAATATTATTATTTTTTTTTAATCCAATTTTTTTGCCATGACGCCTTTCTTTTCTACGGGGTGTCCAAAAAGTTGCTGAAGATTTGAAAATATTTTTCATTTTTCCATTAATGATTATTTTCTTCTCTATTTACAGAAAATATTTTTAAAATTAATTATAGATAAGTATACTATTGAAATTGTTTTACCACAATCAGACAATGCTTTGGCGACAACATTATTTCTCGCTATGGCAAAGTCAAATGGCCACCACGTTCCTCAGATCTGACTTTTTCTTGTGGGGATATCTTAAAGGAAGAGTCTAGATTAACAAAACACACACACTGCAAGAATTGAAGGAAAACATCAGGAACGAAATAAGTGGGTTAAATTGCAATCCAGAGATTCTGCAATCTGTCATGAATAATGTTTTGGAAGAGTACAAATATGCTAAACTAAAAATGGGCAACATTTATCTAAAAGACATTATTCTTCATAAATAAAGATTGTTTGAATAAGCAATATTTAAGAGACATTATTTTTCATACAAAAGGATTGTTTAAATTCTGCATTTTTTTTTTTTTTAATTTTCAAATATCTTAGTCAGATTGTGTTAATATTACAGAAAGATATCATCAAAAATAAAGCATATGTTTAAGTTCAAAACGCTTTAGTGACTTTTGGACAATCTCTCTCTCTCTCTCTCTCTCTCTCTCTCTCTCTCTCTCTCTCTCTCTCTCTCTCTCTCTCTGTCTCTCTCTCTCTCTCTGTCTCTCTCTCTAGTATATATATATATATATATATATATATATATATATATATATATATATATATATACTAGCATTAAGTTTGAAAAAATTAACCATTTTTTGTTTTTTTGCTTTTTTTGCACAGCATACACCTCCAAACACCCGAGCAACGCCGGGCACCCCTGCTAGTTTATCGATATTTGTCGTCTGAAAAATCGAACTTTCAAAACGATACTGATCTTGTAAAAATCTGTCGCCTCTGTCAAAAGTTTTAGGCAGACATGCAAACATACATACATACATTTATATATTGGTAACTAAATATTTTCGACCCAAACCGATTAAAAAGCTTGCCCTATCTCTGAATACCCTTTATGTAAAATTTCAAATGTTTAAACCAGAAATTGTCTGAGTAATTTAGTATAGACCGAAATGGTCAAATCTTAGTGCTGCAATATTTGAAGTTACATATTTATTATATTTTTTACGATATATATATATATATATATATATATATATATATATATATATATATATATATATATATATATATATATATATTAACATGTTTTAACTAAGTTTTTTTTTTACATGATAATCACTACATATCAAGGTCCGGAAGCCACTCAGAGATAAGGGTTATTGCGTCTACAGTAATCTATGGGGATAATATCGTAGTAATCGTTAGTAATGGAGACTTGATAAAGTGTCTTACTTAAGGGGGCGGGTTATCAGGAATTTGTTTATTTTGGACTTGAATTCCACAGGCGAGCACTTCTAAGGAAGAAGCTTTGTTCATGGAATTTACGCTGGAATTTTTTTTCTATGGCGCCTTTCTTTTCTGTATTTGTTGGAAATGAGTTTTGGCGGGATGAAAGTGATGGTTCAAAATGATAAGCGACGAAGATTATTTCTGATTAAGGTGAAAGACTTGATCGTGAAACTTTGCCAGTTACTACTGCTTAGATTTTTTTTACATAAGTATCACCACTTATCAAGGCCTAGGGGCCACTCGAGGATAAGAGTTAAAGAGTGTACAGTAGTCAATTGGACAATATAGTAATTGTTAGTAAAGGAAATTCGGTAAATTTGTTTACCCAAGTGGGACGGCTCATCAAGAACTTGTTTATGTTAGACTTGAAGACAACCATATTGTAGTCAGCTGGAAAGCAGGAAAACGGGAGACAATTCCACAGGCATGCAGTTCTAAGAAAAAAGCTCTGTTTACAGAATATACGTTTAGGTTTAGGCACAGATAAAGTGTGGAGGAATTATTGATAGTGTTTTCAGCTAGATGAGTATTTCTTGTGAAAGTTTGGCGATGGGGGCACCATAGATTGGAGCTCAGTCGAGCACTTGCCATGAAAATAACGATAAAGCAGAGAAAAACTCGCTTCTGTGAGATAGGGGTTGCGGGGAAGAGAAAAGGATATCTCCTACGAGGGTATGAAGTCTATTTTGAACTCTATCAAGGCAGGACAAGTTCTTTCTAGCAGTTCCTGCCCAGATGTGGCAACAGTACTCCATCCTTGGACGTATCTGGCTCTTATATAGGTAGAGAATTGCATGAACAGTGTGATATCTAATGGATCGGTAGAAGGATCACACCATTTTATTTCAATTGCGATTGTACAAAAAGATGGTGCGCCTTTGTGATCCGTAACAATCCCGCAGAAATGGAATCCAGAGAGTGATGAAGAGGAGGAAGAAATGGGGAAAAAGGAAACATTTGAAAATGTCATCAGAAGCCATTACCCAGTTTTCCTATGACATCTTTCTTTTCTGCGCTTGTTTTTCAAATGACATTCAACGCACTCGAATCAGGAGAATCGTTTAGTACTTTCTCTTCCTCTTACCGCTACTGCCTTCCACTTCGTTCTATTCACTCCCCCTCCTTTATTGCTAGTCATTTGGTGAGAGCTTACTCCCTCTGCCTGTTCCTCTTCGTCACTTCCCATCTCCTCCCTCCTCCTTTCTCTTTCTCCTCTCTCTCACTCTTTCTCTCTCTCCCTCTCTCTCTCTCTTTCTCAACATGAAATCACCCTCTCTAATTGTTAGTCATTTGGTGAGAAGTTTCTCCCTCTGTCTGTTCCTCTCCGTCACTTCCCATCTCCTCCCTTCTTCCTCCTCTCTTTCTCTCTCTCTCTCTCTCTCTCTCTCTCTCTCAACATGAAATCACCCTCTCTAATTGTTAGTCATTTGGTGAGAAGTTTCTCCCTCTCCCCGTTCCTCGTCGTCACGTTCCCTTTCTTCCTTCCTCCCTCCTCTCTCTCTCTCTCTTTCTCTCTCTCTCTCTCTCAACATGAAATCACCCTCTAATTGTTAGTCATTTGGTGAGAAGTTTCTCCCTCTGCCCGTTCCTCTCCGTCACTTCCCATCTCCTCCCTTCTCCCCTCTCTCTCTCTCTCTCTCTCTCTCTCTCTCTCTCAACATGAAATCACCCTCTCTTATTGTTAGTCATTTGGTGAGAAGTTTCTCCCTCTGCCCGTTCCTCTCCGTCACTTCCCATCTCCTCCCTTCTCCCTCTCTCTCTCTCTCTCTCTCTCTCTCTCTCTCTCAACATGAAATCACCCTCTCTAATTGTTAGTCATTTGGTGAGAAGTTTCTCCCTCTGCCCGTTCCTCTCCGTCACTTCCCATCTCCTCCCTTCTCCCTCTCTCTCTCTCTCTCTCTCTCTCTCTCTCTCAACATGAAATCACCCTCTCTAATTGTTAGTCATTTGGTGAGAAGTTTCTCCCTCTGCCCGTTCCTCTCCGTCACTTCCCATCTCCTCCCTTCTCCCTCTCTCTCTCTCTCTCTCTCTCTCTCTCTCTCTCTCAACATGAAATCACCCTCTCTAATTGTTAGTCATTTGGTGAGAAGTTTCTCCCTCTGCCCGTTCCTCTCCGTCACTTCCCATCTCCTCCCTTCTCCCTCTCTCTCTCTCTCTCTCTCTCTCTCTCAACATGAAATCACCCTCTCTAATTGTTAGTCATTTGGTGAGAAGTTTCTCCCTCTGCCCGTTCCTCTCCGTCACTTCCCATCTCCTCCCTTCTCCCTCTCTCTCTCTCTCTCTCTCTCTCTCTCTCAACATGAAATCACCCTCTCTAATTGTTAGTCATTTGGTGAGAAGTTTCTCCCTCTGCCCGTTCCTCGTCGTCACTTTCCCTTTCTTCCCTCCTCCCTCCCCTCTCTCTCACTCTTTCTCTCTCTCTCTCTCTCTTAATATAAAATGTGGAAATTATTATTGTGCTTAACATTATTTCTATTTATCAATCTTGACAAACACATAACTGAAATATTTTCATATGCAGAAAAAAAAATGAATAAAAACATAAGTACAGTCAATATGTCAGCCATTTATAGAAACCCCCACAGGACGGATTACCGAGTTTCCCATGACGCCTTTCTTTTCTATATTTGTTGGTCGAGATATGGAAATAAGTTTTGGCGGAATAAAAAATATAGCTTACGCTAAAAAGCAGTGTAGAATATTTTCGATAATCTCGTTATTTCTCGCGTGATTTTACATACATTATTTCCATTTTTATATTGGTCCACACAGTGAGCGTTATTCTTCAATCCGGTTCGAATGAAGGCGAATATACTGTGTTTTACTTTTCTTAAATTTTAGTACTCGCCAGGCTCAACGTTGCTTAACTTCGGGGATCTAATGGGAGCCGGTGTTTCTACGTGATTATACCGTATATTATCAATTCTTTATTGATGGAAACCAGAGAGAGACGGAAATAAGAAAGAAATTAGAAAGAAAAGAGTATTCCAATATGTCATCCATTTCTTCCCCAGAACCGCAAGACTCTGGAATTCCATTCCAGGTCCCTGCTTCCCCAACAGTACTGACGTGCAGAAGTTCAAGTGTAACGTGAACCGACACCTTGCTGCCCAAATCCCTACATAGTACCCCAGTAGTTGTTTCCCCTGATAGTAGCCCCCTACACCAAAGTGGCAATTTGCCTTGTTTGGGGTGAAAATGTAATAAAAAAAAAAAATTAAAAAAATTATAGAATCGTTCACAGGTCTGATCACCAATGTTTTCCTTGACACGTTTCTTTTCTATATTCGTTGGTCGAGATATGAAAATGAGTTTTGGCAGAATGGAAATGATGGTTTACCATAAAAAGCAGTGAATAATATTTCAAATAATCTCGTTTTTTTCTCGCGTAATTTTATATATAATCGCGTAATTTTATATATAATCGCGTAATTTTATATATAATCTTTCCATTTTTATATTGTATAGGGTTGGTTGGTTGGTTGTTTTTGTTTTACGGCATATCAACCTTTTTCAGGTTATTTAATGCCGAATCTAGTTATTTTGAGGAACGATTTTTAATGGAGTATATTTTTTTTTTAAGTCAGATTCTATTTAACCCATAGTTGGGACCCTAACAGGTACTACCACTCCGGGCCAGAGTGGACCTGAGAGCAATAGCAATTAAAGGGTGGCTCCACACTCCCTAAGACCCGCAAGGTGGGGCCCCACCATCGGATATAGTTTTAGGTCATATCCAGGACCATATTGTATAGAGTAATCATATTTTATATAGTATACAGTAATCGTTATTCTTTAAATCGAAGCGAATGAAGTCCAATATACTATTATTCTGCTTTTAAATTTTAGTAATGACCAGAGTCAAGGTTGTTTAACTTCGGTGATCTAATGGAAGCCGGTGTTTTAACATGATTATACCGTACATTATCAATTCTTTTTTATGGAAACCAGAGAGTGACGGAAAAAAGAAAGAAATTGGACAGGGAAGAGTATGCCCAATACGTCATCCATTTATAGAAATCCTCACAGGACTGGTTTTTGAGTTTTCCGTGACGCCTTTCTTTTCTATATTTGTTGGTCGAGATATGGAAATGAGTTTTGGGAGGAATGGAAATGATGGTTTACTGATAAAAACGCAGTGTAGAATGATTGCGATAATCTCGTTTTTTCTCGCGTGATTTTATATATATATTATTTCCATTTTTATATTGGCCTAGGCATTTTTGACATCCCTAACACAAAACTGCGAATATACTATAAAAAAAACTCGTAATTTCTCTTTGAAAAGTGGTTTGTTATTTTCTTTATGGATTATACTTCCAAAATAAACTATTAAAGTTGTTTTAAAAGTAATAAATATATTTTTTTTTATTTTTTTAAAAACAGTAATGAATTTTACGAGCTCAATATTTTTCAATTTTTTAACTTTAAAAATCTATCAAAATTTTTCTATTGATTCTATTTTTACGATATTTTCAGGGTCAATGTGAAATTTTATGCTCTTTCCAATAAACCGAATATAATATTTTAGACAAACGTTTTTTTTTAATCACGCCCCCCCCCCAATTTCCAAGTGTCTATTAAAAAGTAAATAATTAATTTACTCACCGAAGTGTTATATATCACAAATTGAAGATAAAAGATCAATAAATAATATATTCAAATTTAAAACAAAAAAGTAGTGTTTTTTTAGAAATTTATCTGTAAAGTTCGAAGTTTAAAAAAAATTTTTTAAACCACGTTGTTTATTTTTTCTTTTGTTTTTTTTTAATGAAACTTTGGTCCTTGCGCCTTTAATTGAAAAAAAAATTAGAGCTTGAATTACATTTTTCGAGTACTTATAAGCTTGGAAAGACAGGGATGTCGAATAATTCACGTCTCCCATTTTGAAATGTCTATTAAAAAATAAATAATTAATTTACTTACCAAAGTTTTATATATCACAAATTGAAGATAAAAGATCAATAAATAATATATTCAAATTTAAAACAAAAATAATGTTTTTTTAGAAATTTACCTGCAAAGTCCGAAGTGTAAGACCTTTTAAAAAAAAACACACTTTGTTTTTTTTTTGTTGTTGTTTTTTTTTTTGTTTTTTTGTAATGAAACCTTGGTCCTTGCTCCTTTAATTGAAAAAAATTAGGGCTTGAATTACATTTTTCAAGGAGTTATAAGCTTAGAAAGACGGGGTGGAATTATTCAATATTTTTCACGAAATTTCTGACACACCTAGGCCTCCACAGTCAACGTTATTCTTCAATCCGGTGCGAATGAAGGCGAATATAATAATTATTATGTTTTACTCTTTTTAAATTTTAATACTGACCAGACACAACGTTGCTTAACTTCGGTGGTTTAATCGGAGCCGGTGTATCAACGTGATTATGTCGTATATTGTCAATTCTTTTTTTATAGAAACCAGAGAGAGACAGACAGAATAAACAAATTGGAAAGGGAAGAATATTCCCAATACGTCATCAATTTATAGAAACCCTCACAGGACTGGTTTTTGAGTTATCCATGACGCCTTTCTTTTCTATATTTGTAGGTCGAGATATGGAAATAAGTTTCGGGCGGGATGGAAATGATGGTTTTCTGATTAAAAACACTGAAGAATATATCCCATAATCTCGCTTTTTCTCGTGTGGTTTTATATACATCCTTTCCATTTTTATATTGGCCGTGGGCGTGGGGGCCAATATAAAAATGGAAAGGATGTATATTCTTTAAACCGGAGCGAATGAAGTCCAATATACTGTTATTATATTTTAGTCTTTTTAAATGTTAGTACTGACTGTTAGTACTGACCAGAGTCAAGGTTGCTTAACTTCGGTGATCTAATGGTAGCCGGTGTTTCAACGTGATGATGCTGTATTGCTGTACATTATCAATTCTTTTTTGATGGAAACCAGAGAGTGACGGAAAGAATAAAGCAATTGGAAAGGGAAGAGTATGCCTAATATGTCAGCCATTTATAGAAACCCTCGCAGGACTGATTTTGGAGTTTTCATGACGCCTTTCTTTTCTATATTTGTTGATTGGGATATGAAAATGTATTTTGGGGAATGGAAATGATGGCTTACGATAAAAAGAAATTATTATTTGCGATAATCTCGTTTTTTTTCTCGCGAGATTTTATATACAATCTTTCCGTTTTTATATTGGCCTCCACAGTAATCGTTATTCTTTAAACCGGAGCGAATGAAGTCCAATATACTATTATTCTGTTTTAGTCTTTTTAATTTTTAATAATGATCAGACACAACGTTGCTTAATTTCTGTGATCTAATCGGAGTCAGTGTGTCAACGTGATTATGTCGTATATTGTCAATTCTTTTTAGTCGCGTACAGGCGACTCTATAAGTCACTCCGTCGGTCCGTCGGTCGGTCGGTGTATCGGTCTGTCGGTTTGTCCGTAACGCTTTTGTGCTTGGTCTTTTTGGTTAAGATCAAAGGTTTGTTTTTAATAGATGCTGTTCTTAGCTTTTTAAGCTTTTCTTGGCCTTTTGGCCAAGATTAAAATGCAGTATCTCTTCCGGCAGATACTGCAAGCAAAGACCATATGTGGGGGCAACCCCACATATCAGACCTTGGTCAATGTAGGAGCAACCCTTCATACCAATTATCACTATACAGCTCCCCTACTCCCCGGGGAGTTGGTCCCCATTTCCACTTCACTCCTCACATTAAAAATCGGCCTTGTGCCTAATTTGCTCGGTACAGGGGCAAATAAATATCGCTTTTCTTGGCCTTCGGGCCAAGATAAAAGTGTAGTATCTGTTCCGACAGATACTGCAAGCAAAGACCATATGCGGGGGTAACCCTACATATCAGACCTTGGTCAATGTAGGGGCAACCCTTCATACCAATTGTCACTATCCAGCTCCCATTTCCCACCCATCAGAAGCTGGTCCCCTTTTCCCTCCCCCTCCATCTCTCTCCACATTAAAAAACGGCCTTGTGCCTAATTTGCTCAGTGGGGAAGCAAATAAATGCTTCTTGGCGTTTTGGCCAAGATCAAAGTGTAGTATCTGTTCTTACTACATGCTACAAGGTTATTCAATTCATTAAGTTTATTAAGTCATTCTAAGTCATTTATTTTTTATTTATTTAAGTCATTTCAGCCCATTTTTCGGTCATTTTAGTTTATCTTTAAGAATTTCATGTCAATCTTACATTCACGCATTCATTCATGACACGAGAGCACGCAATTAATGGCTATCGGCCTTGTTTGATAGAAAACCAGAGAGTGACAAAAAGAAGAAAGAAGTTGGAAAGGAAAGAGTGTACCCAGTACGTCATCCATTTATAGAAACCATTACAGGAGAATTTTCATAACGACCTAGCGAACTGATAAAGCGAGGGGTGTTTACGCATGAGGGCCTGACGAACTGGGTGACGATAGAAGCGCGTGTAACGACGGTTTATTGTTAGAAGATATCTTCTTTGTGTGCGTGTGTTTCAATCTTTTCCTCGGCAGCATGACTAAGGGAGTCGCCCATGAACTCTCGTTGGCTGCGGCAGATTCTCCAACTGCTTTTGTTTTGATCATAATGGTTGCTTTTAGACAAATATTCTGGAGATAATGGTTGGCAATTATCCTGCATAAATGCTATCTATTCACTCGCGTATGAAAGCTGAAGAAGAAATGTGCATCGGGAGAGGTAGAGGAGGATAGAACAGATGAGTGTCTGTATGCGTGTGTATGTCTGTGTGTGTATGTGTGTGTATGTGTGCATGTGTGTGTATGTCTGTGTGTGTATGTGTGCATGTGTGTGTATGTCTGTGTGCATGTGTATGTCCGTGTGTATGTGTGTGTATGTCTGTGTGTATGTGTATGTCTGTGTGTATGTGTGTGTATGTCTATGTGTGTGTATGTGTGTATGTCTGTCTGTGTGTGTATGTCTGTGTGTATGTGTGTTTTTGTGTGTATGTCTGTATGTATGTGTGTGTGTCTGTCTGTGTGTGTATGTCTGTGTGTGTATGTGTGTATATGTGTGTATGTCTGTGTGTGTATGTGTGTGTGTCTGCCTCTGTCTGTATGTCCATGTGTGTGTCTGTGTGTATGTGTGTGCATGTGTGTGTGTCTGTATGTGTGTGTATGTGTCTATGTATGTGTATATGTGTGTGCATGTGTGTGTATGTGTCTATGTATGTGTATGTATGTGTGTGTGTCTGTGTGTATATGTGTGTATGTGTGTCTGTCTGTGTATGTATGTGTGGGTGTGTCTGTGTGTATATGTGTGTATGTGTGTATGTCTGTATGTGTGTGTGTGTGTCTATCTGTGTATGTGTGTACGTGTGTGTCTGTGTGTATGTGTGTGTGTCTATATGTGTGTGTGTCTGTGTCGGTGTGTGCCCACATGAAAGAGGAGAAGTAAAGCAAGAGGAGAGAGAAGAGGGGGAAAAGAGAGGTGGTGGAAGGAGTGTCTGGAAGCCATACGCAGAATCGGTTTCCAAATTGCCTTCGACGTCATGTTCCGCATGCGTTTTACTCTCGCGATCCTGCAACGAAAAACTATACTTTTCAAAATGGCGCCCAGCGGCAAATGTATATCTCACTTCAAAATGAAAGAAGCGACCCCAAAACTCTGCTCGTGCGATTCTGCAGTTGTTGTTGTTGCTGTTGCTTTTAAGCTATTATTTCGCTGAAGACGATCTGTGTTTGAGCTGCTTAATGAATGCAGAAGCGGGCTATCTACTAATCCTGTGATGGAAACCAGAACATGATGGAGAGGAAAGGAATGGGCAAATGCGAATATATTAAATGTGTCAGCCATTTATTCAGAAACTAACACAATTGACTACTGATGACGTCATCATTTTCTATCTTTGCATTCAATGTACATTTGAGTTTGGCAAATCGCAAGAAGCTCCTAGAATATATATATATATATATATATATATATATATATATATATATATATATATATATATATATATATATATATATATATATATATATATATATATATATATATATATATATATATATATATATATATATATATATATATATATATATATATATATATTAAATTAAAATGTTTAAAATTCAACGCTATTTCACACGGTTAATGGTAGCCGAATGGATACGGCCTCCGCTAATCGAGCCAGAGATGTCTCGTGTCGCGGGGTTCGAATCGTTCGACTGGTAGTAATCGTGACACCCTGCACTGAAGAATCCCGAAAGGATGAAACACTAGTGTCTGTAGGTATTTAATTATTATAATAAAAAAATAATCATGACAGCCCCTTTAAGAAATTCGTTTCTTATCGTTGAGCACTTTCAGTTGAATTAAAAGTCGGTCAATTTAGCTCTTATACGTAGATCATCGTATAACGATTTGATCACTGTCTGTCTGACGTAATGAACATTTAAATTAAAATGTTTAAAATTCAACGCTATTTCACACGCTTAATGGTAGCCGAATGGATACGGCCTCCGCTAATCGAGCCAGAGATGTCTCGTGTCGCGGGGTTCGAATCGTTCGACTGGTAGTAATCGTGACACCCTGCACTGAAGAATCCCGAAAGGATGAAACACTAGTGTCTGTAGGTATTTAATTATTATAATAAAAAAATATATATGACAGCCCCTTTAAGAAATTCGTTTCTTATCGTTGAGCACTTTCCGTTGAATTAAAAGTCGGTCAATTTAGCTCTTATTGATCACTGTCTGTCTGACGTAATGAACATTTAAATTAAAATGTTTAAAATTCAACGCTATTTCACACGGTTAATGGTAGCCGAATGGATACGGCCTCCGCTAATCGAGCCAGAGATGTCTCATGTCGCGGGGTTCGAATCGTTCGACTGGTAGTAATCGTGACACCCTGCACTGAAGAATCCCGAAAGGATGAAACACTAGTGTCTGTAGGTATTTAATTATTATAATAAAAAAAACTATATATATATATATATATATAGTTTTTAAAATAGTAAGCGGGAGTTTCTCGAGAGCTCTTTCGGCTATCATCTCATCAGGAGAAAATCGATAGCGTACAAAATAATATTGTGTCGAAAAATAAATCCATAAGCAAGGTGTTCCACTGAGACCTATTTTATCAATGGTTGGTTCAGCACAACATTCTTTGGCTCAGTGGCTTGTGGAAATTCTGCAACCTGTGCGTGAGTTATACACCACGCATTGTATCACAGATTCTTTTCGGTTCGTTGATTGTGCACGTGGGCTGGATTCAAATGCAGAGACGTCTTTTATGTGCTCCTTTGGTGTCTCTAGTCTTTTTACCAACATACCGTTGGATGAGACTATATGCATATGTACCGACGCGCTCTATGATGGTCGCCTGGCTGCTCCACGGTTTTCTAAAGAGATTCTTATTGAACTCATTTTAATGTGCACTAAATCCGTGGAGTTTAGTTTTTGTGATATTATGTACTGTCAGGTCGACGGGGTTTCAATGGGGAGTCCGTTCGCCCCAACTTTAGCGGATATTTTCGTCGGGTACAATAAATCCGTTCTGTTTAATTCTACAACAAACCCACTGCATATTTCAGATATGTTGACGACACTTTTGCTATATTTGCATCGCAAAGTGAAGCGTCGATATTTTTTAATAGGCTGAATTCCTTACATGGGGCTCTTAAGTTCACTGTGGAAAGTGAGAAGGACAATTCGCTTCCTTTCTTGGATGTTCTTGTCGAACGTTCAAGGGGGGGAGGCTTTCTCACTACAATGTATAGAAAACCGACATTTACTGGCCTATATGTGAACTGGTTGTCTTTTGTACCAAAATCACGTAAGGTCGGCCTAATTAATACTTTGGTATCTAGAGCCCTGATGATTTGTTCGCCTAACAGATTAGACGCCGAACTCGATAAGACCAGGGAAATATTCATCAATAATGGTTATCCTGTTGACCTTATTGATGACTGTATTTTCAAAAAGGTTGCAGATTTTAAATCCCCTAAAAAGTTTGGACCCTTGAAGTGCCCGGTTTATTTAAAATTACCGTGGATTGGGGAGTGGAGTAATAGATTTTCCAAACAGATTCGCAGAAGTATTTACGACTGCTATTATTCTGTGTCCTTGCGTTTGGTATATACTACGAGACCTGCTTTTCCGTCTTTTCGCAAGGATAGTTTGCCTTACATCCAAAACAGTAATATTGTATATCAATTTAAATGCCAATGCGATGCTGGTTATGTTGGGCGAACACCCTTGCACCTTTTGACTCGTATAAACAAGCATGTTCTATCGAAGATCAGACAAGGGAGGATGAGGTCTGGTGGTCTCCCTCCTTCTGCAGCCTTGGACTCTGCTATTGGCCAGCATTTGGTCGACAACCCGTGCTGTGCCGATAGATATAAAATAGATTGGTTCGAGGTGCTACATAGAACGGACTCCAAAAACCATTTAAAGATTTTGGAGTCTGTCTCTATTGCGGTGCGTCAACCTTCTTTGTGCCGGCAAAAAGAAACATCCAACGCATTGTTTCTTTTTGGGGAACTTTGAATCTTTTCTCCCGCTTTTTTTTTTCTCCTCCCTCGTTGTGCCAATATTTTAATCGTTTTTAAACGTTAATAAATCTATTTTAGCTCCCCGTACTTTTGGCACATTTAATAAGTTCCCCATTAGAACTCTTTATTTTCGACACAATATTATTTTGTACGCTATCGATTTTCTCCTGACGAGATGATAGCCGAAAGAGCTCTCGAGAAACTTCCGCTTATTATTTTCAAAACTATATATAAATTCTGTACCTCTAAACATTTATATATATATATATATATATATATATATATATATATATATATATATATATATATATATATATATATATATATTAAATTATATATATATATTTCAATATTCCTAGACTGTCATTTGGGCAATCGGGTTTCGATCCTGGCTTGCAGCAGTTGCCTTTCTAACCGCACTGATGAGCTGTGAAACAGCGAAACAGTTCTGTATGTGGATGACATATATATATATATATATATATATATATATATATATATATATATATATAACTATATATATATATATATATATATATATATATATATATATTCACTTTGCTCCTCCGCACTTTTACTTCAACATCTAGAGATGATTCGTGAACGAATCGAAAGCGCTCGTGACAGCCACAACTATGGAACTTGTATTAATATTTTGATACAAAAACGGATTGTACGGAAAATCGAAAAATTAAAAAAAAAAATAGAATCATAAAGCAAAGTGTGTCCGTTGCATTTAATAATGTGTGCTTGAATGAAAAAATGCTGCCTAAATATACCAATTTCAAATATATATATACACCGATGAAGACTGAAGGATCGGTCGAAAATATGTACTAGTAAAAAAGTTTTTTAATTTTTTTCATAATATCATTTTGTATTCCTACACGTCACCAATTGAAAACGAATAAAGAAAAGTTATAAGCTTTTATACTTTTCATATTCTTTTTTATACATTTCCATTCATATATATATATATATATATATATATATATATATATATATATATATATATATATATATATATATATATATATATATAGGGATTTGAATAAATGTACGGGAATTTCTCGAGAGCTCTTTCGGCTATCATCTCGTCAGGCGAAATAGATAGCATAAAAAAAAACAATATTACATGCGAAATTAAAAAGCACTACGGAGGAATTTGAATGTGTCAGAAATAAAACAAAAAAAAACGATTAACAGAAAGATTTAATCTGAAATTGCGTTTAAAAGCGATTAAAACTAAACCTTGACACAGCGAGGGGAAAGGGGGAAAATAGTCTTGTTTTCAGCTGTTGTCCACCATGGTGGATAAGTTCGAATGGGATATTATCAGGCCCTGGGGCTTTATTTACTTTCATTTGCTCCATCGCAATTAGAAATTCTGTAAATGATGGTGGTGCATTCATCCATAATTGCGCTGGGTACTGTGGGACCATTTTGAGAAAGTCCTCCTCTGCAGAAGATTCTTTATTGAGTAGAGTGGCAAAATGCTCCTTCCAACGATCCGGAATTGATTATGGATCGTTGAGGATGGTGGCGTTGTCTGCTGCAAGGAGTTTTCCGATGGAGGATCTGATGGGGTCAAAAATTTGTTTTACACCGGCATGGAAATTTCTAAGGTCGTGGGCTTCTACAAAACCCTCCAATTCTAACGCTTTCAGCTGCCACCATTTGTTTTCTAGTTCCCGTAATTTTGATTGACACTGTTTTTCGCGGTTTCTGTAGCTGTTGGTTTTATGCCGGCTTCGAGGGTCTTGTTCATGAGCATGGCGAGCGTTTATCTTTTCTTGAATGAGTTGATTAATTTCAGCACAGTTTTCATCAAACCAGTCTTGATTTTTCTTTTTCTTTAAACCAACTGTGACTTTGGCTGATTCATTAATGATCTTACTGATTGACAACCATTCTTCTTCCAGGTTGCAAGAATTGGTTGGGTTCATACGATGTTGTTGTTCGATGGTGTGTTGGTATTTTGTGTTTACCTCTGTTAGATGAAGTTTTGAGAGGTTATATTTGTTCCGAGATTGCTGTTTTAATTCAAATTTGTGTTTCTTTCTGGTGGTATATTTAGCATGTGTGATGACCAGACGGTGGTCAGTCCAACAGTCATCTACACTTAGTGCCGATTTAGTGATATGGATATCCTTTTTATATTTCTGGCGGACGATGACATAGTCTAGAATGTGCCAATGCTGAGATCGTGGATGTTTCCATGTGGTCTTAAATCTGTTTGGAAGCTGGAACTGAGTGTTGGTAATGAATAGCTCAAATTCTGAGCAAAATCCTAACAGCAGGCGGCCGTTTGAGTTGCATTTACCAAGTCCATGCTTCCCAATGACAGAATTCCAGAGTTTATGGTCTTTCCCCACTCTTGCGTTAAAGTCGCCCAGCAGCATTAATTTGTCACGTGGTGGGACTCTGGTTATAAGCTTGCCAAGCTGCTGGTAGAATTCTCGTTTCACTTCACTGTCGGCGTCTAGGGTCGGTGCATATGCCGAAATGACAGTAATGAAGTTATCAGAAGGCAGTGGAAGTCGGGTCTCTCTAAGTGCAGCAATGTCCACGTTAAGAGCCGCGAGTTCCTTTGATACCAAAGCAGTTCGTCGTGCTGGTCTGTCCATGTCATTGAGGTCTAGCAGGGTTCTTATGTTCCATGCACCAAAGGTTCGATTTGTGGATTTGTTTTTTGAATTTTTCTGGTTTCGACCGCAAAGTAGGGTGTCCCACTGGATGCGGCTTTCCAGTCAGGCACAGTTGTGACTTCCGATTTTTAGCCCATATTTTCTAGGGCCTTCCCTATTCAGGGTGGGCAGCGGTTGTCCTCAATAGGCCTACCACGTCGTAGATGCAGGGCCGAGCCTCCGGGTAGTCACAGTTCCAAGAGAGGGCGACCATCACTCGTCCACCGCTAACGTGCAGGTCCAGACTAGGAGCTCCGAGTTTCACCAAAACCTGCTCCCTTCGCCCTTGTCCCATCTCCGCTGGTCTTGTCGTAGAAGAGAGAGAAAATCAAATCAGAGGAAAGAAGGAAAAGCCATTTGCATATGAATTTGTTTAGGGTGGACATCAACTTGCCAGGAGGAAACCCACACGCTGTGGCTCCCAAAGCTTCCTTCGCGGCACTTGTGGGGGTGACGTGCGATATCAGAGAAAGGGGATTGCAACGGACAGCCGGAACAGAAAATGGTTTATATGTTGGTTACCCGCCTCATAGCCAGTCCGTCTGGCTATTGGGATACTTTAAAGTCAGAGATTTCCTTCTCCTAGCCTTATCCCAGCCAAGGGACCCGCAATGCAGCGGAGCAGGGGTTGATGGTGTGTCAGGGCGTGTCTACACGATTGGTGGGCCATGTCATAGCACCTCTTGGTCCCCCCTGCTGCTCCGAGATCCCCTGGCATTTAGCCTGGTGCATGTCAGAGGTCTTAACACTGGAGAGGCTAGTTATACTGGCAGAGAAGGCTTAGGCATTCTGCTTCTTATTCAAACATTTTCTATACACACACACACACACACACACACACACAAACACACACACACACGCATATATATATGTATATATATATATTATATACTATATATATATATGACTACTTAATTTAATCACATAAATTAATACACGAAAGTATGAATTTATGCGTGAACTTTAAGTATTCACTTCAACAGTGCTCAATACGCAGGAAGAGTTAGGTAGTAAATTAGAAAATATATATGACAAATATATTGGCATATATATTTTATAACTTACTATGTATATATATATACATATATATATATATATATATATATATATATATATATATATATATATATATATACGTCTTTTCCTCTCTCACACATACACGTGTTGCTTATGAAAGGGGACACTGGAAAAACAAAGTCAATAAATTTTGAAAATATATTTATTAAAGAAAAGGCTAGAGTCAAACCCAGAATGTTAGAGTTGAAAAGAATACATATTGCCATGTAGACACGATTTTAGGAGTGTATTGTGATAGAAATAATTAGATCAATGTAAATTAATGAATTTCTTTGCTTTGCAAAAAAAAAAACGTGTTGGACGTATATGTATGTAAATCCATGTGAGAAACATTCACGTGGTTGATCACGTTTCTGACGTCGCAAAGAAAGATAGTTCCATATATTCAGTTAAGAGGGTTCGAAATGAGAGAGAATTAAGAGAAACACGGCTTGGAGTCACAGCTAGGAGACACAGGAGAGAGGAGAGTTTAGTTAGCTGAACCCCTTTTGGAAGCGAATGAGAAAGGTAGACAAGACAGTGTAATTCTCCAAGACATTGGAAGTCATCATCATCATCACCATCATCATCATCACCATCATCATCATCACCATCATCATCACCATCATCATCATCATCATAACCACCACCATCATCATCACCATCATCATCATCATCATCATCACCACCACCACCATCATCATCATCACCATCATCATCATCACCATCACCATCATCATCACCATCATCATCATCATCACCATCATCATCATCATCATCATCACCATCATCATCATCACCACCATCACCATCATCACCATCATCATCATCATCACCACCACCATCACCATCATCATCATCATCATCATCACCACCACCATCATCATCACCATCATCATCATCATCATCATCATCATCATCATCATCATCACCATCATCATCATCATAACCACCACCATCATCATCATCACCATCACCATCATCATCATCACCATCATCATCATCATCATCACCATCATCATCATCATCATCATCATCACCATCATCATCATCACCATCATCATCATCATCATCACCATCACCATCATCATCATCATCATCACCATCATCATAACCATCATCATCATCACCATCATCATCATCATCATCATCATCACCACCATCACCATCATCATCATCATCATCACCATCATCATCGTCATCATCATCACCATCATCATCATCATCATCATCATCACCATCATCATCATCATCATCATCATCCTCATCATCATCATCACCATCATCATCATAATCATCACCATCATCATCATCACCATCACCATCATCATCACCATCATCATCATCAGCAGCAGCAGAACCAGATGGAAGAATAAATATAATCTCTACCCTGCAACCTCTCTCCCACAGAAGAGACGTTGCGAGCCTATCCTTGTTTTATCGTTATTTCCATGGCAGGTGCTCGTCTGAACTCCAATCTCTGGTCCCCCCCTCACCAATCTTTCATGAAAAACACCCGTCTAGCTGAATCCACTGTGAAAAATTTCCCCCACTCTATATCTGTGCCTAAATCAAAACGCGGATTCCATGAACAAAGCTTCTTTCTTAGAACTGCACGCCTGTGGAACTCTGTTCCGTCTGCCTGCTTCCCTCCGGACTACAACTTGGTTGTCTTCAAGTCTAATGTTAACAAATTCCTAATGAACCGCCCCCTTAATTAAACACTTCATCAAATCTCCACACTAACGTAATGTACTTGCAATAACCCTTATCCCTGAGTGGCTTCCGGGCCTTGATAAGTGGTGATCACTGTGTAAAATAAAATCATGTAATTGTAAGCCTTCGTTTGTCATCGTTTAAAAAGGTTTTGAAAAAAAAATAGTTATTAAAGAAAAAGGCTAGAACCGAACTCAGTAATCAGAAATTGAAAAAAATACATATTGCAATGTTAGGAATGTTCAGCAATTGTCCATTGTTTTTAGAAATAATTAAATATATTAATTATGTCAGAGTTAGGAGAATGAACAAGTCCGAGTTGAGTTGACAGTTAGCCGAACCCTTTTGGAGGCGACCAGAAAGGGGAGAAAGACAACGTAATTCTGCAAGGCATTCGAACTCGTGACGCGGAAGCTGAAAAGAAAGTGGAGGTGTGTTTAAGGGTGTTGGTTGAGCAAAAAATAAAATATCGCGAGTACAAAAAAATGATTGGTAGTGGGCAGGCAGGCTCAAGCCCGAACCACGAAGGAGGAAAAGAAAGTGAAACAAAAAACGTAACGCCAAACCGGAAGTGACGTAGGTTAAATTAAGCCTAAACAATCGAAAAGAGGCGATGACTTTCGAAAATATCGGCGAAAAAAGCGACCGCTCCCTGTAGAAAAGTGCCCAGTTGAGAGTGAAAGAATTAATGTTTTTGACCAATTTTTCGATATTTGTCGTCCGAAGGGTCGAGCTTCAAAATGATATCGATCTTGTGAAAATCCGTCGGCTTTGTTGAAAGGTTTTAGGAGACATACATACATACATGCATGGTGATTGAAACGTCTCTTGTCAGACGAGTGCCACTCCCTCAGACATTTAAAATTCATGAGCCCAAATGCCTGAGAGAGTATATATATACACATATGATGTTACAGAGTCTTAGCTTTGTACGACAGGTAAGTCTCTCTCTCGGTTCAAAATGTTGAAATCAAGCAACAAGCAAGAGCAAGATAGCCAGCAACAAATTAAACTGCAGACCAGCTTAATGCGGGTACTGGTCTCCCGCTTTATGGTTTTTTTAAATCAGAGATTTGCTTCTCCTAGAAAGGTTGCCTTCACCACGGCTTACGGGAGCCCTCTCCACCCCAATACACATACATACATACATACATACATACATACATACATACATTTAAACAGACAGGGGAGATTTATATTATAGAAGATGGCACTCAAGTCATTTATATTTTTATAAGTAATTTTAAGTTTTGGTTTCAGTTTCGATTATAGCTGATAGCACTCAAGTCATCTATTTTTGTTATTATCATAAATAATTTTATCAAGATTTCTTCATAAGTTTTGGTTCCGGTTTCAATTCTAACTGATGCACCAAAGTAGTATGGATATATTTTTTTAATTTTTGAAATCGCAACTTTATAATATATAAAAATCGATAGGAAATTGACTATGATAATATATACGAAATCTGCATGAATCAAAATATCATATTTAAGCGTATATTATGACCGGGCTAGTCCGGGTGTCCCTGCTAGCATAGATACATACTTTTGCAGTTTTCACTTGGGTGCTAAGTAGGACGTCCCCAAGTACGAAAGGGCGAATGCAGTATTATGATGAAAGAAGATTCTAGCTAAGAGAAACTTTTGTTTTAGTTCTGGAGTGACAAGAATTACCAACGACCCAACTTTTCCCCACTTTTGAGTTTTTTTTTTACACAGTGGTCACCACTTATCAAGGCCCGGTAGCCACTCAGGGATAAGGGTTGGCCTTGTGCCTAAGTTTTTGGATCAGCTGAAATTTACTTTGTAATTTTTGCTTGAATAAAGAATTGAATATCTCAAATGAATTATTGTATCATCATTATTGTTATTTTTTTGTTTGTTTTTTTTTTTGTTTTTACACGTCAATAAAAAATGTTTTAAACAATTGGGTTCAAAGTAGGACATCCCCCAACACGAAAGGGTGAATGCGGTATTATGACGAAAGAAGATATTAGCTAAAAGAAACTTTTGCTGAGTGACAAGGATGACCATCGCCCCTCCCAATTTCCCCCCTTTTGAGTTGGCCTTGTGCCTAAGTTTCTTGTCCATGTTTATTTTTTGCCTGAATAAAAGATTTAATATCTCAAAGTGTAGTATCTGTATTTCAAATGCTACAGTTCAATTTCTTGTTCTCTCTCAGTTGAGTAGAAATCCTTCACGACTGAGACAACTTTTTATTTTTGTTCCTATTCTCCACATTTTTTTCTGATCTATTTACTTGCGGACTGTTATCCTTATCTTCATAGTAGTTATTTTACGACGTTTCGGCCAACTACTCCTCTGGCCTTCGTCAGGTGGTTATCCATGACGGGATAGTCTACTGAGTATATCTTAAGAAATTACTGCCTTCCAAAACTTGGTGAGACGACAACAACATGACTTGGTCTGTGAACATAGCGTAGTATCTGTGTAAACCGTGGCAAGAAGGGCCAAGGGTCAAAACATTATTATTATTATTATTATTATTATTATTGTTATTATTATTATTATTATTATTATTATTATTAATAATAATAATAATAATAATAATAATAATAATAATAATAATAATAATAATAATAATAATTGATTCGAGCGACGGTGGATCGCTGGAATTATAAGAAAAATAATCAATTAAATTGGGAAAAAATGATTGACATATAATAATATCGCAAAAACAATGTGAAAATAGAAAATAGATGTAAACATTATTTTTGGTTTGCATAAACAAATAACTAGATTGGGGTTGCATCAGCTGTTGGTCTGAGACACGTAATGAGATGTAGATCTGGGGAGATTCTAGTCAGTCGTTAGCTGAATATCAGAGAGAACGTCCGAATCAAAATGATGCGGGGAACGGCGTCATTTCAGACAGCCAAGATGTAAGAACGTGTAATCTCTAGAAATGTCGGTCGGATCATAAAAATAAATGTTCGTAAATAATTTAGGTATGTGTTGCGTTATTTGCATCTGTTAAAACGAACTGACCTAACTATGGATGTGGCCTTCGGACCAAGATTAAAGTGTAATCTCATTATTATCTTTTTTGTTTTTATGTTACATTTAGGAGTCTTATTGAGTGAGTCTTAGTGAGAGAGGGATGTTGTAAGGGAGAGATGTTGTAAGAGAGATGTTCGTTGTTATAAAGAATGTCGTTGTTTCTGTTATGAAGCGATTCATATATATTAAAAATTGTTCATTCTTAGAGATGTAGATATGAGAAGCTCTTTGGGTGAGGAGACAGTGTTGAGACATTGTGTATACAGTCTTGTAGATATGAGATGTGTATGTCAAGACATTTTATAACACAGATATACAAGACATATAATAATAATTTTCACTTTACCTTTCGGTAGAATCACAACACAAAGACGACGTTTATACAAACACATGATGGGTTTATTTCTTCTCACGACCGGCCGTGGTTTTCATCATCAAGAATTCAAAGCTTCACATATTAAGTTTCAAAGTGACCGTCTCGCTTCTAGACGTTCGAATTCCAAACTGGACTGTCGTCTGTCGACCTCAGACTCTCTCTCTGACTCTCCCCCAGTTTCTCCCCCTGCTTCTGACTGCTTAACTCTAAAGTTTTTCTATCTATCTCTAGAACTTCCCATTTTTCCATGACGTCATACACATGTTAAAACATGTCTCTTCTTCCACGTGTTCTGGACATGCGTGTCCAAAACTTTTCCTTTTTTTTTCAAAAGGAATTTTAACCTATATTCTCAGTAACCTATATTTCCAATATGTTAAAAACATGTTTATTAAATTATCTTGTAGCTACATTCTTTCAATTGAATTTTCATAACAAAATTGACAGTGCACATTCTTTTCTTGAAACTATTTTATCTCTATTCTAAACAATCGTTTGTTTTACATTCCATTTTCTAATTCTCACACGTAATCTATTTCTAAACCTAAATTACGAGGTTCGAATTTCTCCTATGCTATTTCATTTTCATTTTAACTAAATCTCTCTATTTTTATACTTACATGAAAAGGGGACAGCCCTTATCATGTAATATTTACACGTCAATAAAAATGTTTTAAACAACTGGGTTCAAAGTACGAAAGTGTGAATGCGGTATTATGGTGGAAGAGGATACTAACTAAGAGAATTTCTTGTTTAGTTCTAGAGTGACAAGGACACCCTACATTCCCCCCTTTTGAGGTGACCTTGTGGCTAAATTTTTTGTTTGTGTTGAACTTACATTGTATTTTTTGGCCTGAATAAAAGATTTGATACCTGAAAGTGTAGTATCTATTTTTCAAATGCTACAGTTCAATTTCTTGTTCTCTGTCAGTGGAGGAGAAATCTTTCACAGCTGAGACATTTTTTTTTTAAATTTTTGTTCCTTTTCTCCTCGTTAAAAAAATAACGACCCTGGTGTCAAACTCTGTCCTCGTGGAGAGGCAAAGCAAATATGAACTCACAGTAGTTCATTGTAATATTGTAAAACAGATCATGGCGGTTGGATAGAAAACAACAACACTAATTCATAAAAGGTTAAACCGACAACACACTCTCACACACTCTCTCTCTCTCTCTCTCTCTCTCTCTCTCTCTCTTCGCTCTTATTCTCTTTCTCTCTCTCTGTCTCTCCCTCTCTTTCTCTCTTTCTCTCTCTTTTTCCTCACTCTCTCTTTCTCTTTTTTCTCTCTTATTCTCTCCCTCACTCTCTCTCTCTTTCTCTTTTTTCGCTCTTATTCTCTTTCTCTCTCTTTTTCTCTCCCTCTCTTTCTCTCTTTCTCTCTCTTTTTTCTCACTCTCTCTTTCTCTTTTTTCTCTCTTATTCTCTCCCTCACTCTCTCTCTTTCTCTTTTTTCGCTCTTATTCTCTTTCTCTCTCTCTGTCTCTCCCTTTCTTTCTCTCCCTCTCTTTCTCTCTTTCTCTCTCTTTTTTCTCACTCTCTCTTTCTCTTTTTTCTCTCTTATTCTCTCCCTCACTCTCTCTCTCTTTCTCTTTTTTCGCTCTTATTCTCTTTCTCTCTCTTTTTCTCTCCCTCTCTTTCTCTTTTTTCTCTCTTCTCTCTCCTTTTTTCTCTCTCTCTTTCTCTCTCTTTTTCCTCTTTCTCTCTTTCTCTTTTTCTCTCTTATTCTCTCTCTGTTTCTCTCGTCTTTATCACATTCCGATATCCCAAAAAGTCCGATATTTTCCGATTCCTGATTCCGATGGGATTCTAATTCTAAAATCCTCAATGAAAGACAAAAAAAATCCTATTCTATTATTTAAAAACGGCTTTATTGTTTATCTTCGTTAGTAGGTTAGGCGTGGAAAGTGTTGCTGTGTGGAGATGTTGATGATTAAACCGATAAAAAAAGAGAAGAGTGTAATGTGTGGAAGTTATGGTCCGTAGCCATGACTTTTTTTTACATGGTAATCACCACTTATCTTTGAAAATGTTTCACGTGCACAGTGTGACGTATTACATAAAAAACACTCATTTCATTTCTGTTACAAACTTATATTTGAATTTCAACAGATATATCTTTTTCCCCCAATAAGAATATAAACTTGCGTTCATAGTTTTAAAATTACATTAACGACTATATGACGTCACTAAAATTTCCTTCTCTTTAACAGCGCCAGCCCTCCCCCTCCTTTTTTGAATTTCCAACATCATTTTTCCGTTTCTCTGAAATAGAACTGCGTCACACTGTGCACGTGAAACATTTTCAAATATTTTGTACTGGTATATTTTTTGGTTTCTTAATCTCATTCATCCAGAGGAAGTCTCGAAATAAAGACGAAACGTTGATGAACACATAATACGGTTTGTTCCTTTTTATTTTCTCTCTCTCTCTCTCTCTCTCTCTATATATATATATATATATATATATATATATACAGAAAGAGAGAGAAAGTCATAGACAAGGTCTCAGTAAAATATATGCTGTGTTCAGAGTATTGCAGTTATTACCTAGAGCTATACAAATTCAGTACTTCAATAAGCTGGTTAAAATTTGGTGTCGTTTCCCTCCTTTCCCTCTATTTATGCTGATGAAGGGTTAGGGTTAGGGTAGGGTAATATTTTGCTAATTTCTCGATGGTTCTATTTGTAAAGGTTTTCGTTTCCGAATCGATCGTACATATAAACATGTATTCCTATGAAGACTTGATTGATAATTTCACAATTATTAATCTCTCACCTCATATATATATATATATATATATATATATATATATATATATATATATATATATATATATACCTAAGTGAAAAGCTATAGCAAACATCACATATGACTATTTTAACCATAGTTCCTGATTTCAACGTAAATAAATTCCTGATGAACCGCGCCCATTAAGTAGACACTTTAAATATCCACACTAACGTATTGTACTTACAATAACCCTTATTCCTGAGTGGCTTCCGGGCCTTGATAAGTGGTGACCACCTTGTAAAAAAAAATCCAAATTCTGATACAATTACTGATCCCGATTCTTTATATATATATATATATATATATATATATATATATATATATATATATATATATATATATATTATTCACTGAATTAGCGTTAAACAAGCATAATATGGCTATAAAAAAGTTCAGAAAGCACGTAAACCGGAAATTGATTGATATTATACTGATACTAAAAGAAAAACAAAGCCGTGCCAATAATTTTGAACAAGGGTTTTTTGCAATTATGTTTGTTGTTCCTTTGTTATTTATTTTTTCTAAAATCCGATTGCTGCATCGGAAAGGCCAGTTAAAAATACATAATATACTTTGTTATTTTCTTTAATTTAATCCCTTTTTTAGAATTTATTAGACAAAATTTAACTTTTATTTTACCGTGCCAATAAATATGATCCTCACTGTATATATATTATATATATATATATATATTATGTATGTATTAGATATATATTATATATATATTATATCTATATATATTATATCTATATATTATATATATATATTATATATATATATTATATATATATATTATATATATATATTATATATATATTATATATATATTATATATATATATTATATATAATATATATTATATAATTTAAAGGAGATTAGAACAATAGTCTAAAGAGCAGAGTGTATTTTAATGTAATAGTGAAATTACTAGTTTAATTAAAATACAGGGAAAGAAAAGGTGCTCGTTCTAATTTAGATATATAATAAGCTCGATAGGTAAATATCCTAGAGCTAATTTAATATATAGTAATGTGATTGATAATTTAAAAATCAAATTATAATTAAATTAAAAATCCGTTTCATAAGAAGGAACAACAACAAAATCAATAATTTGTACGATCGTTTCGGAAAACAATGTTTTTATTGTGGTAGACATCAAGTTACAGACAATAATTTTTAACATATAGTGTGTTTTTAACAAACAAAGCTTCCTCATCAGCAAAATGTTGGGAAGGGTTTTAAATATGTATATAATTTTAAATATTTTAAATGTATATTTATATATGTGTATGTGTATATATATGTATATATATATCTGTATGTGTCTATAAGTTTTATTAGAAAAATACTATTAAATTTATAATTTTACTCTATTTTATTTCTATCTTTAACCCATATTAATTTTCTTATCAAGTTAAATCCATACCTTTATTTTAATTTTTTCCAGATACATCTGCCTTACTTTTAATGCTAGTTTTATTTATGGTGTCTTTTAGATTTAATAAAAACCCTTTAAAATTTGCTGATGCGGAGACTTTGTTTATTAAAAAACTATATGTAATAATTATTGTCCGTAACTTGATGTCTACCACAATAAAAACACCTCCTATTCTTATTTTTAGGCACCATCTTTTAAGTTACTACGCTATTTTATCCCAATTCAATTATCTCTAATTTAAAAAAAGAAAAAAAAACTTCCTTCGTAATCTCGTGTCATTTTATTTACTTAATCTATCACCGCTATATTTCCAGACACAATTTTTTAATCTCTACGATATTTTAACTTTTAGACGTAATCCACCACACTAGTTTACTATAATTTATTTTCTCTCATAAAATGTATATACATGTATATATGACATCTAATTTACATAAGGAAAACACGCTGCTCTCCCCCATCATTATATATAGCCCCAATCTTCGACTCTCTCGTCAATGACCATCCCTCTTGAAGAAGCCCGCATAAATCGGGCGAAACGTTGAGTATATAGGTCCTTCCACCTCCATTTTATTTCATATCGTCGGATTTAATCTAGCTCAACAATCATATATATATATGTGTGTGTGTGTGTGTGTGTCTGTGTGTGTGTGTGTGTGTGTGTGTGTGTGTGTGTGTGTGTGTGTTTTCTTTTTTATTACTGTTTTATCTGTTTGGTTACATATGTTTCGGATGTTGTACCATGTTTATGATTTAACAGCCTCGTCAGGCCTTACAGAAATGGTTGGTTAGTATTAGGAAGAATTGTTTTTAGAAGTTATACGAGAAAAAAAGGGGGAAGAACAAGGAGGGGGTATGAGATAATAGGGGGAGGCGGGTAATGACAATATTTCAGTTTTGAAGGTTAAAATATATTAGGTTGTATTGTGTGTATGGGAGTAGCAGATTCAGGTAGGCTTGGATGGAGATATGTGGATATATGATGGAGAGGATGGGTAATGAGAGGAGGGGGAAATAGGAGTTTAAATTTTCAAAGAGAAAAGAGAGGGGGTAATATATATATAGTAAATTGGAAAATTTTAAAGAAAGCGAAAACCTGTTCATCTTTAAACTCGCCTTGCTACCTATGTCTTTATGAGAAATTATTTATACTTACTTTTAGAGAAAGAGATAAATTATTAAATAAGAAGCACGAAAATTCAATTAATTGCAAACATTATAAAAACCATCTGTTAAGTAATTTAGTTTAGATATAAAATTTAAATAAATTAAAAATTGTCACTGATTTCTAAAATTTATTAAAATACTATTAATATACTTTCTCCTCTCCTGATTTCATTCTTTACTTCTCCTATCTTATATATATATGTCTATGTGTATATGTATGTGTCTATGTATTTATTTTATGACCGTGTGTACTTAGATTTATATATTTCTATATTATTTGGTATACCCTCCCATGTTTATTCAATCCATTTGTATGTTTCTATGTGTGTATGCATCTATCTGTACTCTTGCCAAATTATTTGTATTCTTATGTATTTCTATATATATAATTTATGTAAATTATACATATTTATGTGTGAGTATATATATGTGTGTGTGCGTTGTTGTTTATTAGTATATGATTGTGTGCATATATTTGTGTATTTTTTTGTATGTATGTGTATACATAAGATTATATATATATATATATATATATATATATATATATATATATATATATATATATATATATATGCTTATTTGTATGTCGGTTGGTTCTCTGTGGGTATATACTTATGTATCTTATTATTTTTAATTTGGGTACTATCTACCTGTGCGTCGCTACTTTAGAGTATTTCGTTGATTTAATTACTTCTTTTGCCTGAATATATTTATATTTTTATAGGTAAGTGTATTTGTATCTGTGTTATTAGTAATCTGGTCTTGAATGTATTATTTTGTGATTTAATATGACTTTATATCTATACTTAAATAGCTTAAACTTCCAACTTAATAGTATAGTTACACCTTTACTTATGTGCATGTATATGTATATATATATATATATGTATATATATATGTGTGTGTATGTGTGTGTATATATGGATATATATGTGTGTGTGTGTGTGTGTGTATACATATTTGTATTGTATTCTTTTTATATACATAAATATTAGTAGTTTTTTATTTATAATTATTGGACCTATTTAATTTATTTAATCCCCTCTTATGGCTAAATATGTTATATTAAAAAGATAATAAATATTAATTTTATTCTGTTTTTATTATTATTATTATTATTATTATTATTATTATTATAATTATCATTACTATTATGTTTATTGTTATTAATAATAATTTTAATATTGTTTTATCATTATTTTCTTCTTTTATTCATATATTTATCTAATAAAAACGCGAAAACTTTAAACTTATATCATTTAGCATAAAGGACCTAATTAATGGTAGACGTATGTTTGAATTGCGTTGATTTTACTCGTGGACGTATGTAAGAGGATAAATATGCTAGCTGAATACATTCACTGCCTTTTTTGACACGTTCATTTCTGACGCTTGGATTGTATCTTCTGTTTGTATTTGTAATAATATGTTTCATTACTGAATTGTATAATTGTTCATAAATTGGTTGACACGCAGATCTTTTTCTTTTTCTTTTCTTTTTCTATATACTGTCAAATTCTTACTTTCTCTCTTTCTCTATTTAACTAGATTTCATTATTCTTTCCTTTTCCTTCTAGTTCTTATTCTCTTTATAATAACCATTTATATCTTTTTTCTTTTCTTCTCCATATCATTATATATATATATATATATATATATATATATATATATATATATTTTCTCTCTTCTTTTTTTTTCTCTCTATTTTGTTTTCTCTCTATTTTCTTTCTCTATTTCTGTCTCTATTCCTTTTTTTCTCTTCTCAATCACTCTCTCCCCATTGTAATCTTTTAACTTTATTTAAATTGCCTCTCCCTTTTTACTTTTTTATTTAATTAAAGTTCTGTGTTTTAAGTTTTTTAACTCCAACTTCTAAAGAGTTCCTACCTAAAATAAAAATCCATTATTCATTGAACTTTTGAATAGTCAAGTCGCTGCCTGATGATATCTGTTGTTTGATTGAAACAAGTGGCTATTTGTAGCAGCGGGATGTGAGCCTGTTTATATAACAATAAACAAGTATTATCAGCTCTTTTTATTGAGCACTATCTAACAACCTCGTTGAATTCATTAGTCCATTACTTTTGAATATAAAAAAAACCCGAGTATATATATATATATAGATAGCTAGATAGATAGATAGATAGATAGATAGATACTGAAGATTCCCGAAAGGATGAAACACTAGTGTCTGTAGGTATTTAATTATTATAGTAAAAAAAATAATTATGACAGCCCCTTTAAGAAATTCATTTCTTATTGTTGAGCATTTCAGTTGAATTAAAGTCGGTCAATTTAGCTCTTATGCATAGATCATCGTATAACGATTAGATCACTCTCTGACTGACGTAAATGAACATTTAAAAAATTAAGATGTTTAAATTCAACGTTATTTCAAGCGTATTAATCGTGACACCCTGCACGGAAGATTCCCGAAAGGATGAAACACTAGTGTCTGTAGGTATTTAATTATTATAGTAAAAAATAATTAAATATATATACATATATATTTATATATATATTCTCGTATTTCAGCCCGGCGTTGCCCGGGTGTTTGGAGGTGTATGTTGAACAAAAACGGTCAATTTTTTTAACTTTGACCCCTATTATTAACCCCTTAACGTTTATTGTTTGGGGGCTCTAATGAAGTTATTAGTTTAGATCCATGTCCAAGGAACCTATATCTAATATTTCAAGTGTTTATGCTGAAAATTGGCGGAGGAGTTTAATAGAGTTCTAAATGCTCAAATCATTGAACTTTGGCCCCTTACCAGCCAAATTTCTGGCCGAAAACGGATTGTATATCAAATTTTGAGTCTGTAGACTGAAAATTGACAGAGTTATTGCGTAGGGAAATGTACACCACACACAAACACACATACAGACACACGCAGACACGTTCACTTATATATATATATATATATATATATATATATATATATATATATATATATAATTTAAAGGAGATTAGAACAATAGTCTAAAGAGCTGAGTGTATTTCAATGTAACAGTGAAATTACTAGTTTAATCAAAATACAGGAAAGAGAAAGTGCTCGTTGTAATTTAGATATATAATAAGCTCGATAGGTAAATATCCTAGAGCTAATTCAATATTAAGTAATGTGATTGATAATTTAAAATTTGAAAATCAAATTATAATTAAATTAAAAATCCGTTTCATGAGAAGGAACAACAACAAAATCAACATATAATTGATTTTGGTGTTGTTCCTTCTTATGAAACGGATTTTTAATTTAATTATAATTTAATTATAATTTGATTTATATATATATATATATATAATAATCTTGGGTTGAGCATATTGGGAAGTAGTATACAAACTGCCATTAGCGTAAAACAAATCGAGCGGAGACATTTGGACGATGTCAAAACATCGTTAAATTCATTACCCTCACAGCAGCAGTCGTATAACTTAATGGTGAGAAGTCTTGACTGTCATTTGGGCGGTCGGGTTTCTATCCTGCCCTGAGGCAGTTGCCTGTCTAGCTGCACTGGTGAGCTGTGAAACAGTACTCTATGTGGATGACTATATATATATATATATATATGTGTGTGTGTGTATATATATATATATATATATATATATATATATATATTTTTTTTTTTTTTTTTTTTTATTCATCCAGCCTTGACAGACGTGTTTCAAATATTCTCTCCAGTGCTTTTCTTTTAATGATTTGGAATTCATTCCATTTGCGCTTTTTTCCAAGGAACTCTGCCTTTTGGATTATTTTGGACCATTTGGAATTTACTCATTGGATTGGAAATTTTAAATTCGACCGTTTTGGATTTTACCATTTTTGGATTTTTTACCCTTCACCGGACTATCCATTTATGTGAAATCTTTTTATCATTTTTCTTTTACTTCCTATTCCCCTTACCTCACCTTTTTTTAACCAAGTAAGATCTGTGACTTACTTGTAGTTTCATTAAATACTTTTATATGCAAAATCCGATCCTGCATTTTGCTAATTCCTGCCCTCTGATGAGAAGGAGAGTATTTCTTCGAAACTCCGCGGATTAAGGACTATCCACTTATCTTGTGCTTCCTTTTTTAAAATTAAATATGTTTTTAACTCTTTTTCAAGATGTCTTTTAACATGTTTTATTAATCATTTGTTCATATATATATATATATATATATATATATATATATATATATATATATATATATATATATATATATATATATATATATATATATTATAAGATATTTTAATAAATTACGCATATATATTTTCGGTATTAAAATTCAACAATGCTCAAACAGGAGTATCGCTTAATAGTTGTATGAAAATGCTTTTAGCAAGTAAGCTACACAGAAACGTTTATGTTTCATTTAAATGTCTTTACAACAACAGTCCGTCATGATTGATAATGAATTCCATCGGCAATTTGCAATTTTATACAAGACGCCATCTTGTTTAAAATAAAAATAAAAAAATAACGAATTCATGGAAATAAAATGGAGGATTTCCAAAGTAGTACCGGAAAAGAAGCTCTACACACACACACACACACACACACATATATATATATATATATATATATATATATATATATACACACACACACACCACATACATACATACATACACACGTATACACAGGGTATCCACAAAGTCTGACTACATTATGTACCTATTTACTATGCCTCCCCACGGGACAGAGTTAGACACCAGGTATGTAGCTAGACTTTACGGACACCGTGTATATATATATGTATACTTATAAGGTAAAATTAAAAGCCAAGAACAATGCGAGATTTTTTTTTATATAGAGTAAAATTAAATGCAAACAAAAGAAATAAAGTTCTTTTTTTGTTGTTTGTTTTTTCTTTTTCACACAAATTTTAACTCTAAACAACAGTAATTTTTTTTTTCTGTTGTATTCAATGGTGATATAAATCTCAATATATTTCAGACTTATTAGTCCATTTTCAAGAGAAGACAGCGGAAGAGTGTTCAAAATTGGAAAAGTAGCCGCAGAGTTTGCCACGTGATACCGCGAAATATAGAACAAAAAATGACGTTAGGAGAACGTTAAAATAAATCAGTTGATGTTTGAAATACTTGTTGCGTTTGTGAATCAAGGGAGATGACTATTAAAGCAAGGTTTTTTTTTGTTTTTGTTTTTTTAATTATTGTTTTTCTTATGTTTTAAACTTATATTATAAAAGCGGAGCTCAATTCCAGTCTATTGTTTAGTGTGGGAGTATTTTTTGAAATAATTAAAGATTCAAGGATACGAAGTTGACCTACGTTTCTTGAAGAAGCAAGAATGTTGATGTGAAAATCTGGTTCTGAATTAATGCAAGTGCGAATATGTTTATAGAACGACGAAGCAGTAGTGTTTAAGTGCTCTTTAATGCGGTGATGAAGCAATCTGGTAGTGCTTCCGATGTAAGATGCACTGCATTTAGCGCATTGTAGGTCGTAAACAACGTGGTTCTTAAAGCATAAACCTGTGTGTGATATTGGGCAATTAGAGAGTGAACAAGGGGAAGGTGTATGCGATGGATGTTTTCGGTTGAGCTGTTGTCTTAAAGTAGATCCAGTGTGGATGAGTTGAATGTTGAGCCCCTCGCTGCGGATGGCTTTTCGGATTGAAGATGAGATTTTGTCACTGAGGAAGGGTAGTTTTAGAAAACAATTGTTAGAGAAGGGTCGGGTGTTGCGTTTTTTCTTTTTAAGTGAGGATAGGATCGTATTAGGATAGCCGTTTAGTGAGAGGGTCTGTAGGAAATTGTTAGTGTGTGTATGTTTGTCGGAGATGTTAGTGCATTTGTCTTGTATGCGTGAGATTTCGGCATGTGCGTAGTTTAGTTTGTCCTTGAGAGGTAGCGCAGATTTGAAATGTACGAAGAGGCGTTTGCTGGCGGGTTTTCTGTAGAATTCAGTGCATATGGCACCATTTTTTTTTTATTTGTATTTTAAAATCAAGTAGAGAAAGAGATTCCGAAGAGTCTGGGTGTTCTATAGTAAATTTTAAGTTTGGGTCTGCGTTATTGAATTTGTGGAAAATGTTAATAGCTTCTTCGCGGGAGTATGTGATAATTAAAATGTCATCGATATATCAAGTAAAAAGGAGATAAGAATAGCAGGTACTAAGGGTGTGTCTTTCGAGTTTGTCCATATAAGCAATGGCAAGAATACCGGATAGACTGGAGCCCATGGGTAGTCCAGATACTTGTTTGAACGTGTTTTGTAGGAAAGTAAAGTAAGTGTTGTCTACTATAATACGGAGGAGTTGTAAGAGATCTCCTGGAGTAATTCCGAAGCATTGTGGGTTTTTAGATGCTATAATGTCTGCCATGAGATTAATGGCTGGATGTGCAGGAATGGAGGTGCATAAAGAAACGACGTCTAGGCTAAATGGGTATCTGTATAGTTTGAGTAGATGGTGTGGTAGATCGTTGAGTCTGTTAATTACTTGGTTGGAACTACTAACATGGGCTGGGAAGGTAGAGAGTAGAGGTTTAAGTAGGCGGGATATTAACCAAGAGATTTTATAAAGGGGACCGTTAACGCTTGAAACAATGGGTCTGATCTGTGTGTGTGTGCTATTTTTGTGGGTTTTAATAAGGTGATAAAAGGTAGGTAATTTGCTGTATTTAGTAATAAAATTTAGTCTGTGTTGTTTTGGGAGATTTCTTTTAAAACAAATTTGAGACCATGTCTTGTTAATGTTGTTCTCAATACGAGCAGCAGTGATATTATGTGCTGGGGTGTAAAGGTCGGTATTGGAAAGATGCTCTATAGCAAGGTTGTTATAAGATTCCTGTGATATAACGCAAAATTCTCTGCCCTTATCAGAGGGTAAGTAAACTAAATCTTTGTCTTTAAGGGATTTAAGGGTGAGGTATTGGTTCCTGGTAAGATTGGGGGTAATATGGTGTTGTTCGCGTTCAAGTATTCTGAGGATTTTATGCTTTAACCTTGAAAGTTTTAGATCTAGTGGAATATTATTAGGAGGTGGGTATAAAGGGTGATCAAGCTGAAAAACAGGAAAAGAGGTGTTGTGATTACCTGAGAGGTTGAGGGGGGTGTCCTTGTTATCGTGCGGGGCAAAAGCGTGCAGCCATTTAAGGTGGTAAGCAGTTCTGCAGAACTGCGTTTCTATGTTGAGTTTAGCTTTATCCGTCAGTTTCATTGTGGTGATAAACTTAGGGCCAAGTGAAAGGAGATCCGTTTCAGTTGTGGAAAGAGAGTTAGTGAGGTCAGTTACGAGAAGATGATCTTTAAGGGACTTGTCGGTGGAAGAATCCTGTGAATTATGTATGTGTCTGTTGTAGACCGGTTTATTAGTTTTCTGTTTAAGCCAAGTAAATTTGCGTATGAGACGTTTCTGTTCATTGTTGAAGCTGGAATGGTATGCGCGGTCGATCAGAGATTGGATGTTGTTTAGCGAATGACCGTTAGGGGTAGATGAAGTGAGTGAATTCCGGAGGTTCTTGACTGAATTAATATGGCCATGTAGAGTCCGGTGGTGTTGCTTAATGATTATTTTGAAGCAATAGTCATATATAAATTGTCGTGAAGTGTGTAGAAAACGGAAACATGTTAGCAGATTTATGTTCCTGATTGTGTTAGGAATAATTTTGTTTTTACGGCATTTTTTCAAAAAGTAGATTTGGCAGTTGACTCTAGCGCGTTTTTCCGTAGTTTTGAAGATGCTCTTCATGAGTGCAAACTCTGTCTGGCTGAGACTGAGGGATATAAGTAGGTTGTAGTTTGCTTGAAGCATTGTTAATATCCCGCCTACTTAAACCTCTACTCTCTACCTTCCCAGCCCATGTTAGTAGTTCCAACCAAGTAATTAACAGACTCAACGATCTACCACACCATCTACTCAAACTATACAGATACCCATTTAGCCTAGACGTCGTTTCTTTATGCACCTCCATTCCTGCACATCCAGCCATTAATCTCATGGCAGACATTATAGCATCTAAAAACCCACAATGCTTCGGAATTACTCCAGGAGATCTCTTACAACTCCTCCGTATTATAGTAGACAACACTTACTTTACTTTCCTACAAAACACGTTCAAACAAGTATCTGGACTACCCATGGGCTCCAGTCTATCCGGTATTCTTGCCATTGCTTATATGGACAAACTCGAAAGACACACCCTTAGTACCTGCTATTCTTATCTCCTTTTTACTAGATATATCGATGACATTTTAATTATCACATACTCCCGCGAAGAAGCTATTAACATTTTCCACAAATTCAATAACGCAGACCCAAACTTAAAATTTACTATAGAACACCCAGACTCTTCGGAATCTCTTTCTCTACTTGATTTTAAAATACAAATAAAAAAAAAATGGTGCCATATGCACTGAATTCTACAGAAAACCCGCCAGCAAACGCCTCTTCGTACATTTCAAATCTGCGCTACCTCTCAAGGACAAACTAAACTACGCACATGCCGAAATCTCACGCATACAAGACAAATGCACTAACATCTCCGACAAACATACACACACTAACAATTTCCTACAGACCCTCTCACTAAACGGCTATCCTAATACGATCCTATCCTCACTTAAAAAGAAAAAACGCAACACCCGACCCTTCTCTAACAATTGTTTTCTAAAACTACCCTTCCTCAGTGACAAAATCTCATCTTCAATCCGAAAAGCCATCCGCAGCGAGGGGCTCAACATTCAACTCATCCACACTGGATCTACTTTAAGACAACAGCTCAACCGAAAACATCCATCGCATACACCTTCCCCTTGTTCACTCTCTAATTGCCCAATATCACACACAGGTTTATGCTTTAAGAACCACGTTGTTTACGACCTACAATGCGCTAAATGCAGTGCATCTTACATCGGAAGCACTACCAGATTGCTTCATCACCGCATTAAAGAGCACTTAAACACTACTGCTTCGTCGTTCTATAAACATATTCGCACTTGCATTAATTCAGAACCAGATTTTCACATCAATATTCTTGCTTCTTCAAGAAACGTAGGTCAACTTCGTATCCTTGAATCTTTAATTATTTCAAAAAATACTCCCACACTAAACAATAGACTAGAATTGAGCTCCGCTTTTATAATATAAGTTTAAAACATAAGAAAAACAATAATTAAAAAAACAAAAACAAAAAAAAACCTTGCTTGAATAGTCATCTCCCTTGATTCACAAACGCAACAAGTATTTCAAACATCAACTGATTTATTTTAACGTTCTCCTAACGTCATTTTTTGTTCTATATTTCGCGGTATCACGTGGCAAACTCTGCGGCTACTTTTCCAATTTTGAACACTCTTCCGCTGTCTTCTCTTGAAAATGGACTAATAAGTCTGAAATATATTGAGATTTATATCACCATTGAATACAACAGAAAAAAAAAATTACTGTTGTTTAGAGTTAAAATTTGTGTGAAAAAGAAAAAACAAACAACAAAAAAAAGAACTTTATTTCTTTTGTTTGCATTTAATTTTACTCTATATAAAAAAAAATCTCGCATTGTTCTTGGCTTTTAATTTTACCTTATAATTTTCTTCAACAATGCTTCAAGCAAACTACAACCTACTTATATATATATATACATATATATTATATGTCAGATCATAACATATGCTACTGGTACCATGTAACCAAGTACTAACTGCCTCATGGTCGTGTCACCGGCGACAAAACTGGTTCTCCCACCAGACTTGTAAGGTCAGGAGGGCGGCTAGTCTCCCTGAAGGATTAAAAACAAGACCTTCCAAAGGGCGAATGAACTCTTTTTCTGGGTCAACGGCCAACTAGCACCGTATGTGTTTGTGTGTATATATATATGTGTTGGGGTGGAGAGGGCTCCCATAAGTCGTGGTGAAGGCAACCTTTCTAGGAGAAGCAAATCTCTGATTTAAAAAACCATAAAGCGGAAGACCATTACCCGCATTAAGCTGATCTGCAGTTTAATTTGTTGCTGGCTATCTTGCTCTTGCTTGTTGCTGGATCTCAACATTTTAAACCGAGAGAGAGAGACTTAGCTGTCGTACAAAGCTAAGACTCTGCAACATCATATTTGTATAGATACTCCCTCTGGCATTTGGGCTCATGGATTTTAAATGTCTGAGGGAGTGGCACTCGTCTGACAAGACGTTGCAGTCATCATATATATATATATATATATATATAATTATTACTATGATAATTTTTTAATGCCTTTGAACATTAATGTTTCATCCTTTCAGGAATCTATCAATGCAGGGAGTTATGATTAGAGTTGGTTGGGAGATTCGAACCTGGCCACAAAACCATCTGACTTTATTAGCAAGGAACAAACCACACGGCCAACATGCCCACAAAGTCTGGCTACATAATGTAGTCAGACTTTGTGAAAACCATATATATATATATATATATATATATATATATATATATATATATATATATATATTAGTGTATTTAGGCAGCATTCCTTCATTCAGGCAAACATTATTAAAAACTACAGAGATATCTTGCTTAATGATTCTTTTTTTTCACTTTTTCGATCTTTCGTAAGATTTTTTTAACTTCAAGATGGAAGGCATTTACAAATGTTCCATGGTTCACACGAGCGCTTTCGATTCTTTCTTGAATCATCATCAGGTGGAGATAAAATATTAAAAATAGAAGTGAAATATATAGTTACGAATGATAAAAAGAGTCAATGAAAAGTCGATTAAAATATACATTTACGAGTGATAAAAAAACTCGATTAAAAATTAAGATGATAAAAGGCAATGTTAGCAAAACCAGTCGTATACTGGTTATGCTAAACATTTCAGCACATTATTGCTACTTTCAAGTATTTTTAATTTTTTATCATTCGTAACTATATTATAATCATTAAGCAAGGTATCTCTGTTGATTTTAATAATGTTTGCCTGAATATATATATATATATATATATATATAATCATCCACATACAGTACTGTAACGCTGTTTCACAGCTCATCAGTGCGGCTAGACAGGCAACTACCTCAAGCCAGGATTGAAACCCGACCGTTTATACGGCAGTCAAGGCTTCTAACCATTACGCTATTGGCGGCTGCTTGAACGAGTAGTGAGTTTAACGATGTTTTGATATCGTCCGAAATACCTCCGCTCGATTTGTTTACACAAAGAGCGTCGCTTATATGCTAATGGTAATTCGTTTTTCACTTCTCAATATGCTCAACTCAAGGTGATATATATATATATATATATATATATATGATTGCTTCATTTAATCAAATAAATTGATATATGAAGATATGTTATGCTTAAAATTTTCAGTATTTATTCAACAGTGCTCAATATATAGGTAGAGCTAGGTAGTAAATTATGAAAACACACATGGCAATTAAGCTACACAGAATATTCCGCGTTTAATTCTCGTGGGAATTCGTCAGGCTTATTCGCCTGACGAATTCTCACGAGCATGAAACACGGAATATTTTGTGTAGCTTAATTGCCATCTATATTTTGATAACTTACACTCTCTCTCTCTCTCTCTCTCTCTCTCTCTCTCTCTCTCTTTCTCTGTATATATATATATATAAATGTGTAAATATATATATATATATATATATATACATATATATATATACATACATACATATATATATATATATATATATATATATATATATATATATATATATATATATATATATATATATTAGTAAGCAATAAAATATACATCGCAATGAAGATACACAGAATATTCCGCTTTTCATCCACGCTAGGATTCATCAGGCTTATGATGAATCCTAGTGATGAAATGAAATGAAACGCGGAATATTCTGTGTAGCTTAATTGCCATATATATTTGATAACTTACTACCTAGCTCTACCTACGTATTGAGCACTGTTGAAGTAAATACTTAAAGTTTACGCATAAATGTATACTTTCGTATATTAATCTATGTGATTAAGTTAAGTAATCATATATATATATATATATATATATATATATATATATATATATATATATATGTATGTATATAAATGATAGATTTTTAGATACATAAGTACATTTTTGTATGTGAGTGGGTGTGGGTTATCCCAGTTGATACGATGTTAGTGATAAATGCTGTGAGATATCGACTGCATTTGCTGTAACAACTGCCACCGCTGCTGCAGCTGCGATGATGGCAGCGTTTATAATTTCGTTTCGTCCCTGGCGGAGATGGATGCGTTCTAATCTAAACGAACTCCATGTCTTTTTCTTTTCGCAAGCTAAACATGACCATATATGGAAATACAACAGCCATCATTGAGACTCATTCACGAGTCGCTCTCTCTCTCTCTCTCTCTCTCTCTCTCTATCCCTCCCCCTCTCTCTCTCTCTCTCTCTTTCGCCATATTTTATTATTCTTTCTCCAAACAATGGCGGAAATGAAGACGGTGGTGCTGGCGGCAAGCTGTGCTGTTTCGCATTTGCAAGAAGATGGAAACGCAGATATAGAAAAATGAAAGAACACTCGCCGGGAAGAAACGGACAAAAAAGATACGCCCAGTCGGAAAAAGGCGGTCATTTCAAACAGTGCGTTTAACGAGGGAAATACAATTTTAACTTTTTGAGGACTGGTGAATTGTTCGAACAAAAAGAACCAAATCTTTTACTGACATGCGTGAACTAATTTTATTTTTGGCAGACGATTATCCTCATCTTTTATAGTTGTTGTTTCACGACGTTTCGGCCAACTATTCTTCTGGCCTTCATCAGGTGGTAACCGCGACGGGATAGGAACTCCGAATCTGCATTCTCAGCAGTTACTGCCATCCATAGTCGTTGTCATCTCACAACGTTTTTGGCCAAGTAAGCTTCTGGTCGGCTTTTGGTAGGATTGAAACCGCTATCTTCAGACAATGCTCAACTGGAAACGTAGAGATTGAACGGCTCTATCCAGTGCGCCACGGGCCCAAGAAGAAGAAGAAGAAGTAGAAGAAGAAGAAGAAGAAGAAGAAATAATAATAATAATTGCAACGAAAATATGATATTGACGAAATCAAAGCTCATTCTGATAGTTGAGTTACATTTAATCAGAAGTAGAAAATGTTATGACAATGAAAAGAGCAGTTGAGTAACGTTTATGCTTCTGTAACTAATCTGTAGCAAAAAAATATGAAGGGTGAAGGAAGGACAAGGGAGTTGCGACGGGATAGGAACTCCGAATCTGCATTCTCAGCAATCACTGCCTTCCATAGTTGTTGTCATCTCACAACGTTTTGACCAAGTAAGCCTCTGGCAGGCTTTGGGTAGGATTGAAACCGCTATCTTCAGACAATTCTCACCTGGAACCGTAGAGATTTCAACTTTTGGGAACTGTTAAATCGTTAGACAAAAAAAAAAAAAACAAAGACTTTTATTGACATACCTGAACTCTTCTGAAAAATGCTTATTTTTTAATTTAAGCGTGACAGACCAACTAAAATGTTCTTTCATGGCATATAGACGAACAATATTTCAAACTTAAGCGTGATAAACATACATAATGATATTTAAAACTAAAGTGTGCCAGACTGGCGAAAATGATGTTTCAGGCTTAAACATGGCAGACCAAACAAACTCCCTAGCCTAACATTCACAGGCATTGAGGAGATTGCCAAGGCTGCTGCAAAGAAAGATGGGTTCCCTCTATCGATCTAGAAGAGTACTTGCACCTGAGAGTATCCTGTACCGCTACAAAGCTTCCATTCTCACATGCATTGAGTATGGTTGCCACATCTGGGCTGGTGCATCTACCCCCTCCCTCTTAGATAGGGTCCAAAGAAGGATATCGAATCTAATATATCCCACTTTGTCAATTAAGCTCCAACCCCTGCCCCATCGCCGTGATGTTGCATCTCTGTGTCTGCTTTACAAGTATTTGAATGGGATGTGTTCTGATGAACTCGTTGCACTTGTGCCCCCTCAACATACATATCCCCGACAGAAATAAAATCTCACCTGCCCCATGTGTATGTTTTGTTAGGATCGAACGTGAGCAAAAAAAAGAAAATGAAAATAGAACAAAGAATATACAGTTTAAAACTTAACTGACACACCAAAAAAAAACGTGACATACCAACAAAAAAACAAAACACACCAACAAAAAAAACGAGACACACCAACAAAAAAGCGTGACACACCAACAAAAAAACGTGACACACCAACAAAAAAACGAGACACCCCAACAAAAAAAACGTGACACCCCAACAAAAAAGCGTGACACACCAACAGAAACGTGACACACCAACAAAAAAACGTGACACACCAACAAAAAAAGCGTGACACACCAACAAAAAACGTTACACACCAACAAAAAACGAGACACACCAACAAAAAACGAGACACACCAACAAACAAAACGTGACACACCAACAAAAAAACGTGACACACCAACAAAAAAAAGAGACACACCAACAAAAAAGCGTGACACACCAACAAAAAAGCGTGATACAGCAACAAAAAACGAGATATACCAACAAAAAAACGTGACACCCCAACAAAAAAACGTGACACACCAACAAAAAAACGTGACAAACCAACAAAAAGCGTTACACACCAACAAAAAAGCGTGACACACCAAAAAAACGTGACACACCAATAAAAAAACGAGACACACCAACAAAAAAACGTGACACACCAACAAAAAAAACGTGACACGCCAGCAAAAAAAAAACGAGACACACCAACCAAAAAAGCGTGACACACCAACAAAAAAGCGTGACACACCAACAAAAAAACGTGATACACCAACAAAAAAGCGTGACATACCAACAAAAAAGCGTGACACGCACAAAAAAAACGTGACACACCAACAAAAAAACGTGGCACACTGACAAAATGCGTGACACACCAACAAAAAAGCGTCACACACCAACAAAAATTATGATACACCAACAAAAATTATGACACACCAACAAAAAAGCGTGACACACCAACAAAAAACGTGACACACTAACAAAAAAGTGTGATACGCCAACAAAAAAGCGTGACACACCAACAAAAAAACGTGGCACACTGACAAAAAAGCGTGACACACAAACGAAAAAGCGTGACACACCAACAAAAATTATGATACACCAACAAAAAAGCGTGACACACCAATAAAAAACGTGACACGCCAACAAAAACAAAAACAAAACGTTACACAAAAACAAAAAAGCGTGACACACAAATAAAAAACCTGACACACTAACAAAAAAACGTGACGCACAAACAAAAAAGTGTAACACACAAACAAAAAAACCTTATACACAAACAAAATGCGTGACACAGAAACAAAAAACATGGCGCGAAAACAAAAAAGCGTGACACACCAACATAAATGCTGTTCCAAATTGAAGCGTGGCAGACCAATAATAATCTTTTTTACTTGTACGTGACAGACCAATGAAAATTCTCTCTCAAAAATTAAGATGCATCTATTCAATCTATGTGCTATTAGATGTGAATGGAATTCCGCAGGGGAACGTGACGGAGCGGTCGACCGATCCGATAGAGATGTAATAGACCGCTTTCCAGAAAGGAGAGAAAATGGCGGAAAAAGAAAAAAGGCAAGAGAAAAAGAAGCCAATAATTTCTAATTCGAATATTTTAATCTTTTGTTGAAGAAAAATAGAAAGGAGGATGAAAAGAAATGGAATTTAAAAGAATTTGAATTCAAATATCAAACGAGATGAATTTAGCAACAAAATGACAAGTGTCATTTTATAACTAATGGCGTCTAGAATCATATTCAATCAGCAGCAGCAAGTTAATACGTTTTCTTTTTATATATAAAACATCTCGACTTTTGATTGGATAATAGCCCTAAAACAGATATATTATTTCAGCCAATCAGATTTAAAAGAATTGGAATTCAAATATCAAACGAGATGAATGTAGCAAGGAATGACAGTTATAATTTATAGTTAAGGCATGGCCCAAACGGAAAGAGGGGGGGGATAAGTATTTTTTTGACGGAGTCTCTCTTTAAAAATCAAGTAATTGTCAAATCAATACGAAATTTTTACCGATTATTAGGTGAGGATTTTTTTTTTTTTACAAGGTGGTCACCACTTATCAAGGCCCGGAAGCTACTCAGGGATAAGGGTTATTGTAAGTACAGTACGTTAGTGTGGATATTTAGAGTGTCCACTTAAGGGGGCGGTTCATCAGGAATTTGTTTACGTTGGACTTGAAGACATCCAAGTTGTAGTCAGGAGGGAAGCAGGCAGACGGAACAGAGTTCCACTGGCATGCAGTTCTAAGAAAGAAGCTTTGTTCATGGAATCTACATTTGATTTAGGCATAGATAAAGCGTGGGGAAAGTTTTTGACAGTGGATTCAGCTAGACGGGTGTTTTTTGTAAAAGATTGGCGAGGGGGGACCAGAGATTGGAGTTCAGACGAGCACCTGCCATGGAAATAACGATAAAACAAAGATAGGCTTGCAACGTCTCTTCTGTGGGAGAAATTTGGAGGGAAGAGAAAAGGGCATCCCCCACTAAACCACGAAGTCTATTTTGTACTCTGTCAAGGCAGGATAGGCTGTTTTTAGCAGCTCCTACCCAGATATGAACTTTATAACTATTTATATATATATATATATATATATATATATATATATATATATATATATATATATATATATGTGAGAGAGAGAGAAAGAGAGAGAGGGGGAGAGAGATATGTTTCTATTTGTTTTTGTTAGCGATACTTTCTTGAATGAATTCAAGTATTTATACGAAAGTGCATTTTTACCTAAATGCTTGTTGGGAATAATTTTCTCATTGGCCAATCTGGTACCCCCTTAATGGGGAGCGGCATATATGTTATTTTCAAAACACAATTATCAACTGATACGTGTTTCCTCGTCCATGACTCATCGCTAGATCCAACCACTCTGATGAGTCGTGGACGACGAAATACGTGTCAGTGGATAATTGTGCTTTGAAAATAATATATATATATATGTGGATGGGGGGGGGTTGCGTCTACCTCGGAACTAAAATTTGACAGGGACCTTTTGGTGTGTCACCGTTTCCGGAGAGTTCCCAAAAAGAGGACAAAGAACATGCCGGAATCTCTATGTGTTCTTCCTTCACCGCTGCGTCTTTTTGCACGCGCTCTTACAAGATCAGAAAGACTACGGGAGAGTAGATAGTTCTCCCAAATGGAACAAAAATAAGTCTCCTTATCTCTCCGCGCTCCACTACCTCCCCAAACTGCCTTCACCAATGAGACATTTAATTTTTCGCTTTTTCTCTTCCTATTTAACTCAAAAAAAATAAATTTTACCCAGTCAAGAAGGATTTCTTCGTTTCAATCGACCAATCGACACTAAAAAAAAGAAATAGGAGTATAACGCAAAAAAAAAAAAATTTACTTTTTATGCTAAGTCTTACTATTTGTTTTTATTCATTTTTCTAAAAATTATTTTAAGGGAGCTGTCCGTCATTTTGTCAGGCGACACTAACAACATGCGGTGACCGATGAATGGCGAGCAGCTCTCTTCATATATATATATATATATATATATATATATATATATATATATATATATATATTCAAGTAAATATTAAATGCAACGGAGACACTTTGTAATATGATTATTTTTGTTTTAATTTTTCGATTTTCCGTTATAATCTTTTTAATATCGAAATCAAAAATATTAACAAAAGTTCCATAATTGTTGCTGTCACGAGCGCTTTCGATTCGTCCGCGAATCATCTTCAGGTGTTGAAGTAAAAGTGCGAAGGAGCGAAAACCTGAACCAAAACTTATGAAGAATTCTTGGTAAAATCATTTATTACAAGAAATGGAAGTACATAATAATTAAACAACCCGGATGTAAACGTGACACAAAAAATAACAGACGCTAACATATTAATATATAGATAATACGTCCTCATCTCCAAAATTCAAAAACGCTTTTTTGTTTGTTTGTTTTCCCTCCCTCTATTTATTTCTTCTTAAGACAGCCTTGTCTCTCTATTTCTCTATCTATTTTTACACCCATCTCCATGTCAACCTTTAAGCTTTCAATATGCCTAATTTCACGTAGTTATTCTTCAACCCTGTAGTAGTCCGTTGAATAATAATGCACACGATGATAATGATGATTATATTTTCTTGGTCTGCAATATAATGAATTCGACTAACCTATTATATAAAGTGCAAACAAGTGTGTGTATGTCTGTGTATATGTTCAGATGAAACTTGAAAAATAGAAAACAAACACCCACAATGTGTATATCTCTTTGATCTGCGTTGTCTCAGATTAGAGCTTCAATATAATGAATTCGCCCCTAAGATGGGTACTCATACTACTAACCTATTATATAAAGTGCAAACAAGTGTGTGTATGTCTGTGTATATGTCCAGATGAAACATGAAAAATAGAAAACAAACACCCACAATGTGTATATCTCTTTGATCTGCGTTGTCTCAGATTAGAGCTTCAATATAATGAATTCGCCCCTAAGATGGGTACTCATACTACTAACCTATTATATAAAGTGCAAACAAGTGTGCGTATGTCTGTGTATATGTCCAGATGAAACATGAAAAATAGAAAACAAACACCGACGATGTTTATATATTTCTTGATCTGCATTCATCCAGATGATGAGATTCGTCGGTTCAGTCTCGAAAGACAAAGAACACCCCCTGTAGAGGCAACTGCGCAATGGTCACCTATTTTGTACTGACCAGGTTCAACGTTGCATAACTTCGGTTATCTTGCAGGAACCGGTGTGTCAACATCATTATGCCGTATTTTGCTCCAGATGAGAGTTGCAATATAATGAACTCATCCCAGGATTTTATTAGACGACATAAAAAAGTAGGAAAGAGGTTGCAGGGAAGAGAAAAGGGCATCCTAATCTATTATATAAAGTGCAAGCGACTGTGTGTACGTCTGTGTATGTGTCCAGGTTTAACTTGAAAAATAGAAAACAACCACCCACACTGTTTACTTATTTTTTGATTTGCATTGCTCCGGATGAGAGTCGTAATATAATGAACTCATCCCAGGATTGTATTAGACGATATAAGATTTAAATAAAATAAAAAATACTAAACTCTATGTTGTAAAAAAGCATTATCATTTTGGTTTGTATTTTATTGGACTTTTATTTATAATAAAACTATTCATGGGATTTTTTCTGTAGGGAGTTTGACTCTCACAAGCTGTTTCTGGAGATTTGAATCACTCCTGAATACTGTCCTGGTGTCCTATGGATTACATATTCGTTGAAGTCTTTTAGACAAGCCCTTGCTATATGGTATACAAACTGCGGTGAGTTTCTGAATGGTGTCCTTTTGTGTCTGGGCCAGATTTCTTGTAGCTGATGTTATGCGCTCTAACCACTGCGCCACAGTTCTAGTACGAATTTTAGGAGCCTTAAACCTATTTTTATTTCAAGTTGTAAATATCACTATTTATTAATACTTATATATATATATATATATGTATATATATATATATATATATATATAAGTATCATTAAATATAACAGACATAGTAACAGACAGACACCTCCGTTCAACTAGACTGAATGAACTACAAATAACACTGCGGAAAAGAGGATATCCACTACCACTAATACAGAAAGGTATTGAACTGGCTGAAAAAATTCCAATAGACCAACTAAGAACCCCAAAAGAACACAACAAAGAACAAATTTTAGCATACGTCTCTACACACAACACAAACAACCCAGAACTATTCACACAGATAACAAGAAACTTTATCCTCCTCAATCAGAACGGCAAACTAAACAACATAATTAAAACAACAAAAATAATAAAAAGCAAACGCCAACCCAAAAACTTAAAACACATCCTAACTTCCTCAAAACTCGTCCCACATACTACAAAAGGAGTTACAAAATGCAACAAACCGCGATGTGGAGTATGTGACATAATAATAGAAGGTAACACATACACATTCAAAAACCCAACACAAACATTCAAAATGAAAAAGGATCTAAATTGCACCTCCAGAAATGTAGTATATGCACTAAGATGCACAACATGCAACAAATCCTACATAGGCGCCACCAAATATTTCAACAATAGAGTGGCCTTACATAAGAGCAACATCAAAATTGCAGATAACAGACACCTCTATGTTTCAAAACACGTACACACACGCAGTGGAAACAGCTTCAAAATAATGCCAATCTTCCAAACAGACAATTATTTTTATTTACTTACACAGGAAAAAAACTTCATCACCAGATTCACTCCTGAACCGAACAGAGCCTAATATCATCACACAAAAACATGAAATGCAAGGTACACTCGCATGCACATCCATACACATACATATATACACACCCACACATAAATCAGAACCGACACATTAAAACACACACACGTGCGCGCATACAACCACACACAGACATAACACCCCTATCTCTAATACAACACACTGAACAATACCAACCCTACTTAACCTCGAAACCAACAACACTAGGAAACACCTAGAACCATAGTATAATATCCGTTCCAACACCTCGCTCCCTCCTCAGTGGAGGAGAACCCCCTCATGACTAAAACAACTATCATCCCTTCTATCATCCCCCCATACCTATACCCCCCTCCAATTACCCCCCCCTCTGGGGAACAAAATTTCCCCCACACTAGGTACCGATCCTGGGTCTGGCCATACCCACATGGGGAGACAAATAAATAGAAACATTAAAAAATCCCCTATACATATTTTAAATACACCCCTCTTTCTAAACAAATATAATATAAGGAATACCCGAAAAGACTAAAACGAAAAATCACAATACTAAAATCCAAGAATCCAAAAAATAAATATCAAAATAGAATGAAAGCACCCCTACCCTTATTTCAGAAGAGCTGGTCCCCCCTCTCCTCACACATACACATTAGTAACGACCTCGGATCAAAGTCACCTTCCTAAGGAAGAAAATAACCTCATAATACTATAAAACAGTACACACATTCTCAAACCAATAAAACAGTACACACATTCTCAAACCAATAAAACAGTACACACATTCTCAAACCAATAAAACAGTACACACATTCTCAAACCAATAAAAGCAAACACACACACGCACACACACGCGCACACACACACACAAACACACACACACGCACACACACACACACCCTACCCCACCCTCAAGGAAAAGAAAAAAAAACACTAGCAGAAAGAGAGAGTGACTACAACCAGGTCAGCGGCCTGGACAAGCCCAATAAAAGAGTAATAAAAATTGAACATGCCAATGAATAATAAACACTTACAAGCCTCCACCCCTTGAAAACACTTCAAATGAACTACGAAAATTGACATTTTTACATCTCCAACACATTTGAAAATAATTTCTGACGAGGACGCTTCACAGAACGTCTGAAACGCGCATAAAAACGATTTCAATGACTTAAAAACATTATTACAATGATCCAAACATAATTCTCAATGAAAAATCAAGACACGGAATAATAAAATAATGTTAAAAAATACACATTGTTGGTGACTACTTCCTTATTTAAATATAAATATATATATATATATATATATATATATATATATATTTATATATATATAACTACTTCATTTACTCACATAAAATTAATATACAAAAGTATAGATTTATGCGTAAACTTTAAGTATTCACTTCACAAGTGCATAATACGTAGGTAGAGCTAGCAACAATAAAAAAACACCGTTTAAAAACAACACTAGCGAATAAATACTGGGAACTCAAAGAAAACGGACATTCGCCGGTAGTCGAATGGATAATAATAATAAGACAAGCTACCACGTGTAGGCATTTAGACGACCAATGTAAATTATGCCTTCATGAAAAATTTGCTATCCTGTACTTTAAAGAACCCCAAAATCTATTAAACTGTAGAAGAGAAATAGTAAATAACTGTGTTCACAAAATAAAACTTACTCTAGGATAGCGATACAAAATAGCTTTAAAACTAACAGAAACAATAGAAAATAAACAAATAAATAAATTAAATAAACATGAATATACATAAACGATCACACATATATGTATGCATATATGTAGATATATGTGCATATATGTATG
>NC_136527.1:4769040-4839040 GCF_053919585.1 Euprymna scolopes
AAACTAATTTAGAGGCGATAATTTTAGCTGGTTTTAAGCGAATTTGTTGCTGCGGACTTTCTTTTTGCCAATTGACCTGAACACTAGAATATTTCAATTAAAAGTCAAATGTGAATAGGTAAAATTGTAGAGGACGAATAAAATGAGGTATAGATTGTTTAAACATTTACATTAAATTTAGCTTAAATTTGCAGTTTTCGAAAAAAAAAAAATTACAAGTGCAGACTTTCTTTTTGCCGGCACCGTATGTTATTGTATTATCTTTCTTGTGGTCTTTTAGTCTTACTGGATTCTAGGAGAATAATTCATCTAGTCTGGTGGAGTTATTTGAGGTAACACACATGGGATTTCATATACGCAGTTTTTAGTCATGATTTTCTTCTCTAGGGGTATTGACTCGGAGAGTTGAATCACTCCTGAATACTGTCCTGATGTCATATGGATTACTTTTAGAACGCCTGTTACAATAGATCTCGCACATGAGCTGGAACAATTACATCGAGGGCATTGCCAGGGCCGCTGCGAGGAAGGTGGGCTCTCTCTACCGTGCTAGAAAACTTCTAACACCCGAAAGTATCCTGTACCTCTATAAGGCCACTATTCGCCCATGTATGGAGTATTGCTGTCATATTTGGGCCGGTGCATCGGCTGCTAGTCTCTCGCTCCTTGACAGGGTTCAAAAGAGAGTCGCAAATCTGATAGGCCCTAAACTGGCATCAAAACTTCAGCCTCTGTCCCATCGTCGAAACGTTGCATCCCTCTGCCTGTTCTACAAGTATTATAATGGTGAATGCTCTAAAGAACTGCAAGCACTTGTGCCCCCACGACGTGAACACCCTCGACAGACCCGACAAGCTGCAAAATCCCACCCCCACACTGTAGAGATCCCTAGATGTAAAAGATCTTTCTACTCCAGTAGTTTCTTCCCCAGAACTGCTAGACTTTGGAATTCCATTCCAGGTCACTGCTTCCCCAACTGTACTGACATGCATAAGTTCAAGTGCAACGTGAACCAACATCTCGCTGCCCTAATCCCTACATAGTGCCCCAGTAGATGTTTCCCCTGATAGTAGCTCCCTACACCAAAGTGGCAATGTGCCTTGTTTGGGGTGAAAATGTAATAAAAAAAAAATAAAAACATTCAGTAAAGCTCAAACCCCTGTCCCAATGATGCATGTCTGGCCTGTTTTACAAGTACTTTAATGATATGCATTGCCGTTACTACATATTGTTTCCAGATATGGTCATAAGAATCCAAATGATAACCAATCCTCATCTCAAAAATTCCGAAACGGTTTTTGTTTTTTTGTCCCTCCCTCTATTTCTTTCTTACTATTTTTATTTCCACCCCCATTTCTTTCTTCCTATTTTTATTTCCACCCCCATTTCTTTCTTCCTATTTCTCTCTGCATCTTTACCCCATCTCCCTAACCCTAACCCTAACCTCTTCACATGGGGGAGAGGTATTTATTTGCTTCCCCACTGAGCAAATTAGGCACAAGGCCGTTTTTTAATGTGGAAAGTGAAGGGAAAATGGGGGCCAGCTTGATAATGGCATAACTTATATGTGGGGTTGCCTCCCCCACATATGGTCTTTGCTTGCAGAATCTGCCGGAACAGATACTACAATTTGAACCCCGCCAGAAGGGATGGGGGTGGGTGGATTTATTTGCTCCCCTACCGAGCAAATTAGGCACAAGGCCGATTTTTAATGTGGAGAGTGAAGGGAAAATGGGGACCAGCTCCCCGGGGAGTAGGGGAGCTTGATAGTGACAATTGGTATGAAGGATTGCCCCTACATTGACCAATGTGGGGTTGCCTCCCCCACATATGGTCTTTGCTTGCAGAATCTGCCGGAACAGATACTACAATTTGATCGCCGCCCGAAGGGAGGGGGGAATTTATTTGCTTCCCCACCGAGCAAATTAGGCACAAGGCCGTTTTTTAATGTGGAGAGTGAAGGGAAAATGGGGACCAGCTCCCCGGGAAGTAGGGGAGCTTGATAATGACAATTGGTATGAAGGGTTTCCCCTACATTGTCCAATAACTTATATATGGGGTTTGCCTCTCCCACATATGGTCTTTGCTTGCAGTATCTGCCGGAATAGATATTACACTTTGATCCCGGCCCGAAGACCAAGAAGAACCTATCTACCTCTTCACATTCCACATATTTACTATTCAACCCGGTTGTAACGGCTGCCGCAGTAAAGACGTGATAGGCGAGCCTGTCGACTTATATACCAAAAAATCACGTTAATAAGCAAAAAAAAAAAAAAAAGAAAGAACTTCACAAAACCAAAACCGGATGAGTGTCTAATATATAAAAAGGGTGTCCCTATCTTCTGAAATTAAATTTAATTCGACCGACTAGAAAAGCAAAAAATATAAGAAGACACATATCTTTTTCTAACGTCATTCTTGATGATGAGATTTTAATCCCGAAAATTCGAATTCGACACTAACACCCTGTACACCCAACAGGTAATAAAAAAAATTTATTGAAAAAAAAAAAGTGTTATTCAATACTAGCGAGTGGCGCGCCCGGCAATGCCTGAGCATAAAATACGCTTAAATTTTGATATTTTAATTTGTTCATATTTCGTATATATTGTTACAGAGTCGTGATTTTAAAAGTATAAAAAAAGTATTTTGGTGCTATCAGCTAGAATCGAAACCACAGCTGTAGCATTCAAAACTGATGACGTTACCATTGTATCAACGTGACACGGATATAAACCGATTAAAAATTAAAAATTTTGGTTTCGATTCTAATTGATGGCACCCAAATACTTTTTTTATACTCATGAAGCCACGGCTCTATAATAATATTTACGAAATCTAATCAAATGGAAATATCATATTTAAGCGTATTTTACGCCCTCCCCTCACCAGTAACTTTATAAATGAAATTAATATAAAACAAGTTATACAAAATACAAATTAAAATAACTACACAGAGTTTAGTATTTTGTGAAACCGATTTACCCCAATCTCAGTACACTGTACATCAAATTTCGAGTCTGTAGACTGAAAATTAGCAGAGTTATTGCGAAGGAAAAATTACACAGACACACAGACACACACAAAGACACACACACGTTCACTTTTATAGATATATAGATATGCAATCTATACTACATGGGATATTTTTATTACTACATCCAATTTCATCTAATAAAATCCCGGAATGAGTTCATTATTTCGCGACTCTCATTTGGGGCAATGCTGATCAAGAAATATATACACATTGTGGGTATTTGTTTTCTATTTTTCAAGTTTCATCTGGACACATACACAGACATACACACAATCGTTTGCACTTTATATAATAGGTTAGTAATACGAGTACCCATCTTGGGACGAATTCATTATATTGAAATTAATGTGAGGCAACGCAGATCAAAGCGATATACTCTTTGTGGGTGTTTGTTCTCTATTTTTCAAGTTTTATCCGGATGTATATGCACACATATGCAAAGAGGTTTGCATTTTATATGATAGATTACTACTATGTTCTTTTTTCTTCCCTGCAACCTCTCTCCCACAGAAGAGACGTTGAAAAGCTGTCTCTGCTTCATCGTTATTTTCATGGCAAGTGCTCGTCTGAGTTCCAATCTATGTTTTCCCCCTCGCCAAACTTTCACGAAAAACACTTGCCTAGCTAAAAACACTATCAATAATTTCCCACACTCTTTGTCTGTGCCTAATTGTAGATTCCATGAACAAAGTTTCTTTCTTAAAACTGCACGCCTATGGAACTCTCTTCCGTTCTCCTGCTTTCCAACTAGCTATAATATGGTCATCTTCAAGTCCAATATAAACAAATTTCCCCTACTATGATATTGTTTCATTGACTCCTCCACACTTATTAACCCTTATCCTTGAGTAGCCTTCGGGCCTTGATAAGTGGTGATTTCTTTGTAAAAAACAATTCGGTTATCGGTAATGATGGAACTTGGGAAATGTTTGTTTATTCAAGAGAACTGCTCGATAATAATTTGTTCACGTTAGACATATTATAATTTTTTAGAATAATAACATTTTCATATATTACAGTAATGTGGCTTTCCCCTAGTGCCCGTTCTTATCTGTGCCAAGGTGATTTTTTTCAGAACAATAATTCAAAATAATGTGTCTTTCCACAACTGTGTATCCACATCTTTCACTGCAAATGATGTTGGAATTATATTCTCCCCATTGTTATGCTACGGCCCTACCCTTTTTAAACTTATTTCGCAGATGTTGAAGCAAATTCTGTTCTGGAACTCGCGGCAGTTATTCCTCAGAATCTTGCTTTCAGGTACCTACAATACCGTCTAGCAGTCAACTTTTAGAAAGCGTGCGTTGGGCAGACAGATAAACTCAAATTAACATAACGAAAACAACTGGTACGTTGAAGACGCTTTATTAATTAGGTAAAAAATCTGAAACAAAACAAAACAAATAGTTAAAAGGAGAAAACATAATTAAACAAAAGGAAATAATACATGGAAATAATTATGTTTTGGACAGGCTTCCAAATTAACAGATGCTGGGATATCTTATCTTTTTCAATCAACTGTTAGGTGAAAGTCCGTAACAGTTAGAAAAGTGTCTTTTCTCCATTAAATTGTTAGGTGAAAGTCCGTAACAGTTAGAAAAGTGTCTTTTCTTTTTCTTTTTTTTATTATTATTAAATCGTTAGGTGAAAGTATGGAGTGGTTAGAAAATGTCTTTTCTCCATTAAATTGTTAGGTGAAAGTCCGTAACAGTTAGAAAAATGTCTTTTCTTTTTCTTTTTTTTATTATTATTAAATCGTTAGGTGAAAGTATGGAGTGGTTAAAAAATGTCTTTTCTCCATTAAATTGTTAGGTGAAAGTCCGTAACAGTTAGAAAAGTGTCTTTTCTTTTTATTTTTTTTATCATTATTAAATCGTTAGGTGAAAGTATGGAGCGGTTATGTCTCCTTTTTACAAAGGTTGTTATTCTAGTGCGGTGCATAAACTACCCAAGCGCCCATGAAATAAAAATAATAGAAGTCTGAGAAAAAATATAAGTTCTGTGCGAGCGAAGAAGGAAATAATTAGAATTTCTACAAATTAAATATGGAAGTCACACACTAGATTAAATAAACAGAAACAGGGTTTCGAGTTCTTCATAGAATAAATAGCTAGGTAAAGGAATAATAGGATGTACTAAACGTACCTCATGGCTTAAACGGGGAAAGCCCAGTTCATGGAGTCGAGTAAAGTCCGTGTAGTTTTGAATTCCGCGGTGAAAAGGAGGAAAGGAGGGGCAGAATCGCAGAACGATAGTAGCGCGAGATCGCGTGGGGACATGGAGTTCTCGAAAGATAGCGATATGACATTTTTTCCTTTTCTTTTTTTTTTTATTTGGAATGCCTAGACGGCTAATCTTTCCATTAAAGAAAGATCAGGAAGGGAAGAAATAAGAAAGAAAACTATATATGAAAAAACTCGCACGGAGATGAATGAGAACGAAGCACCGGTAGCAGTATCAGAATTTTTGTAGGAATTTTTGACACCCCTAACACGAAACTGCGAATAAAATATAAAAATCTCGGAATTTCTCTGTTAAAAGTGGGTTATTTATTTTCTTTATGGATTATACTTCCAAAATAAACTATTACAGTTGTTTTAAAAGTAATAGAAATATTTTTTTTTAAGCAGTAATGAATTTCCCGAACTCAATATTTTTCAATTAAAAATCTATCAAAATTTTTCTATTGATTCTATTTTTACAATATTTTCAGGGTCAATGTGAAATTTTATGTTCTTTCCAATAAATCGAATATAATATTTTAGACAAACGTTTTTTTTTTAATTCACGACCCCCCCCATCCCAATTTTTAAGTGTCTATTAAAAAGTAAATACTTAATTTAGTAACCCGAAAGTAAATAATTAATTTACTCACAAATTGAAGAGAAAAGGTCAATACATAATATATTCAAATTTAAAACAAAAAAAAAACATATTGTTCTTGTAGAATTTTACCTGTAAAGTCCGAAGTTTAAAACCTTTTTAAAAAAAAAACACGTTTTTTTTTTGTTTTTTTTTTTAATGAAATCTTGGTCCTTGCTCCTTTAATTGAAAAAAAAAATTAGGGCTTGAATTGCATTTTTCGAGGAGTTATAAGCTTGGAAAGATGGGGTGGAATTATTCGCTATTTTCACGAAATTTCTGACACTGCTAAAGCACCGGTGCTCTTAAAGCGTGTTCCTTGTTAAAAAAAGAGCCCGTCAGCTAGATGATCACGCCTTCTTAGGTACATGGTATCATAAAAAACCTAGATACCTCAAAAGCATATGGACTTGATCTCATTCCGGCTGTGTTTGTTCCAGTTCTCAACGAATCTTGTTTTCCTGGCTGTTGGAACACCGCTTCTGTGGTACCAGTTTACAAAAACTCTGGCAAAAGAACCGACCCATTAAACTATCACCCAATTAGCCTCCTCCCTCTTTTTGCCAAAATATTTGAGTCCTTAATTAATCAAGCTGTAGTCCACCACCTTACAGCTGTTAAACTTCTGTCCGACCATCAACATGGATTTAGGCTAGCCGGTTCTATTGCAGATATTCTAACTGTAATCTCTGAACGATTATACCAAGCACTCGATAAGGCAGGGGAGGGAGGGCTATAGCCCTAGATATATCTAAGGCTTTTGGTAGGGTATGGCACGATGGTCTTCTCATGAAAATAAAATCCTATGGTATTCCTGGACGAATGCTTAGCATAATTAGATCCTTCTTAAATGAGAGAAAAATCCAGGGTGTCCTCGATGGGTGTTCGTCCAAAAAAATTTATATAAATGCAGGTGTACCTCAGGGATCGATCCTTGGACCCTTATTAATTCTGATATTCATAAATGACTTACCTGATAAAATTGTCTCTGAGATGGGTATATTTGCCGACGACACCACGCTCTATAGCAGTCACGTGGGGAAAACTAATGAGCACCTATCTAAGGTAATGACCGAAACCCTAGAGGAATACCTTCAGTCTGTAGTGGAATGGGGTCAAAAATGGATGGTAACGTTCAACGCTGCCAAGACAAAGCTCGTTTCCTTTAATAATTACATGAAACCTTACCAACCACCAATAGCTATGGCTAATGATTCATTACCTGAAAGCACTTCGTTCAAGCTCATTGGCTTAACGTTCACAGGAAACATAAGTTGGAATAATTAATAGTTGGTTAATTAAATCTAAAGTCCTCTGAAACAACATTAGTAAAATAAAATATTTTTAATATTTTATTTTAACCTGGGTAATAATATATATCCGTCAACTACTATATAAGCACACATGTAGGTGGGGCAATTAGTATGAATTCTTCCTTAATCGTGTCAATTTGATCCGCTTTTTAAACACACTTAATTTTCAATTTCTGTGGAATCAATCACTTTTACAATAGTCATAATATGCACGTTTAAAAGTCGAACACATGTTTGATGAAGGGCAATTTCCCGAAATATTATAATACAGATCCAACTAATTGTTATTATTGATCTCGTTTTTGCTGATGACCTAGCATTACTAACCGAGGAAATTGGTCAAGCCTAAAAGTCCTAAGCCAACTGGAAGAGAAAGCGTGATTGGTGGGTTTGTACTGCAATGCCAAGAAAACGGAGACACAAGCCTTCAATCACGTTGACCCAATTGCAGTGAAAGCACTTGCTTGGTCTCTGCTCAAGGTTGTCGAAAACTTCAAGTACCTTGGAGTATGGTTAGAGAGCACTGAAAAAGATTTTGAAGTGAGAAAAGCACTGGCATGGAGTGCATGTCACAAGTTGAGGAAGATATGGTCATCCACTCTCTCAGAAAAGTTGAAAGTAAGACTATTTGTTGCCACAGTAGAAACATTTCCGTCTGTCATCAGGTCATCCTGATATGGCGGAAATATACCCGGCTACAGGTGTTATGATTGATACAGGTGTGGAGGTAAATGGTTAGCTTCAAAGATAAAACGTGCTCGAAATGCAAAGGAAGGAGATGACGTGTTCGAGGAAGAACAAAGAGGTTCTAGTCAATCCCTCGTCGGGGTACAGACGAGATGCGCCCGACGATATAGAGAAAATCTTAGTGAATGTCAGTTTGATGTCTGCGTCTCTCAATTCCCATCACGAAGATTAAGTTAAGATGGTTGGTTGGTTGTTTTTGTTTTACGGCATATCAACCCTTTTCGGGTTATTTAATGCCGAATCCAAAGATTTTCAAGAAAAAAATTTTAATAGAATATATTTGTTGTTTTCACGTTGGTTTCTATTTAACCAATAGTGTTATATATTGTTCTTCATTTAAGTTCTCACTGGGATTATCATCGTGGGGCGCCATTTAAATCATTGAGGGGCACTTTTTACGTTTGGGTGTATACACTGTATAACATCAAAAGATTCCGTGTGCGTATGATTGTCTCTAATATAAATGGTTGTGTGTTTGATTATCATAAAGGGAATCGTGTGTATGACATGTAATTTCTGAACCTACCTCTGTTTCTTCTCGCTGTTGAACCATCTGGAAATTTCTCATCCTGGAGGGAGACTTGATACCTGTTTGACGAAGATTTATCACTCCAAGACGATGAATGGGTTTAATAGTTTTTTATTTCACTTTCCCCAGAGGTCCTGCAGAAGGTGGAAGTGAAATCTGCTTGTGTGGGCTCTTCTTCACACACGTCAGCGTTCGTCTCCCTCCTCCCCAGTTAAGAGGGGGAGACAACGGAAAAACGTCCGTCTTCTTTAAAGTCCAAATCAAATCTCCCCGATCGCGTCATTCATCAGCTGACCGGTTCTGGTAAACGTGTCTACCTCCACGTTTACTCACCTCTCTCTCTCTCTCTCTCTCTCTCTCTCTCTCTCTCTCTCTCTCTCTCTCTCTCTCTCTCTGTAACAATAGTTGGAACCCTAACAGGTACTACCACTCTGGATATAGTTTAAGGTCATATCCAGGACCTCCATTGAGGGGCTTTTACCCTCTGCAGGGGGGCAGTCGGTGTATTCTAATGCAGGGTCAGATAAAGTTAAGAAAACTAAGCAAATAAAGAAGTAATTATTTGTCTGGTCTTTCCACTATGAACAAACTTTTTCTTTCTAAATAAAACCTTTAAAATCTTATTAAGCATTTCATTGTATTTTCATGCATGTACAGTTTTTCTCGTCTTAAGTTAAACAGAACGTCAACAACCGCGAGGGAATACGGCCAGACCTGGACGAAAAGGGCGCCCATGTAAAAAAAAAATAAAAATAAAAATAAACCAGCTCGTATAGACAAAAAGACTTTATTTTCTAAATTATTTTTTTTTGACCCAGGTAATAATATATGTTCGTCAACTACTATATAAGCACGCATGTAGAGGGGAGGCAATTGGTATAAATCCTTTGCTAATCGTGTCAATTGGTAACATTTCATCCGTTAATTTCCAATTGTTCGCTTTTATAATAGTCATAATATGCACGTTTGAAAGTCGAACACATGTTTGAGGAAGGGCAATTTCCCGAAATATTATAATACCGATCCAACTAATTGTTATTACTGATCTCGATTTTGCTGATAACCTAGCATTACTAACTGAGAAAATTGGTCAAGCCTAAAAGTCCCAAGCCAACTGGAAGAGGAAGCGCGATTGATGGTTTTGTACTGCAATACAAAAAAAAATTTTTTTTTTGTAACAAATATTTTTTTATTTCCGTTACTTAAGAAGACTAAATAAAGAAACTACAAGAACTTGTACCCCCTCGACGTGAATACTTCCGACAAGCAGCTAAATCTCACCCCTTCACAGTAGAGATCTCTAGGTGTAAGAAAGCCTTCTACGCTAATAGTTTCTTCCCTAGAACTGCTAAACTTTGAAACTTCCCTTTTCCAACTGTACTGACATGCAGAAGTTCAAGTGTAATGTGAACAAACATCTTGCTGCTCAACTCCCTGCACAGTATTCCTGCAACTTATTTCCTCGATAGTAGTCACCTACATAAAAATGGCAATTTGCCTTGTTTGGGGTGGAAATTGAACAAAAAAAAACATTGAATAAAAAAACATTGAATAAAAAAACATTGTATAAAAAAGACATTGAATAAAAAAACATTGAATAAAAAACGTTGATTAAAAAATATTGAATCAAAAACATTGAATAAAAAAACATTGAATAAAAAAAACATTGTATAAAAAAGACATTGAATAAAAAACATTGAATAAAAAACATTGAATAAAAACATTGAATAAAAAGACATTGAATAAAACAAACATTGAATAAAAAACATTCAATAAAAAATATTGAATAAAAAACATTGAATAAAAAACATTGAATAAAAACATTGAATCAAAAAACATCGAATAAAAAACATTGAGTAAAAAACATTGAATAAAAAACATTGAATAAAAAAATACTGAATAAAAAAATTGAATAAAAAATCATTGAATAAAAACATTGAATAAAACAAACATTGAATAAAAAAACATTGAAAAAAACATATTGAATAAAAAATCATTGAATAAAAAAGACATTGAATAAAAAAGACATTGAATAAAAAAGACATTGAATAAAACAAACATTAAATAAAAATATTGAATAAAAAAACATTGAATAAAAATATTGAAAAAAAAAGACATTGAATAAAAAACATTGAATAAAAAAGACATTGAATAAAACAAACATTAAATAAAATACATTGAATAAAAAATATTGAATAAAAATATTGAATAAAAAAGACATTGAATAAAAAACATTGAATAAAAAAGACATTGAATAAAACAAACATTAAATAAAAAACATTGAATAAAAAACATTGAATAAAAATATTGAATAAAAAAGACATTGAATAAAAAACATTGAATAAAAAAGACATTGAATAAAACAAACATTAAATAAAAATATTGAATAAAAAAACATTGAATAAAAATATTGAAAAAAAAAGACATTGAATAAAAAACATTGAATAAAAAAGACATTGAATAAAACAAACATTAAATAAAAAACATTGAATAAAAAATATTGAATAAAAATATTGAATAAAAAAGACATTGAATAAAAAACATTGAATAAAAAAGACATTGAATAAAACAAACATTAAATAAAAAGGCATTGAATAAAAAAAACATTGAATAAAAAACATTGAATAAAAAAGACATTGAATAAAAAAGACATTGAATAAAAAACATTGAATAAAAAGACATTGAATAAAACAAACATTGAATAAAAAAACATTGAAAAAACATATTGAATAAAAAATCATTGAATAAAAAAGACATTGAATAAAAAAAACATTGAATAAAAAAGTCATTGAATAAAACAAACATTAAATAAAAAACATTGAATAAAAAACATTGAATAAAAATATTGAATAAAAAAGACATTGAATAAAAAACATTGAATAAAAAGACATTGAATAAAAAACATTGAATAAAAAAACATTGAATAAAACAAACATTGAATAAAAAAACATTGAAAAAACATATTGAATAAAAAATCATTGAATAAAAAAGACATTGAATAAAACAAACATTAAATAAAAAACATTGAATAAAAAACATTGAATAAAAATATTGAATAAAAAAGACATTGAATAAAAAACATTGAATAAAAAGACATTGAATAAAACAAACATTGAATAAAAAAGACATTGATTAAAAAAACATTGAATAAAAATATTGAATAAAAAGACATTGAATAAAAAAACATTGAATAAAAAAGACATTGAATAAAACAAACATTGAATAAAAATATTGAATAAAAAACATTAAAAGAAAAAACATTGAATAAAAAAACATTGACTAAAAAACATTGAATAAACAAACTGTTGTGGTTGCAAGGTTGAACAATAATTAGTAAGGAAATACAATGAAGACGCAAACAACAAGATAACGCAATAATAAGTGTATTAAAGAAAAGGTATATTTACAATATGTACAAATGACGGTGTCGAGTCAGAGAGTCTTGGTGGGAGGACATGTACGCTCTTCGGCGTCACTTCCGGTGGCATTTGAGTAAGACACACCAAGGCCAACCTAGGCTTGCCATTTATAGTGTTATGTAATTCGCATATGCAAATAAGTGGTTGCCTTGTTTGGGGTGGAAATTGAACAAAAAAAAACATTGAATAAAAAACATTGAATAAAAAACATTGAATAAAAAACGCTGAATAAAAATATTGAATAAAAAAACATTGAAAAAAAAACATTGAATAAAAAAACATTGTATAAAAAAGACATTGAATAAAAAAACATTGAATAAAAAACGTTGAATAAAAAATATTGAATCAAAAACATTGAATAAAAAAACATTGAATAAAAAAACATTGAATAAAAAACATTGTATAAAAAAGACATTGAATAAAAAACATTGAATAAAAAACATTGAATAAAAACATTGAATAAAAAGACATTGAATAAAACAAACATTGAATAAAAAACATTCAATAAAAAATATTGAATAAAAAACATTGAATAAAAAAACATTGAATAAAAAACATTGAATAAAAAACATTGAATCAAAAAACATCGAATAAAAAACATTGAGTAAAAAACATTGAATAAAAAACATTGAATAAAAAAATACTGAATAAAAAAATTGAATAAAAAATCATTGAATAAAAAACATTGAATAAAAAAACATTGAATAAAAAAACATTGTATAAAAACATATTGAATAAAAAATCATTGAATAAAAAACATTGAATAAAAAAGACATTGAATAAAACAAACATTAAATAAAAATATTGAATAAAAAATCATTGAATAAAAAATCATTGAATAAAAAAGACATTGAATAAAAAAGACATTGAATAAAACAAACATTAAATAAAAATATTGAATAAAAAAACATTGAATAAAAATATTGAAAAAAAAGACATTGAATAAAAAACATTGAATAAAAAAGACATTGAATAAAACAAACATTAAATAAAAAACATTGAATAAAAAATATTGAATAAAAATATTGAATAAAAAAGACATTGAATAAAAAACATTGAATAAAAACATTGAATAAAAAGACATTGAATAAAACAAACATTGAATAAAAAACATTCAATAAAAAATATTGAATAAAAAACATTGAATAAAAAAACATTGAATAAAAAACATTGAATAAAAAACATTGAATCAAAAAACATCGAATAAAAAACATTGAGTAAAAAACATTGAATAAAAAACATTGAATAAAAAAATACTGAATAAAAAAATTGAATAAAAAATCATTGAATAAAAAACATTGAATAAAAAAACATTGAATAAAAAAACATTGTATAAAAACATATTGAATAAAAAATCATTGAATAAAAAAAACATTGAATAAAAAAGACATTGAATAAAACAAACATTAAATAAAAATATTGAATAAAAAATCATTGAATAAAAAATCATTGAATAAAAAAGACATTGAATAAAAAAGACATTGAATAAAACAAACATTAAATAAAAATATTGAATAAAAAAACATTGAATAAAAATATTGAAAAAAAAGACATTGAATAAAAAACATTGAATAAAAAAGACATTGAATAAAACAAACATTAAATAAAAAACATTGAATAAAAAATATTGAATAAAAATATTGAATAAAAAAGACATTGAATAAAAAACATTGAATAAAAACATTGAATAAAAAGACATTGAATAAAACAAACATTGAATAAAAAACATTCAATAAAAAATATTGAATAAAAAACATTGAATAAAAAAACATTGAATAAAAAACATTGAATAAAAAACATTGAATCAAAAAACATCGAATAAAAAACATTGAGTAAAAAACATTGAATAAAAAACATTGAATAAAAAAATACTGAATAAAAAAATTGAATAAAAAATCATTGAATAAAAAAAATTGAATAAAAAAAACATTGAATAAAAAAACATTGAATAAAAAAACATTGAATAAAAAATCATTGAATAAAAAATCATTGAATAAAAAATCATTGAATAAAAAACATTGAATAAAAAAGACATTGAATAAAAAAAAACATTGAATAAAAAACATTGAATAAAAAATCATTGAATAAAAAATCATTGAATAAAAAATCATTGAATAAAACAAAAAAAATTGAATAAAAAAGACATTGAATAAACACACATTAAATAAAAATATTGAATAAAAAAACATTGAATAAAAATATTGAAAAAAAAGACATTGAATAAAAAACATTGAATAAAAAAGACATTGAATAAAACAAACATTAAAAAAAAAACATTGAATAAAAAATATTGAATAAAAATATTGAATAAAAAAGACATTGAATAAAAAACATTGAATAAAAACATTGAATAAAAAGACATTGAATAAAACAAACATTGAATAAAAAACATTCAATAAAAAATATTGAATAAAAAACATTGAATAAAAAAACATTGAATAAAAAACATTGAATAAAAAACATTGAATCAAAAAACATTGAATAAAAATATTGAAAAAAAAGACATTAAATAAAAAACATTGAATAAAAAAGACATTGAATAAAACAAACATTAAATAAAAATATTGAATAAAAAATCATTAAATAAAAAAGACATTGAATAAAAAATCATTGAATAAAACAAACATTAAATAAAAATATTGAATAAAAAACATTGAATAAAAATATTGAAAAAAAAGACATTGAATAAAAAACATTGTATAAAACAAACATTAAATAAAAATATTGAATAAAAAAGACATTGAATAAAACAAACATTGAATAAAAAATCATTGAATAAAAAATCATTGAATAAAAAATCATTAAATAAAAAAGACATTGAATAAAAAATCATTGAATAAAACAAACATTAAATAAAAATATTGAATAAAAAACATTGAATAAAAATATTGAAAAAAAAGACATTGAATAAAAAACATTGAATAAAACAAACATTAAATAAAAATATTGAATAAAAAAGTCATTGAATAAAAAATCATTGAATAAAAAATCATTGAATAAAAAATCATTGAATAAAAAATCATTGAATAAAAAATCATTGAATAAAAAATCATTGAATAAAAATATTGAAAAAAAATATTGAAAAAAAAGACATTGAATAAAAAACATTGAATAAAAAAGACATTGAATAAAACAAACATTAAATAAAAAACATTGAATAAAAAACATTGAATAAAAATATTGAATAAAAAAGACATTGAATAAAAAAATTGAATAAAAAAACATTGAATAAAAAATCATTGAATAAAAAATCATTGAATAAAAAATCATTGAATAAAAAATCATTGAATAAAAAACATTGTATAAAAAAGACATTGAATAAAAAAGACATTGAATAAAACAAACATTAAATAAAAATATTGAATAAAAAAAACATTGAATAAAAAAGACATTGAATAAAACAAACATTAAATAAAAATATTGAATAAAAATACATTGAATAAAAATATTGAAAAAAAAGACATTGAATAAAAAACATTGAATAAAAAAGACATTGAATAAAACAAACATTAAATAAAAAACATTGAATAAAAAATATTGAATAAAAATATTGAATAAAAAAGACATTGAATAAAAAACATTGAATAAAAACATTGAATAAAAAGACATTGAATAAAACAAACATTGAATAAAAAACATTCAATAAAAAATATTGAATAAAAAACATTGAATAAAAAAACATTGAATAAAAAACATTGAATAAAAAACATTGAATCAAAAAACATTGAATAAAAATATTGAAAAAAAAGACATTGAATAAAAAACATTGAATAAAAAAGACATTGAATAAAAAAAACATTAAATAAAAATATTGAATAAAAAAGACATTGAATAAAACAAACATTGAATAAAAAATCATTGAATAAAAAATCATTGAATAAAACAAACATTAAATAAAAATATTGAATAAAAAACATTGAATAAAAATATTGAAAAAAAAGACATTGAATAAAAAACATTGAATAAAACAAACATTAAATAAAAATATTGAATAAAAAAGACATTGAATAAAAAATCATTGAATAAAAAATCATTGAATAAAAAATCATTGAATAAAAAATCATTGAATAAAAAATCATTGAATAAAAAATCATTGAATAAAAATATTGAAAAAAAATATTGAAAAAAAAGACATTGAATAAAAAACATTGAATAAAAAAGACATTGAATAAAACAAACATTAAATAAAAAACATTGAATAAAAAACATTGAATAAAAATATTGAATAAAAAAGACATTGAATAAAAAAATTGAATAAAAAAACATTGAATAAAAAATCATTGAATAAAAAATCATTGAATAAAAAATCATTGAATAAAAAATCATTGAATAAAAAATCATTGAATAAAAAATCATTGAATAAAAAACATTGTATAAAAAAGACATTGAATAAAAAAGACATTGAATAAAACAAACATTAAATAAAAATATTGAATAAAAAAAAACATTGAATAAAAAAGACATTGAATAAAACAAACATTAAATAAAAATATTGAATAAAAATACATTGAATAAAAATATTGAAAAAAAAGACATTGAATAAAAAACATTGAATAAAAAAGACATTGAATAAAACAAACATTAAATAAAAAACATTGAATAAAAAATATTGAATAAAAATATTGAATAAAAAAGACATTGAATAAAAAACATTGAATAAAAACATTGAATAAAAAGACATTGAATAAAACAAACATTGAATAAAAAACATTCAATAAAAAATATTGAATAAAAAACATTGAATAAAAAAACATTGAATAAAAAACATTGAATAAAAAACATTGAATCAAAAAACATTGAATAAAAATATTGAAAAAAAAGACATTGAATAAAAAACATTGAATAAAAAAGACATTGAATAAAACAAACATTAAATAAAAATATTGAATAAAAAATCATTGAATAAAAAATCATTGAATAAAAAATCATTGAATAAAAAATCATTGAATAAAAAATCATTAAATAAAAAAGACATTGAATAAAAAATCATTGAATAAAACAAACATTAAATAAAAAATATTGAATAAAAAACATTGAATAAAAATATTGAAAAAAAAGACATTGAATAAAAAACATTGAATAAAACAAACATTAAATAAAAATATTGAATAAAAAAGACATTGAATAAAAAATCATTGAATAAAAAATCATTGAATAAAAAACATTGAATAAAACAAACATTAAATAAAAAACATTGAATAAAAAATATTGAATAAAAATATTGAAAAAAAAGACATTGAATAAAAAACATTGAATAAAAAAGACATTGAATAAAACAAACATTAAATAAAAAACATTGAATAAAAAACATTGAATAAAAATATTGAATAAAAAAGACATTGAATAAAAAACATTGAATAAAAAAGACATTGAATAAAAAAACATTGAATAAAACAAACATTAAATAAAAATATTGAATAAAAAAACATTGAATAAAAATATTGAAAAAAAAGACATTGAATAAAAAACATTGAATAAAAAAAACATTGAATAAAACAAACATTAAATAAAAAACATTGAATAAAAAATATTGAATAAAAATATTGAATAAAAAAGACATTGAATAAAAAACATTGAATAAAAACATTGAATAAAAAGACATTGAATAAAACAAACATTGAATAAAAAACATTCAATAAAAAATATTGAATAAAAAACATTGAATAAAAAAACATTGAATAAAAAACATTGAATAAAAAACATTGAATCAAAAAACATCGAATAAAAAACATTGAGTAAAAAACATTGAATAAAAAACATTGAATAAAAAAATACTGAATAAAAAAATTGAATAAAAAATCATTGAATAAAAAAAATTGAATAAAAAAACATTGAATAAAAAAACATTGAATAAAAAAACATTGAATAAAAAATCATTGAATAAAAAATCATTGAATAAAAAATCATTGAATAAAAAATCATTGAATAAAAAATCATTGAATAAAAAAGACATTGAATAAAAAAGACATTGAATAAAAAAGACATTGAATAAAACAAACATTAAATAAAAATATTGAATAAAAAAGACATTGAATAAAAAACATTGAATAAAAAAGACATTGAATAAAAAAACATTGAATAAAACAAACATTAAATAAAAATATTGAATAAAAAAACATTGAATAAAAATATTGAAAAAAAAGACATTGAATAAAAAACATTGAATAAAAAAGACATTGAATAAAACAAACATTAAATAAAAAACATTGAATAAAAAATATTGAATAAAAATATTGAATAAAAAAGACATTGAATAAAAAACATTGAATAAAAACATTGAATAAAAAGACATTGAATAAAACAAACATTGAATAAAAAACATTCAATAAAAAATATTGAATAAAAAACATTGAATAAAAAAACATTGAATAAAAAACATTGAATAAAAAACATTGAATCAAAAAACATCGAATAAAAAACATTGAGTAAAAAACATTGAATAAAAAACATTGAATAAAAAAATACTGAATAAAAACATTGAATAAAAAATCATTGAATAAAAAACATTGAATAAAAAAACATTGAATAAAAAAACATTGAATAAAAAAACATTGAATAAAAAATCATTGAATAAAAAATCATTGAATAAAAAATCATTGAATAAAAAATCATTGAATAAAAAATCATTGAATAAAAAAGACATTGAATAAAAAAGACATTGAATAAAACAAACATTAAATAAAAATATTGAATAAAAAACATTGAATAAAAAATCATTGAATAAAAAATCATTGAATAAAAAATCATTGAATAAAAAAGACATTGAATAAAAAAGACATTGAATAAAACAAACATTAAATAAAAAACATTGAATAAAAAACATTGAATAAAAATATTGAAAAAAAAGACATTGAATAAAAAAGACATTGAATAAAACAAACATTAAATAAAAAACATTGAATAAAAAATATTGAATAAAAATATTGAAAAAAAAGACATTGAATAAAAAACATTGAATAAAAAAGACATTGAATAAAACAAACATTAAATAAAAAACATTGAATAAAAAACATTGAATAAAAATATTGAATAAAAAAGACATTGAATAAAAAACATTGAATAAAAAAGACATTGAATAAAAAAACATTGAATAAAAAACATTGAATAAAAAATCATTGAATAAAAAATCATTGAATAAAAAATCATTGAATAAAAAAGACATTGAATAAAAAAGACATTGAATAAAACAAACATTAAATAAAAATATTGAATAAAAAAAACATTGAATAAAAATATTGAAAAAAAAAGACATTGAATAAAACACATTGAATAAAAAAGACATTGAATAAAACAAACATTAAATAAAAAACATTGAATAAAAAATATTGAATAAAAATATTGAATAAAAAAGACATTGAATAAAAAACATTGAATAAAAAAGACATTGAATAAAACAAACATTAAATAAAAAACATTGAATAAAAAACATTGAATAAAATCATTGAATAAAAAAGACACTGAATAAAAAACATTGAATAAAAAAGACATTGAATAAAAAAACATTGAATAAAAAACATTGAATAAAAAAGACATTGAATAAAAATATTGAATAAAAAAGACATTGAATAAAAAACATTGAATAAAAAGACATTGAATAAAACAAACATTGAATAAAAAACATTCAATAAAAAATATTGAATAAAAAACATTGAATAAAAAAACATTGAATAAAAAACATTGAATAAAAAACATTGAATCAAAAAACATCGAATAAAAAACATTGAGTAAAAAACATTGAATAAAAAACATTGAATAAGAAAATACTGAATAAAAAAATTGAATAAAAAATCATTGAATAAAAAAAATTGAATAAAAAAACATTGAATAAAAAAACATTGAATAAAAAAACATTGAATAAAAAATCATTGAATAAAAAATCATTGAATAAAAAATCATTGAATAAAAAATCATTGAATAAAAAATCATTGAATAAAAAAGACATTGAATAAAAAAGACATTGAATAAAAAAGACATTGAATAAAACAAACATTAAATAAAAATATTGAATAAAAAAGACATTGAATAAAAAACATTGAATAAAAAAGACATTGAATAAAAAAACATTGAATAAAACAAACATTAAATAAAAATATTGAATAAAAAAACATTGAATAAAAATATTGAAAAAAAAGACATTGAATAAAAAACATTGAATAAAAAAGACATTGAATAAAACAAACATTAAATAAAAAACATTGAATAAAAAATATTGAATAAAAATATTGAATAAAAAAGACATTGAATAAAAAACATTGAATAAAAACATTGAATAAAAAGACATTGAATAAAACAAACATTGAATAAAAAACATTCAATAAAAAATATTGAATAAAAAACATTGAATAAAAAAACATTGAATAAAAAACATTGAATAAAAAACATTGAATCAAAAAACATCGAATAAAAAACATTGAGTAAAAAACATTGAATAAAAAACATTGAATAAAAAAATACTGAATAAAAACATTGAATAAAATATCATTGAATAAAAAAAATTGAATAAAAAAACATTGAATAAAAAAACATTGAATAAAAAAACATTGAATAAAAAATCATTGAATAAAAAATCATTGAATAAAAAATCATTGAATAAAAAATCATTGAATAAAAAAGACATTGAATAAAAAAGACATTGAATAAAACAAACATTAAATAAAAATATTGAATAAAAAACATTGAATAAAAAATCATTGAATAAAAAATCATTGAATAAAAAATCATTGAATAAAAAAGACATTGAATAAAAAAGACATTGAATAAAACAAACATTAAATAAAAAACATTGAATAAAAAACATTGAATAAAAATATTGAAAAAAAAGACATTGAATAAAAAAGACATTGAATAAAACAAACATTAAATAAAAAACATTGAATAAAAAATATTGAATAAAAATATTGAAAAAAAAGACATTGAATAAAAAACATTGAATAAAAAAGACATTGAATAAAACAAACATTAAATAAAAAACATTGAATAAAAAACATTGAATAAAAATATTGAATAAAAAAGACATTGAATAAAAAAGACATTGAATAAAAAAACATTGAATAAAAAACATTGAATAAAAAATCATTGAATAAAAAATCATTGAATAAAAAATCATTGAATAAAAAAGACATTGAATAAAAAAGACATTGAATAAAACAAACATTAAATAAAAATATTGAATAAAAAAGACATTGAATAAAACAAACATTAAATAAAAAACATTGAATAAAAAATATTGAATAAAAATATTGAATAAAAAAGACATTGAATAAAAAACATTGAATAAAAAACATTGAATAAAAAGACATTGAATAAAACAAACATTGAATAAAAAACATTCAATAAAAAATATTGAATAAAAAACATTGAATAAAAAAACATTGAATAAAAAACATTGAATAAAAAACATTGAATCAAAAAACATCGAATAAAAAACATTGAGTAAAAAACATTGAATAAAAAACATTGAATAAAAAAATACTGAATAAAAAAATTGAATAAAAAATCATTGAATAAAAAAAATTGAATAAAAAAACATTGAATAAAAAAACATTGAATAAAAAAACATTGAATAAAAAATCATTGAATAAAAAATCATTGAATAAAAAATCATTGAATAAAAAATCATTGAATAAAAAATCATTGAATAAAAAAGACATTGAATAAAAAAGACATTGAATAAAAAAGACATTGAATAAAACAAACATTAAATAAAAATATTGAATAAAAAAGACATTGAATAAAAAACATTGAATAAAAAAGACATTGAATAAAAAAACATTGAATAAAACAAACATTAAATAAAAATATTGAATAAAAAAACATTGAATAAAAATATTGAAAAAAAAGACATTGAATAAAAAACATTGAATAAAAAAGACATTGAATAAAACAAACATTAAATAAAAAACATTGAATAAAAAATATTGAATAAAAATATTGAATAAAAAAGACATTGAATAAAAAACATTGAATAAAAACATTGAATAAAAAGACATTGAATAAAACAAACATTGAATAAAAAACATTCAATAAAAAATATTGAATAAAAAACATTGAATAAAAAAACATTGAATAAAAAACATTGAATAAAAAACATTGAATCAAAAAACATCGAATAAAAAACATTGAGTAAAAAACATTGAATAAAAAACATTGAATAAAAAAATACTGAATAAAAACATTGAATAAAAAATCATTGAATAAAAAAAATTGAATAAAAAAACATTGAATAAAAAAACATTGAATAAAAAAACATTGAATAAAAAATCATTGAATAAAAAATCATTGAATAAAAAATCATTGAATAAAACAAACATTAAATAAAAAATCATTGAATAAAAAAGACATTGAATAAAAAAGACATTGAATAAAACAAACATTAAATAAAAATATTGAATAAAAAACATTGAATAAAAAATCATTGAATAAAAAATCATTGAATAAAAAATCATTGAATAAAAAAGACATTGAATAAAAAAGACATTGAATAAAACAAACATTAAATAAAAAACATTGAATAAAAAACATTGAATAAAAATATTGAAAAAAAAGACATTGAATAAAAAAGACATTGAATAAAACAAACATTAAATAAAAAACATTGAATAAAAAATATTGAATAAAAATATTGAAAAAAAAGACATTGAATAAAAAACATTGAATAAAAAAGACATTGAATAAAACAAACATTAAATAAAAAACATTGAATAAAAAACATTGAATAAAAATATTGAATAAAAAAGACATTGAATAAAAAACATTGAATAAAAAAGACATTGAATAAAAAAACATTGAATAAAAAACATTGAATAAAAAATCATTGAATAAAAAATCATTGAATAAAAAATCATTGAATAAAAAAGACATTGAATAAAAAAGACATTGAATAAAACAAACATTAAATAAAAATATTGAATAAAAAAAACATTGAATAAAAATATTGAAAAAAAAAGACATTGAATAAAACACATTGAATAAAAAAGACATTGAATAAAACAAACATTAAATAAAAAACATTGAATAAAAAATATTGAATAAAAATATTGAATAAAAAAGACATTGAATAAAAAACATTGAATAAAAAAGACATTGAATAAAACAAACATTAAATAAAAAACATTGAATAAAAAACATTGAATAAAAATATTGAATAAAAAAGACACTGAATAAAAAACATTGAATAAAAAAGACATTGAATAAAAAAACATTGAATAAAAAACATTGAATAAAAAAGACATTGAATAAAAATATTGAATAAAAAAGACATTGAATAAAAAACATTGAATAAAAAGACATTGAATAAAACAAACATTGAATAAAAAAAAACATTGAAAAAACATATTGAATAAAAAATCATTGAATAAAAAAGACATTGAATAAAAAAACATTGAATAAAAAAGTCATTGAATAAAACAAACATTAAATAAAAAACATTGAATAAAAAACATTGAATAAAAATATTGAATAAAAAAGACATTGAATAAAAAACATTGAATAAAAAGACATTGAATAAAACAAACATTGAATAAAAAAACATTGAATAAAAAAGACATTGATTAAAAAAACATTGAATAAAAATATTGATTAAAAAGACATTGAATAAAAAAAACATTGAATAAAAAAGACATTGAATAAAACAAACATTGAATAAAAATATTGAATAAAAAACATTAAAAGAAAAAACATTGAATAAAAAAACATTGACCAAAAAACATTGAATAAACAAACTGTTGTGGTTGCAAGGTTGAACAATAATTAGTAAGGAAATACAATGAAGACGCAAACAACAAGATAACGCAATAATAAGTGTATTAAAGAAAAGGTATATTTACAATATGTACAAATGACGGTGTCGAGTCAGAGAGTCTTGGTGGGAGGACATGTACGCTCTTCGGCGTCACTTCCGGTGGCATTTGAGTAAGACACACCAAGGCCAACCTAGGCTTGCCATTTATAGTGTTATGTAATTCGCATATGCAAATAAGTGGTTGCCACCACAACACCCCACTCCCAAGATTTGAAGTCACACAGATTTCAATATCTTTTTCTTTTTGGGTTTACCATTAATGGTTCATTCACTTTTCTTTTCCTACCTGATCTTAAATTAAATTAAAGCAGAAAAAACTGCAATTGGAACAGGAAGAAAGGCATAAGAAACTACAATTGGAATATGAAGAAAGACAAGATGAACGTTTTGCTAAAACACTGGAACTACTAAAGAGTAATCGAGAAAATGTCAATAGTTTTAATTTCTCCCATACAACTATTTTTAATAGCATGTACACATTTCATTATGTGCCTGAGGAAGAGAAGAATTTTGAAGCATACTACACAAGATACGAGGATGTTTTTCAACTGGACTGTAAAAATTGGCCAAATAGTCAGAAAGTGAGCCTCTTACTCAGAAAATTGGGTACATCAGAACACAGCAAATTCGTAGATTACATATTACCTAAAAAAAACTGCGGAATTAGAGTTCATGGAAGCTGTAAAATTACTAAAAGGATTATTTAATCCAAATATATCTCTTTTTCATAAAAGATGGCTGTGCATGAATCTAAGAAAGATGGACAACCAAGATTATTTGACATACGCATCAGTTGTCAATAAAAACTGCGATAATTTTAAGCTTGCAGAACTAACGGTAGAAGATTTTAAATGTCTAATCTTCGCTCAAGGGTTAGTTTCCACGAAAAATGCAGAAATACGCAGACGAGTGTTGTCTAAGCTGGAATCTGAGCAAGATTTAACCCTCCAGAAACTAGCAGAGGACTGTGAAAGGGCCATTACACTAAAAAAGGATTAAAAAATATAGAAGAATCCGGAGTGGCATTTGTAAGAAAAGTTAGAAAACCATACGCACCAACCAAGAACTTTACAAAGAAAAGCAATGGAACGGGATATTCCAAAGATAATAACCATAAATATAGTACAGAATATAACAAGCCTCTTCCTAGATATAACTGTAAGAGATGTGCAGAAAAGCATTGGGAATCAGATTGTCCTTATAAGAAGAAAAAATGCTACATTTGTAAGAAGGTGGGACACAAAAGCGATTGCTACAGACATAAAGATTACACCAGAAAGAGAGTACAGCCAACAAAATCAAATACAAAATTAGACAAAGATCGGCGAAAATACGTAAAAGTGGAAATATTTAAAACATCAATAAAGTTACAACTCGACTCCGGCTCCGATGTTTCTATAATAAACCTGAATACGTGGAAAAAGTTGGGAAAACCGGCCATGATGAAAACTAGTAAAGCAGCCCGGACGGTAACTGGTGGTGGTATAAAATTTGAAGGAGAAGTTGTCCTCCCGATAAAATTGAATGGGATTTCGAAGAAATTAAAAATATTCGTACTAAAAAATAGTGAAAATCTGTTTGGAATAGATTTAATTGAGAAATTCGGACTATGGGATAAGCCAATCAATACATTCTGTAAAAAATTAGAATGTTCTTCTCCAACAACAGTAAATATAAAAGACGATTTAAAAGAATTATTTCCTGAGGCATTCACGACTAACTTAGGTCGCTGCAATAAATTCAAGGCCTCGTTTGAACTTAAAGAAAACGCCAGCCCAATTTTTAGAAAAAAGCGAAATGTTCCGTTCGCTGGGTTGGAAAAGATTGATAAAGAATTAAATAGATTGGAACAGACGGGAATTCTATCAAAAATAGAACACAACGAGTGGGCAGCCCCCACCGTATACGTAAAGAAAAAGAATGACGAAGTTAGAGTGTGCGCAGACTTTTCGACCGGGGTCAACTCCCTATTAAAAGATCACCATTACCCCCTACCAAGCCCAGAGGAAATATTCACGAAGTTGAATGGGGGTAATATCTTCTCCAAGATAGACTTGAGCAACGCGAATTTGCAAATACCGGTCGAGGAGAATTGCTCAAAAATACTATGCATCAATACGCATAAGGGATTATACAAATACAACCGATTGCCTTTTGGCATCAAAGTAGCGCCTGCCATCTTTCAGCAAGCGATGGACACCATGCTAAGTGGTATTGAGTGCGCATGTGCATACCTGGACGACATTGTTGTCAGGAGCAAATCCCTAGAAGAACATAAGGAACATTTGAAATAAGTATTTACTCGAATACAAGAATTCGGCTTTAAAGTAAAAGAAAGTAAATGTGACTTTTGTATGAGCGAGATTAAGTATCTTGGACACATAATAAACAAACATGGACGACGTCCAGACCCAGACAGATCTGCGGCAATAAAAAATATGCCAGCACCCGATAATGTAACAACCTTGCAGAGTTTCTTAGGACTCGCAAATTATTACCAATCTTTTATTGAAGGAATGCATAACTTGCGAGCCCCCTTAAATAATCTGCTTAAAAAGGATACACCGTCGAACTGGACGCAAGAATGTCAAACCGCTTTTGACAAAATAAAGAGCGCACTAACATCCGAATTATTCTAAACGCACTTTGACACAAACTTAAAAATAGTCGTCGCTAGTGACACTAGCTCTTACGGCTTAGGAGTATGCATTCAACATATTATGCCGGATGGGTCTAGAAAACCAATAGCGCATGCTTCGAGAACGCTGATACCAGCCGAAAGGGCATATTCACAAATCGAAAAAGAAGCGTTGAGCATAATCTTTGCCGTGACTAAATTTCACCGATATTTATATGGTAGACAATTCATACTTGAAACCGACCATAAACCGTTAGTCACGATCTATGGATCAAAAAAAGGATTGCCGGTATACACCGCAAATATATTGCTGCGCTGGGGTACAATACTACTTAATTACGATTTCCAGCTACAACATCTAGCATCAAAAAAGATTTGCCATGCGGATGGACTGTAAAGACTGATACCACAGAAACACAATCTGGAAGAATCAGTCATTGCAGCAATTCGGACAAATGTTGAAGTAAAAAATATGGTAGAAAACATCATTAAGGAACTACCCGTAACTTTGTCGGACATTAAAAGGGAAGCCGAGAAAGACGAATATATAAAGGACATAAAAGAGAAAATTATAACGGACACAAAGGTGCAGGAAGTTTTCTCCATATGTGACGATGTGTTACTGTACAGCGAGAGAGTGGTAATACCCAAAACATTGCAGAATAGGATGTTAAGAGATTTCCACACAGGACATCCGGGGATAAATCGAATGAAGTCGTTAATGAGAAGCTACGTGTACTGGCGTAACATGGACACTGACATAGCTACAACAATTGATAAATGTAAAGGATGCCAGTTAGCGGCAAAATCTCCACCTATAGTACACAAACCTTGGCCGAAAACCGACCAACCATGGTCGAGAATCCACATGGACTTCGCTGGTCCAGTAGGTGAAAACTATTATTTAATTGTAGTGGATAGTTTCACAAAATGGCCGGAGGTAATGCGTTGCAGGAATCCAACAACGAACAACTCAATAGGGTTCCTACACGAGTTGTTTGCAAGATTCGGTGTACCAGACACACTGGTCACTGACAATGGAACGCAGTTCACATTCGCAGAGTTTAAGGAATTTTGCGACACGTTCCGAGTGAAGCACATCACGACTCCGCCGTATCATCCAAAGTCGAACGGCCTCGCGAAAGGTTCGTGGACACGCTAAAACGAGCGTTAAAGAAATCCATTGGAACACCAACAGAAAAAGCTTTGCAACAATTCTTGCAAGTATATAGGATTACATCACATCCTAGTACACCATCAAACATATCACCAGCTGATCTAATGTTTGCCAGAAAGGTAAAATCAGCGTTTAACAAACTATTGCCAAGGCAGGCAATTATCCGAAACACTACACACACGAGAAGAAAGAAATATAACTCGGGAGATCGAGTATATTTTAAGTGCTACAGAAATAACACATCTTACTGGGAATGTGGAGTAGTGGATAAACGCATTGGTGATTGTACATACATGATTAAAGGTCCACAGAATATACATAAAAGGCACCTAAATTAGATAAAAAAAACGTCATATCCAAGATGATGATGATACGACAACAGTCGAAGAGGAGGACACCATAGATATCATATACGAATCTTTTAATTTGGAACCGCCTCAAAATGCACCTGAACCCCGAAGATCAGGTAGGAAAAGAAAAGTGAATGAACCATTAATGGTAAACCCAAAAAGAAAAAGATATTGAAATCTGTGTGACTTCAAATCTTGGGAGGGGGGTGTTGTGGTGGCAACCACTTATTTGCATATGCGAATTACATAACACTATAAATGGCAAGCCTAGGTTGGCCTTGGTGTGTCTTACTCAAATGCCACCGGAAGTGACGCCGAAGAGCGTACATGTCCTCCCACCAAGACTCTCTGACTCGACACCGTCATTTGTACATATTGTAAATATACCTTTTCTTTAATACACTTATTATTGCGTTATCTTGTTGTTTGCGTCTTCATTGTATTTCCTTACTAATTATTGTTCAACCTTGCAACCACAACAAAAACATTGAATAAAAAAACATTGAATAAAAAAAAAATTTTAATAATTAGTTATCTGGTTTTTCCACCCCGAGCAAACTTTCTGTTTCTAAATAAAACCTTTAAAGTATTTCATTCTGTTTTCATGCATGAGTAAGTTTGGTCGTCTTGAGTTAAACAGAACGTCAACAACCACGAGAGGATCACAGCCAGATATGGATTACGAAAGAAGCGTCCATGGAGAAATACCAAAACGTAAACACCCTGTGCAACGTATGTATAAAAATACTTTATGTTGTAATTTTTTTTTAATTTAATTTTCACCGTATACAAGGCACAGTACCACTTTGAAGTAGGGGGGCTACTATCGGAGACATAATTTGCGGGGGCATTATGAAGGGAGATGAGTAGAAAGATGTTTGTTCACATTGCACTTGAACTTCTGCATGTCAGTACAGTTGGGAAAACAGAATCCTAGAAGGGAGTTCCAAAGACTTGCAGTTCTGGCGAAGAAACTATTGGAGTAAAAGACTTTCTTACACCTAGGGATCTCTACTGTAAAGGGGTGGGACTTAATTGCTTGTCAGATTTGTCGGGGTAGTCACAGAACAGGCAGAGGGATGCAACATTTCGGGCGTGAAGTACGCTTAAATGATATTTTCATTTGTCCAGATTTCGTATGTATTATCAAAACTATGACAACAGAATATTCTTACCATTTTTTTATATTCAGTTTTCACCCCAAACAAGGCACAGTGCCACTTTGAAGTAGGGGGGTACTATCGGGGACATAATTTGCAGGGGCAATATGAAGGGAGTTGGGCAGCAAGATGTTTGTTCACACTACACTTGAACTTCTGCATGTCAGTACAGTTGAGAAAGCAGAATCCTACTGCAAAGGTGTGGGACTTAGTTGCTTGTCGGGTTCATCGGGGGTAGTCACGTCGAGGAGGTACAAGTGCTTGTAGTTCGTCAGAGCATTCGCCATTAAAGTACTTGAAGAACAGGCAGAGGGATGCAACATTTCGGCGATGGGACAGAGGATGAAGCCTGGATGACAGCTCAGGGTCAATCCGGTTGACGATTCTTTTTTTCTTGATTGGTCATGGTCATAAACGCACATATGAAAAAGTGCACACTTACATAAACGACAAGCTGCGAACTCTGTATAACGCATAAAAATAGAAATGTAATTGTTAATTTATGTAGTCTCTCCCCGACGTGAACAAACTCTCTCTCTAATAAAACCTTTTAAACCTTAGCAAGTCTCCATTGTGTTTCCATGTATTAGTAGTTTTGATTGTCTGACTAAACAGAGGAGGTTAGAGGTCAACAATCATGAGGGGACAAGAAATGTAAAGTTACCTCAGTTGCAACATACAGGGTACAACGATAAAAATGTCGAAACATTATCAGATTGTCAGATAAATTTCATATTTTATCTCATAAAATACTATCAGCCATTAATGAAGTTTATCCATATTTATTTCCTCCTAATTCTATTTTCTTTTTTACCGAAATTCCTAAAACCGCCAATTTTTTTATATTTTATTTGATGAAACTATTATCAGGTTTTAGTAGTATTTTTTTTCATGTTTTAAAATTAAATATGTCATCGTAATTTGATTTCCTTAAATAAAAACTGTTAAACTAGTTCGAATTTAAAACTTGTTAACCATTAATAAATTTTATAAATATTTATTGCGTTTTTATTGAAATCAATACTGTCGTTATTTCATTTTAATTTATTTAATTCATATCAAAATATAATTTGCTGATTGTCAGCCATTATCAAATTAAATCCATGTTAGGGTGTGTGTTTCTTGAATAGAAGCGCTGGTTGCGTTTGAATGAAATAGAACACGTATTAGACACGTTTGAAGTCAAAACAACGCATTATTACAAAATAAAAACATATTTATTCTGTTTGAAATTTTGGCCTTTTTGGTCAAGATCAAAGTGTAGCATCTGTTCCGGCAGATGCTGCACTTGAGATGGTTTGTACCAGTCAATGGAGGGGAGACCCTCTATACTGGGACAATTATTATTTTTGGTAACCAGAGTGACCCCTTTTAGGGGAGCTGGTTTTTACCTCACATTAAAAACGGCCTTGTGCCTAATTTGCTCAGTGGGGGAGCAAATAAATACCATCTGTTCCGGCAGATACTGCACTTAAGATACTTTGTACCAGTCAATGGAGGGGAAACCCTCTATACTGGGAACCGCCTGGGTAATACCTAGGAGGTCCACCCTCCCAGGCCTTGCCACCGGGCTTTCCGGTGGGGCAAGTTTATTGCTTGCTGCCTGAGGCGCCCCGACCGGGGAATGCCGACGGGGTTACTCAGGCAATTTTTAAAATTGCAGGAGTGCCCCTCCTTTAGGGGAGCCTGCGGGGTTCCCACTTTTCGGCCTTGTGCCACATAATGCTGATGTGGGCAGCATTTAAATAAAAACCCTCTATACTGGGAACCGCCTGGGTAATACCTAGGAGGTCCACCCTCCCAGGCCTTGCCACCGGGCTTTCCGGTGGGGCAAGTTTATTGCTTGCTGCCTGAGGCGCCCCGACCGGGGAATGCCGACGGGGTTACTCAGGCAATTTTTAAAATTGCAGGAGTGCCCCTCCTTTAGGGGAGCCTGCGGGGTTCCCACTTTCCGGCCTTGTGCCACATAATGCTGATTTGGGCAGCATTTAAATAAAAACCCTCTATACTGGGAACCGCCTGGGTAATACCTAGGAGGTCCACCCTCCCAGGCCTTGCCACCGGGCTTTCCGGTGGGGCAAGTTTATTGCTTGCTGCCTGAGGCGCCCCGACCGGAGAATGCCGACGGGGTTACTCAGGCAATTTTTAAAATTGCAGGAGTGCCCCTCCTTTAGGGGCGCCTGCGGGGTTCCCACTTTCCGGCCTTGTGCCACATAATGCTGATGTGGGCAGCATTTAAATAAAAACCCTCCCAGGCCTTGCCACCGGGCTTTCCGGTGGGGCAAGTTTATTGCTTGCTGCCTGAGGCGCCCCGACCGGGGAATGCCGACGGGGTTACTCAGGCAATTTTTAAAATTGCAGGAGTGCCCCTCCTTTAGTGGAGCCTGCGGGGTTCCCACTTTCCGGCCTTGTGCCACATAATGCTGATGTGGGCAGCATTTAAATATCAACCCTCTATACTGGGACAATTATTATTTTTGGTAACCAGAGTGCCCCCTTTTTGCCTACTTTAAGGGGAGCTGGTTTTTACCTCACATTAAAAACGGCCTTGTGCCTAATTTGCTCAGTGGGGGAGCAAATAAATACCATCTGTTCCGGCAGATACTGCACTTAAGATAATTTGTACCAGTCAATGGAGGGGAAACCCTCTATACTGGGACAATTATTATTTTTGGTAACCAGAGTGCCCCCTTTTTGCCTACTTTTAGGGGAGCTGGTTTTTACCTCACATTAAAAACGGCCTTGTGCCTAATTTGCTCAGTGGGGGAGCAAATAAATACCATCTGTTCCGACAGATACTGCAAGCAAAGACCCTATGTGGGGGCGACCCCACAGATAAGACCTTGGTCAATGTAGGGGAAACCCTTCATACCAATTGTCACTATCGAACTCCCCTACTCCCCGGGGAGTTGGTCCCCATTTCCCCTTCACTCCTCACATTAAAAATCGGCCTTGTGCCTAATTTTCTCGGTGGGGGAGCAAATAAATACCATCTGTTCCGGCAGATACTGCACTTAAGATAATTTGTACCAGTCAATGGAGGGGAAACCCTCTATACTGGGACAATTATTATTTTTGGTAACCAAAGTGCCCCCTTTTTGTCTACTTTTAGGGGAGCTGGTTTTTACCTCACATTAAAAACGGCCTTGTGCCTAATTTGCTCAGTGGGGGAGCAAATAAATACCATCTGTTCCGGCAGATGCTGCTCTTAAGATAATTTGTACCAGTCAATGGAGGGGAAACCCTCTATACTGGGACAATTATTATTTTTGGTAACCAGAGTGCCCCCTTTTTGCCTACTTTTAGGGGAGCTGGTTTTTACCTCACATTAAAAACGGCCTTGTGCCTAATTTGCTCAGTGGGGGAGCAAATAAATACCATCTGTTCCGGCAGATACTGCACTTTAGATAATTTGTACCAGTCAATGGAGGGGAAACCCTCTATACTGGGACAATTATTATTTTTGGTAACCAGAGTGCCCCCTTTTTGCCTACTTTTAGGGGAGCTGGTTTTTGCCTCACATTAAAAACGGCCTTGTGCCTAATTTGCTCAGTGGGGGAGCAAATAAATACCATCTGTTCCGGCAGATACTGCAAGCTATGACTAGCTATGACTAGCTATGACTAGCAAAGACCAGATGTGGGGGCAACCCCACATGCCTGACCTTTAACCAGCTCCCATTTCCCACCTCTCGGGAGCTGGTCCCCTTTTCCCCTTCCCCCTCCCTTCACTCCTCACATTAAAAATTGGCCTTGTGCCTAATTTGCTCGGTGGGGGAGCAAATAAATACCATCTGTTCCGGCAGATACTGCAAGCTATGACTAGCTATGACTAGCAAAGACCAGATGTGGGGGCAACCCCACATGCATGACCTTTAACCAGCTCCCATTTCCCACCTCTCGGGAGCTGGTCCCCTTTTTCCCTTCCCCCTCCCTTCACTCCTCACATTAAAAATTGGCCTTGTGCCTAATTTGCTCGGTGGGGGAGCAAATAAATACCATCTGTTCCGGCAGATACTGCAAGCTATGACTAGCAAAGACCAGATGTGGGGGCAACCCCACATGCCTGACCTTTAACCAGCTCCCATTTCCCACCTCTCGGGAGCTGGTCCCCTTTTCCCTTACCCTTCCCTTCACTCCTCACATTAAAAATTGGCCTTGTGCCTAATTTGCTCGGTGGGGGAGCAAATAAATACCATCTGTTCCGGCAGATGCTGCACTTCCATTTCTTGTTCTCTTTCGGTGGAGGATCAGTCCTTCACGATTGTGACAAATTTTTTTTTTTATTATTATTTATAAGATACGTTTGAAGCATTGTAACAAAATAAACAGATATTTATTTTGTTTGAAATTTATATTGAAATTCATAAATATATTTCGAAGATATACTTCATCTTCAGTATGTTTTTCTTTCTTTTTTTGCCATGTTGTCGTTGAAGCATAGAATCAGTAGAAGTCCGTTTGTTGTTTCTGCAGTAGTCTTTACAAATGTCGGAACGGTGCGTTGGTCATGCGGAATTCACGTTATAGTTTGTAGTCCTTGAATAGAAGCGCTGGTTAAGTTTGAATAAAATAAAAAGGTATTAGATATGTATTCAAACTCAACCAGCGCTTCTATTCTATCCAACCATCTGACTCCCAAGCCGATGTTTCACAAGTAGGAATTTAGAACTCGAAAGGACGACACCTTCCAGCAGAGCTAATCTAACGAGCCATTTTTGTTATAGAATTTTCAGAATGTGAGAGATTATATATAACTATTTCCACAGCCCAAAGAACACCGCAGCCCACAAGAGCCACGCCAGCCAACGAACCGGAAGTCTAAGACTCGAGGTTTGTCCTCATTTGGGCTCATCAGTCAGACATATCCGCACACGGAATTTGAAACGACCACGCCCCTTGGATGGCCACGCCCCTTGGATGACCACGCCCCTTGTCGAGATGAAGTAGGTCTATTTCACAGCTTGATTTCGTTGCGGTTTGCTTGATCTATGTTGGTTAATAGAATTTCTTGTGTGCGGGGCGTTTGCTCAGTTGGTAGAGTGCTTGCCACGCATGCAGGATGCTCGGATTTAAAATCCCGGGTGCGGATATGTCTGACTGATGAGCCCAAATGAGGGCGAAACTCGAGCCTTAGACTTCCAGTTCATTGGATGGGGTGGCTTTTGTGGGCTTCGGTCGGCGTTCTTTGGGCTGTGGAAATAATTTTATATATATATATATATATATATATATATATATATATATATATATATATATATAAATGTGATTGATAATTTAAAAATCAAATTATAATTAAATTAAAAATCCGTTTCATAAGAAGGAACAACAACAAAATCAATTATTTGTACGATCGTTTCGGAAAACAGTGTTTTTATTGTGGTAGACATCAAGTTACGGACAATAATTATTGCATATAGTTTTTTAACAAACAAGGTTTCATCATCAGCAAATTGTGAAGTGTTTTTATTAATATTGGGAAGGGTTTTTATTAAATGTAAAAGACACCATAAATAAACCTAGCATTAAAGTAAGGCAGATGTATCTGGAAAAAAATTAAAATAAAGGTATGCATTTAAACTTGATAAGAAAATTAATATATATATAAAATTTACTCTAGGATAGCGATACAAAATAGTTTTAAAACTAACAAAAACAATAGAAAATAAACAAATAAATAAATTAAATAAACATGAATATACATAAACGATCACAAATATATGTATGTATATATACATGTATATATATGTGCATATATGTATATACACATATATATATTTATATATAAACTAACAATAAAAAAACACTAACCTAGTTTTAAAATAGATCCTTTGTCCGATAAAATGCATGCCCATTGGCTGATAGGAAGGAGCGCGGTGGATGCTAGAAAGCTGATTGGCTAACTAAATCCTCAATAGAAGAGGATCATATAAAAACGATAAACAACCACAGAATTCGCGCATAAGCCTGAGGAATCCTAAAGTGGATGAAACGCCGAATATTCAGTGTGGCTTAATCGCCATATATATTTTATAAATTACTAACTAGCTCTACCTACGTATTGAGCACTTTTGAAGTAAATACTTAAAGTTTACGCATAAATCTATACTTTCGTATATTGATTTTATGTGAGTAAATGAAGTAGTTATATATATATATATATATATATGTGGGGGGTATATATGCACATGTGTTCACCCCACTTTTTACTTTTCACCACTACCTCCTCTCCCTACAACTAACACCTCACCCCACTAATAATAATATAGACTTCTAATGATAAGGCTTCCACCAGACTTTGAATTATTTTCGCTCGACCCACAAACAAATGTATACAAGAACTTCCCGATTCGTAAATCTACTCAGCTATGCGGATTACCAAATATACAACTTGGATCTTATTACCCAACTGCTTTAAAGAACGTTCACCGTGGATTTTACCACGCAATCTGGATCTACACTTTTTATATCCTTTTCTTCAAATCCTCTTGCTACAGGACTTCTGATTAATTAATTATTTTGACTTTGACTTTCCATGTCTCACTGACTTTAGCAAATAGGGTACATACCTTTATAAATATTTGCTAGTATTTTCTCTCCTCTGATGAGATGGTAGACATCGAAACCCTATAGGTTAAGGAGATTAATTTTCTAAAGTATTCTTTGTCTTGCTTAGAATAATAAAAATTCTTTGATATGAAATTCAACCACTTCATTTCAATAAGGGTTTTTTTGAAATTCATTGAATCACAATTTAACCATACATAAATCCCCTACTCACATTTGCCCCGGGGCCTCACATAGCTACACAACTTCCGGTCCTTCATCCAGCATGCTTTGAATCGACCTGTTACGCACACCATTTGAAAAGGGAAAATTTTTCCGAAATTAATAATGAAATACGTCGCATAGGCTTAAAAGTAAGACATTTTACCATACAACTGAATAAATATATAAATATATATATATATATATATGTACTTATTGATATGTAAATCGCCACTTGTTCTCGTCTCCTCTTACCAACAACGACTATAATTCATTCTTCGCATTATGACAGCCTTCTAAATCTCTTTTACATATATATATATATATATATATATATATATATATATATATATATATATCTCCCCAATCAAAAGTCGGTATTTTATTAAATCTGTCAATTTGAATAGACGACGTTTTCAATATCCATGAGTGTATTATAATATTAACATTTAAAAAAGTTTTTAAAAGTTATTTTTTAAATTTTGTAAAATAAATCAGCAGTTAACAAAATTTCTAGTGGCCACCTTATATTTCCAAGCGGTATTTTTTATTATTAACGTTCATTTAACCCGACTTATTGTCAGAATAATTCATGTATTTTATTTTTGCCATTAAAAGCAAGTTGCACTCAAACGGATGGCACGATTAGATTAATGGCGTCTCTTTGTAAACAAGGAGACGCCATTAATCTGCACTCTTACAAATTAACGTCAAGAATGAGAGTTCAATAGAAACGTTGTTTTAATTTGAATAAAATGAAATATGCATCAAGTGCGCTTGAAAGCCAAATCACAACGTAATATTAGGAAAATAAATATTATATTTGTTTGAAATTGATCACAAATATATTTCGGAGGTATACTCCATCTTCAGTATGGACATTTCAAAATACAACCGCTAGATACAACGTGCGGCTCTTTACAAACAGACTTCTTTCTACAAATTTACAACATGGCAAGGAAGAAGAAAAGGAAAAAGAAACAAAACAACATACTGAAGATGGAGTATACCTCTGAAATATATTTGTGATCAAGTCGTCTTCAAGTCCAATGTAAACAAGTTCTTGATCAGCTGTGCTCTAAAGTAATCCAATTTAGCAAATATCCACTACTAACGATTACTCCGATATTGTCGCATTGAATACTGTACATTCATGAACCCTTATCCTTGAGTAGCCCCGGGCCTTGATAAGTGTTGACTCGTTTGTAAGAAAAATAAGGAAGATATGTAAACGTAGGAGCAAACTAAGGAAGGTACAATAAAAAATATTATAAGATTTTCACGATTTGATTCGCTTTTCTTGAGCTGACACGCAATAGCTTTGTTCTAGAGCGAACCAATTAAGTCTAAGTTCAATAGAAACGTTGTTTTAATTTGAATAAAATAAAATATGCATCAAGTGCGCTTGAAAGCCAAATCACAACGTAATATTAGGACAATAAACAAATATTTTACTTGTTTGAAATTTATCACAAATATATTTCGGAGGTTGCCTCCGTCTTCAGTGTGTTGTTTCCTTTTTTCTTTTTCTTCTTCCTTGCCATGTTGTATTTTATTTTATTTAATTAATTGTTTAAAACGTCCACAATACATATTGCTATTTAGATACGATTTTAGGCATGAGAAATAACTAAATATATTAATTATGTCAGAGTTGGGATATTGAACAATTCAATTTAGGAATTTATTTGTATGGCAAAAAAACGTGTTGGACATATGTGTATGTAAATTCATGTGAGAAAACATTCACGTGGTTGAAGCACATTTTGACGTCACAAAGAAAGATAATTTACAATATATTCAGTTAAGACGGTTTGAAATGAGGATTTGAGTTGAGTTGAGGGGGGCGAGGACACAGTTGGGAGTCACAGTAGTGGAGTTAGCTGAAACCAAATTACAACGCATTATTAGGAAAATAAACAAACATTTTACTTGTTTGAAATTTATCACAGTTCAAACATTTCAAAATACAACCGCTAGGTACAACACGCGGCTCTATAAGACTTCTTTCTCCAAATTCACAAAATGGCAAGGAAGAAGAAAACAAAACAGAAACAAAGCAACATACTGAAGATGGAGTATACCTCCGAAATATATTTGTGATAAATTTCAAACAAGTAAAATATTTTTTTTATTTTCCTAATATTACGTTGAGATTTGGTTTTCTTGATGCACATTTTTTTTTATTCTTATAAATTAGTTTTTTGTTTATTTGTTTTTTGTATGTGTGTGTGTGTGTGTGTGTGTGTGTGTGTGTGTGTGTGTGTGTGTGTGTGTGTTGATATTCATATTAAAAATCTTTTTCTCTATTTATTTAAAAAGAAAATACAGCTTTATTATATATGGGTCGTGGTGCATATTCTTTTAAACATTCATTTTAATTAATTATTAGTTTGTTTTACTGAATATAGCTGAGAAGATGATTTATAAACTGTAATAATTGTTTGAAATTTGATCGGAAAATGAGTGAGCGGTGAAGCTTTAAAGCAGTTCTAAATGATTAAATCTGCCACTTAACCATATATTCAAACACTACCGAGTTTGAATGATATATATATATATATATATATATATATATATATATATATATATATATATATATATATATTGTTGCGAAGATTGACTCTCCACCTCTCTGACTCTAGCTCCATATCACAACATTTGAAGGGACATGGCTGCTAACATTTGGAATTTCGAAGAATTATGGTAGAAAATACAAGAGTATTGCAGAGTGAGAGAAATGTAAATAGGCTAAGAATACTCGAAGCATTGTACATTAAAACAAAGAAGCCTCAAATAAATAATATTAATTATGAGTGCAGCCGGAGCATTTTGAAATGTTTGGGATAAATTTTTGAATATGTATATATGTGTTTGTATATATAAATGTGTTTAATATATGTAATATATATTCAAACAGTACCGAGTTTGAATGATATATATATGATATTAAAGTAAATATGCAAGAAAAGGGAAGGGGGGAAAAATGTGCATATTTAGTTTGAATGATATATATATATATATATATTGTTATATATATATATAGTATATCATTCAAACACTACCGAGTTTGAATGATATACTCCTATATTTTTTGTATTGATATTTCTTTTCTATTTATTGTATTTATTTGCTCCCTCACCAAAGCAAATCAGGCACAAGGCCGTTTTTAATGTGGGATAAAAACCAGCTCCCCTAAAAGTAGGCAAAAAGGGGGCACTCTTGTTATCAAAAATAATAATTGTCCCAGTATAGAGGGTTTCCCCTCCATTGACTGGTACAAATTATCTTAAGTGCAGCATCTGCAGAACAGATACTACACTTTGAGATATTAAATCCTTTATTCATGTTAAAAATACATTGAAAATCAACAATGAACAAAAAACTTAGGCACATGGCCAACTCAAAAGGGGGGGATTGTGGGTGTCGTTGGTCATCCTTGTTACTCCAGAACTACACAAAATCAATAGTTTCTCCCAGCTAGTATCTTTCACCATAATACCACATCCACCCTTTCATACTGGGGGACATCCTACTTAACTCCCAATTTTTAAAACATTTTTTATTGACGTGTAAAAACAAAAAAAGATAACAATAAAAATGGTACAATAATTCATTCATGTCGAGGGCGGAGGGGGGGGGGGAAGAGGGAGGGATTAGTAGGACCCTCCCAACCCCGTCTAGTTGATAGACTGTCCGTTCCACTAGGTTTGTAAAAGGAACCTTGCTTCTGCGGGTCAGTCTCTAAGTGGGGATGCCCTCTAGATGGGGGTGAATGGAGAAAAGAAAATTTTGTGGGAAAGGAATGGAGGTTAGTTTGTATTTCTTTCTCTCCAAGATGAGTGAAATGTAGAGGAGGGGGTGAAAACAAAAATTGCAAGGGGTGGGGATCTTGGAGGCTTCCTAATCAGGGAGGAATGGAACACACACTCAGCTAGCTGAGAGGCTATTTGTTAAATTTTACTTTACGGAACTGCGCGTTCCACACCTAGGCGGGGAACACGTATTCAAATTTGGCTCCTCTTCATACACACAGACTTGCTATATGTATCCATCTTCTGTCAAATGCCACGCGATGCAGCCTTCTTCTATCACATCTGATCTTAACCCGTAGTTGGTGTTTAAAGAAAGAAATCAGATCCTGATCAGGAAAAGACAACACCCCCCCAGCAACCTTGCAGACGCGACGTCCAAATCACCATTCTCGCCACGGCCAGGATCGTAACGTAGACCATTTGTCTTTCCCGGCCCCACAGCGGCCTCACGTTGTCCACAACATTGGATAGAGTAATTGGGCGAAGATGCTCAGGATCGATGCGAGCCGTCACCTTGCTGACATACGACCAGTACTGGCGGAGTTCACGGCAATCGAAGAAAGCGTGATCAGTCGTTTCTACGGCCGTTGTCCCACAACGGGGACAATCAGGTGACTCCAAAAACTCGGAACTGCATTGTATGTTGTTGAGTGGAAGTGCATTTCGGGCCAATCGCCAGGTCAGAGAGAACTCCGAATTGTTCAGATGACTCGAACCTGGCGCCCAGCTCCACGCGGAGCAGATCTCACTCTGCTGCCACCCCAAACGCGCACATAGCGGGTCGTCGGCGGCCCCCTTCACTAGATCCCTGTGGAGTTCCCTACGGGTAGCAGTTACAAGGTCACTGGACCTTGGTAGTCGTTTTAGCGTGGCTCGGCACTCTTTCATGTAGGCAGATTCTCCCCGCGGCCTGTGACGGCTCTCGATGGAAGGGTCGAGAACGAGGTCGGGGAAGGAGGCAGTAACCACAGGGTGCCACGGTTGGTCATCTTGCATATAGTGGCTCAGGAAGGCCAGCCTCTCAGCATCTCGATGACACTTCAAGTCCGGCATTCCCAAGCCTCCCTCACACGGACGTTGAATACAGACCTGTCTGCTCACCCAGTGTCTTCCTCTGTCTCAAAGGAGCGAGGACAAGAGTTCGACAAGAGCTTTTAGGTGTTGTGCAGGCAGGGGAAGTACGGTCAGTCGGTAAAGGATGAGAGGAAAGACGTAAGTGGCGTACGCCTCAGCTCTACCCTTTAAGGAAAGTTTCCTAGGAAGCCACGAATTGACTGCAGCCTCCACCTTTGACCGTACCTCCAACCAATTCTTGTCAAGCTGGAGACTCGGGAGGTTTGCGTTGCTACTCCAGGCGCCCAACCGCAGTCCTACCGACTTGCTGCGGATTGGTTAAATTTTAGTCTTGGAGTACACAAGTCTTCATAGCTCAGGAATTAACGTCAAAGGAAAAAATAAATCGTAAGCTAAGCGTTCTCGATTCTTGGTGGTGACGCACGACTCGTTCTTTTTTTAACTTTTTAAATCACTAGCATTTCAGCCCGGTGTTGCCCAGGTGTTTGGATGTGTATGTTGAGCAAAAAAAAAAAAGTGGTAGTAGGAAGGCAGGCTCGAATCCGTACCGCAAATGAGGAAAAGAACGGGGTAAAACCTAACGTTTATGCTATTACGACCACCGCCAAACCGGAAGAGACATTTCTTTAAATTAAGGCTAGACAATCTAAAGGAGAGGATAACTTTCAAAAATATCGGCGAAAAAAGTGACCCCCCCCCTGTAGAAAAGTGCCTAGTTGAAGGGGAATATATTAATGTTTTTAGCCGATTTTTTCGATATTTGTCGTATGAAAGGTCGAACTTTAAAACGATACTGATCTTGGTAAAATCCGTCGCCTCTATTGAAAGTTTAAGGCAGACATGCAAACAGACATACATTTATATATTGGTAACTAAAAATTTTCGACCCAAACTGATGAAAAAGCTTGCCCTATCTCTGAATACCCTTTATGTAAAATTTCAAATATTTAGACCAGAAATTGTCTGAGTAATTTGGAAGAGACCGCATAGGTCAATTTTTTAAACTTTGCCCTCTATTATGACCCCTAAAAATTTATTGTTTTGGGCTCAAATCACTTTATTAAGTTAGATCCATGTCCAAGGAACCTATATCTAAAATTTCAAGTGCGTAGACCCAAAATTGTCGGAGGAGTTTGGTAGAGTTCTCAAAGGTCAAATCGTTGAATTTTGACGTCTTAATCGCCACATTTCTGGCCGAAAACCGATCACATAGATTTTCCCAAATCTCAATACCCTGTATATCAAATTCGTGTCTGTAGACTAAAAATCGACAGAGTTATTGCGTAGGGAAATGTACACAGACACGCACACACACAGAAACGTTCACTTTTATATATATATAGATTACTATATATTGGGTCCAATATCTATATATATATATATATATATATAGATATATATATAAGTGAAAGTGTCTCTGTGTGTGTGTGTGGAATTCCAAAGTCTAGCGGTTCTAGGGATCTCTACTGTGTGAGGGTGGGATTTAGCTGCTTGTCGGGTTTGTCGAGGGTGTCTATGTTGTGGGGTGACAAGTGTCTGCAGTTCTTCCGAGCATACTTGTAGAACAAGCAAAGGGATGCAACGATTCGTCGATGGGACAGAGGCTGAAGCTTAGATGCCAGTTCAGGGCCTATCAGATTGGCGACTCTTTTTTGAACCTTGTCTAGGAGCGAGAGATAGCAGCAGATGCACCAGCAATACTCCATACATTGGCGAATGGTGGCCTTATAGAGGTACAGGATACTTTCAGGTGTCAGTAGTTTTCTAGCACGGTAGAGAGAGCCTACCTTTTTCGCAGCGGCCCTGGCAATGTTTTAAATGTAATTGTTCCAACTCATGTCTCCTGTGAACGTTAGGCCAAGCAGTTTGAAAGATGTGCTCTCAGATAGGGAGTCACTGGCCATTGCTATTGGTTGCAGGGAATGTTTCTTGTAATTATTGAAGGAAACCAGTTTAGTCTTGGCAGCATTGAATGTGACCATCCATTTATGTCCCCATTCCACTACAGATTGGAGGTCATCCTCTAATGTTTTTGCCATTTCTTTAGTTATGTGTTCATTTGTTTTCCTGTCGTGCCTGTTATAGAGCGTGGTATCATCAGCATATATACCCATCTCAGAGGCAGTTTTGTCGGGAGGTCATTAATAAATATCAGGAACAATAAAGGTCCAAGGACAGACCCCTGGGGCACTCCCGCATTTATATCATATTGTTTAGATGTACGACCGTCGAGGACAACCTGGATTTTTCTCTTAACTAAGAAGGATTTAACTATGTTAAGTATTCTACCAGTGATACCGTATGATCTGATTTTACTGAGGAGACCCTCATGCCATACCCTATCAAAAGCCTTGGATATATCTAGAGCTACTGCTCTGCCCTCCCCCGCTTTGTCCAGTGAATGGTATATACGTTCAGAGATCACAGTGAGGATGTCAGCTGTGGAACGGGCTTGTCTAAATCCATATTGTTTGTCAGTCAGAAGTTTAGCATCTGTAAGATGAAGGACTAGAGCATGGTTAATTATGTTCTCAAATATTTTGGCGAAAAGTGGGAGGAGGCTAATGGGGCGATAATTTGATAGGTGAGTCCTTTCGCCAGAATTCTTGAATACTGGTACTACAGAAGATGTTTTCCAACAGCTCGGAAAGCATGATTCATTAAGGCATTTGTTGTAGAGTTTGGAGAGAACTGGAGCTACTTCGGCTGAGCACTTTTTTAATACCACAGCTGGGATGAGATCAGGTCCACATGCTTTTGAAGTGTCAAAGTTTTTTATGATAGCATGTACCTGAACAGAGGTGATTTTTAGATCGTCCAGCGTGGCGTCTGTCCGCAAAGGAAAGTCAGGCAGGGGGTGGTTGGAAGGGTCCAGTGTGGAGTTTGAGGCAAACCGGCTGGAAAGCATATTAGCCTTGTCGGTTGTTGAGCAAACAATCTCATGATTGTTGGTTAGTGGGGGAATTGTTGATTGCCCATTATTTACTACACTGTTGTAGATTTTCCAGAAGTCACGAGTTCCTAATTTTTGTACTTCGGTGCGTTTTTTAGAGGTTTCAGTAAGTTCTCTCTTAGCTGTCGCTATTTCATTTTCAAAATGCTAGACTTTTATTGGTAATAACCTGAGTACATCTCTTTCAGTCAGTTATAAAAGCATAACATTTTGAAAATAAGCAACAATATGAGTGTCTGCCCATTTTAAATTGAGATTTTAAAGAACTATTTATAGCTCTAGTATAGCTAAAGTACTATAAAGCTATATAAATTAGAACTTTGCGTTATTTATTTACACGTAACTACTATCCCATGTAGTATAGATTGCATATCTATATATCTATAAAAGTGAATGTGTGTGTGTGTGTGTGTGTGTGTGTGTGTGTGTGTGTGTGTGTGTGTGTGTGTGTGTGTGTGCATTTTCCTTCGCAATAACTACAGACTGGAAATTTAATATACAGTGTACTGAGATTTGGTAAAATCTATGTGATTGGTTTTCGCCCAGAAATTTGGCTGTTTAGGGATCAAAGTTCAACGATTTGACCTTTGAGAACTCTACCAAACTCCCCCTACAATTTTGGGTCTAAACACTTGAAATGTTGATATAGGTTCCTTGGACATAGATATACCTTAATAACTTAATTTGAGTCCAAAACAATAAATGTTAAGGTGGCATAATAGGGGTCAAAGTTTAAAAAATTGACCGTTTGGGATGGGGGGTGCTCGGCATACACCTCCAAACACCCGGGTTACGCCGGGACAAAATGCTAGTATATTATATATATAAAGGTGAACATGTCTGTGCGTGTGTCTGTGTACATTTCCCTACGCAATAACTCTGTCGATTTTTAGTCTACAGACTCCAAATTTGATATACAGAGTACTGAGATTTGGGAAATCTTTGTAATCCATTTTCGGCCAGAAAGTTGACTGTTAAGGGGTCAAAGTTCAACGATTTTACCTTTGAGAACTCTACCAAACTCCTCCGACAATTTTGGGTCTACGCACTTGAAATTTTAGATATAGGTTCCTTGGACATGGATCTAACTTAATAACTTGATTTGAGCCCAAAACAATAAATGTCAAGGGGTCATAATAGGGGTCAAATTTTAAAAAATTGAGCTCTGCAGTCTCTCCCAAATTACTCAGACAATTTCTGGTCTAAACATTTGAAATTTTACAAAAAGAGTATTCAGAGATAGGGCAAGCTTTTTAATAGGTTTGAGTCGAAAATTTTTAGTTACCAATATATAAATGTATGTATGTATGTTTGAAAAATTGTCTAAAAACACAAATATCTGTCGGTTTGGCGGTGGTCGTAACAGCAAAGACGTCAGATTTTTTTCCCGTTCTTTTCTCCTTCGCGGTACGGGTTCGAGCCTGCCTTCCTACTACCGCTTTTTTTCTTTCTTTCTTTTTTTTTTTTTTTGCTTAACATACACATCCAAACACCTGGGCAACGCAGGCCGAAATCTTAGTCTATATATCTATAAAAGTGAACGTGTCTGTCTGTCTGTCTGTCTGTCTGTGTGTCTGTCTGTCTGTCTGTCTGTGTACATTTCCCTACGCAATAACTCTGTCAATTTTTAGTCTATAGACGCCAAATTTAAAATACCGGGTACTGAGATTTGGGAAAATCGATGTGACGGGTGTCAGCCAGACATTTGGCTGTTAAGGGGTCAAATTTCAACGATTTGACCTTTAAGAACTCTACCAAACTCCTCCGACAATTTTGGGTCTAGACACTTGGAATTTTAGATATAGGTTCCTTGAACATGGATCTAACTTAATAAAGTGATTTGAGCCCGAAACTATAAATTTTTAGGGGTCATAATAGGGGTCAAAGTTTTAAAATATTAACCATTTTTTTTGTTTTTTTGCTTTTTTTGCAGAGCATACACCTCCAAACACCCGAGCAACGCCGGGCATCCCTGCTAGTATATATATAAAAGTGAAAGTGTCTGTGTGTGTATCTGTGTATCTGTGTGTCTGTGTACATTTCCCTATGCAATAACTCTGTCAATTTTTAGTCTACAGACTCGAAATTTGATATACAGGTTACTGAGATTTGGGAAAATCGATGTGATTGGTTTTTGGCCAGGAATGTGGCGATTAAGACGTCAAATATCAAAAATCGGCTAAAAATATTGATATCTTCCCCTTCAACTAGGCACTTTTCTACAAGGGGGGGTCACTTTTTTCGCCGATATTTTTGAAAGTTATCCTCTCTTTTAGATTGTCTAGCCTTAATTTTAAAAAATGTCTCTTCTGGTTTGGCGGTGGTCATAACAGCATAAACGTTAGGTTTTACCCCGTTCTTTTCCTCCTTTGCGGTACGAGTTCGAGCCTGCCTTCCTACTATCACTTTTTTTTTTTGCTCAACATACACATCCAAACACCAGGGCAACGCCGGGCGCCCATGCTAGTATATATATAAAAGTGAACGTGTCTATGTGTGTATGTGTGGGTGTGGGTGTGTGTGCGTGTGTCTGTGTACAGTTCCCTACGTAATAAATCTGTCAATTTTCAGTCTACAGACTCGAAATTTGATATACAGAGTACTGACATTTGGAAAAATTTTTGTAATCCGCTTTCGGCCAGAAATTTCACTGTTAAGGTGTTAAAGTTTAACGATTTGACCTTTGAGAACTCAACCAAACTCCTCCGCCAACTTTGGGTCTAAACACTTGAAATTTTAGATATAGGTTCCTTGGACATGGATCTAACTTAATAACTTGCTTTGAGCCCAAAACAATAAATTTTAAGGGGTCATAATAGGGGTTAAAATTGACAAAAAACTTACCTTTTTTTTTTTTTTTTTTTGCTCAGCATACACGTGCAAACACCCCGGCAACGCCGGGCACCCATCCGAGTCTATTATATATAGGGGTCAAAGTTTAAAAAATTGACCGCGCTTCTTTTTTTTTTTTTTTTTTTTTTGCTCACCATACACCTCCAAAAACCCGGGCAACGCCGGGCTATAATGCTAGTATATTAATAAATACGAAATCTGCATTAATCTAAATATCATATTTAAGCGTATTTTACGGCAGGTGAATTCTGGGCGGCCTGCTAGTTATTAATAATAACTGTCAATTTGATGCTACATTCATCTGATATTTGAATTCCAATTCTTTTAAATCTGATTGGCTGAAATAATATATCTGTTTTAAGGCTATTATCCAATCAAAAGTCGAGATGTTTTATATATAAAAAGAAAACGTATTAACTTGCTGCTGCTGATTGAATATGATTCTAGACGCCATTAGTTATAAAATGACACTTGTCATTTTGTTGCTAAATTCATCTCGTTTGATATTTGAATTCAAATTCTTTTAAATGCCATTTCTTTTCATCCTCCTTTCTATTTTTCTTCAACAAAAGATTAAAATATTCGAATCAGAATTTATTGGTTTCTTTTTTTCTCTTGCCTTTTTTCTTTTTCCGCCATTTTCTCTCCTTTCTGGAAAGCGGTCTATTATATCTCTATCGCATCGGTCGACCGCTCCGTCACGTTCCCCTGCGGAATTCCAGTCACATCTCATAGCGCATAGATTGAATAGATGCATCTTAATTTTTTAGATAGAATTTTCATTGGTCTGTCACGTACAAGTAAAAAAGATTATTATTGGTCTGACACGCTTCAATTTGGAACAGCATTTATGTTGGTGTGTCACGTTTTTTTGTGTCACGCTTTTTTGTGTGTCACGCTTTGTTGTTGGTACGCTTTTTTGTCTTGTAACATGTTTTTTTTCTTGGTGTATCCCGTTGTTTCCTTGGTGTGTCACGCTTCTTTTTTTTGTCACGTTTTTATTGATATGTCACGTTTTTTTTCTTGGTGTGTCCCGGTTTTTTTGTGTGTGTGTCACGCTTTTTGTTGATATGTCACGCTTTTTTGTTGGTGTGTCACGCTTGTCTGTTGGTCAGTCACGCTTTTTTGTTGGTGCGTCACGCCTTTTTGTTGGTGTGTCACGCTTTTTTGTTGGTCCGTCACGCTTTTTGTGGGTCCGTCACGCTTTTTTGTTGGTGCGTCACGCTGAGGTAGAAAACACCATTTCGTTGGTCTTAAAGAAAAATATAATTTTTCGCAAGTCTGTCATAAAACGTTTTAAACATTATTTTATCGATCTGTCATACTCACGTTTGAAATGTCGTTGTTCGTCGGTTTGTCACCCTCAAGCCTGTGAAATATTAATTCTTAGATTTGAAATATATCTCTCGCCGCTTTCTCACGCTTAAATTTAAAAAAAAACATTTCCCTTGGTCTGTCAGGCTTAAGTTTTAAACTGCATATTCGTTGGTTTGTCCCGTTTCAAACCGAAACATTGTTATTGGTCTGTCACGTCTAAGTCTGAAACATCATTTTCGCCAGTCTGTCATACCTGCGTTTTAAACACTATTTTGCCGGTATGTCGGTACTCTTACTCTTTATCTGTGCGTAAACCTAAACGTAGATTCCATGAACAAAGCTTCTTTCTTAGAACTGCACGCCTGTGGAATTGTCTTCCGTTCTCCTGCTTTCAAACTGACTACAATCTGATTGGGTTCAAGTCCAACGTAAACAAATTCTTGATGAGCCGTACCACTTAAGTTAACAAATTTACCGAATTTCCATTACTAACAATTACTATATTTTTCACTTGACTACTGTACACTCGTAACCCTTATCCTCGAGTGGTTTCTAGGCCTTAATAAGTGGTGATACCTATGCAAAAGAAAAAAATGCCGCGCTTTAGTTTGAAATGTCGTTGTTCATTGATCTGTCATGCTTAAGTCTGAAGGTATAGTTGCATAGTTTTTAACAGGTGCTTCTACAGTTTAATTAACCGTTTTTTTTTCGTAAGTAACGCGTCGATATTAACCGAGTAGAAGATCCGTTTAATAATTTCACAAAACCGCCACCTAACCTCCCCCTCCCCAAATTAAACGAGTCTTCTGCTCGGTTAATATCGGCGCGTTACTTACGGAAAAACGGTTAATTAAACTGCAGAAGCACCTGTTAAAATCTGTAGAAGCACCTGTGAAAAGCTGTACAAGTTTTATAATTGAATACCCCTCTTCCAATAAAAAAGGAACGAAAAACAACACAAAAAAGATGGCCGCCATTGAAAACTACTAGAGGCAACATTGGATTATGAAAATGTTGACATCTTCAAACCTACTTGCTGGCCCGAATTTTGAATGTGATATTGGTTCACAACTAGGGCCATGACAACAGCATATTCTATCTGAAGATAGCGGTTTCAATCCTACCCAAAGCCGACCAGAGGCTTACTTGACCAAAACGTGGTGAGATGACAACGACTATGGATGGCAGTAATTGCTGAGAATGCAGATTCGGAGTTCCTATCCCGTCGCGGTTACCACCTGACGAAGGCCAGAAGAATAGTTGGCCGAAACGTCGTGAAACAACAACTATAAAAGATGAGGATAATCGTTTGCAAAAAATAAAATTAGTTTACGTATGTCAGTAAAAACTTTGGTTCTTTTTGTTCGAACGATTCACCAGTCCTCAAAATGTTAAAATTGTATTTCCCTCGTTAAACGCACTGTTTGAAATGACCGCCTTTTTCCGACTGGCCGCATCTTTTTTGTCCGTTTCTTCCCGGCGAGTGTTCTTTCATTTTTCTATATCTGCGTTTCCATCTTCTTGCAAATGCGAAACAGCACAGCTTGCCGCCAGCACCACCGTCTTCATTTCCGCCATTGTTTGGAGAAAGAATAATAAAATATGGCGAAAGAGAGAGAGGGGGAGGGATAGAGAGAGAGAGAGAGAGCGACTCGTGAACGAGTCTCAATGATGGCTGTTGTATTTCCATATATGGTCATGTTTAGCTTGCGAAAAGAAAAAGACATGGAGTTCGTTTAGATTAGAACGCATCCATCTCCGCCAGGGACGAAACGAAATTATAAACGCTGCCATCATCGCAGCTGCGGCAGCGGTGGCAGTTGTTACAGCAAATGCAGTCGATATCTCACAGCATTTAACATCGTATCAACTGGGATAACCCACACCCACTCACATACAAAGATGTACTTATGTATCTAAAAATTATATACATATACATACATACATACATACATACATATATATATATATATATATATATATATATATATATGATTACTTAATTTAATCACATAGATTAATATACGAAAGTATAAATTTATGCGTAAATTTTAAGTATTTGCTTCAACAGTGCTTAATACGTAGGTAAAGCTAGGTAGTAAGTTATCAAATATATATGACAATTAAGCTACACAGAATATTCCGCGTTTCATTTCATTTCATCGCTAGGATTCATCATAAGCCTGATGAACCCTAGCGTGGATGAAGGGCGGAATATTCTGTGTATCTTCATTGCCAGATATATTTTATTACTTATTAATATATATATATATATATATATATATATATATATATATATATATATATATATATATATATATATATATATAAAATAAAATAAAAATTACAATTAAATTTACCAAAATGATCCAAGATGGTAAAATTAAAGTATATTATAAATATTACCGAATTAATATTTATAAGGTTATCTCAGCCAGATGTAAAAGCTCGATAAAACCAAATAGGAGATAGAGCTTATAATACGAGCAAACAGTTAATAAAACATATTTAAAAAAAACACTTGGAAATGAGTTAAAAACATATTTCATTTGAAAAGGAAACACTAGATAAGTGGTTAGTCCTTAATCTGTGTAGTTTCGAAGAAATACTTTCCTTCTCATAAGATGGTAGGAATTAGCAAAATGCGGGATCGGATTTTGCATACAAAAGTATTTGATGAAACAACAAGTAAGTCAAAGATCTTACTTGATAACAAAAAAAGTGAAGCAGAGGGAATATGGTGAAGAAAAAGGTGATTACACATGAATGGATAGTCTGGTGGAAGATAAAAAAATCCAGTGACGGTAAAATCCAAGTCTATAATTTAAAGAAAGTTAATTGAATTATTCATATCATGAGATATCTTCTGGAGCGGTAGAAGGATCCCACCATCTTTCCAGCGACCTTGGAAACAGACTTGATGTACGTGTTCCATTTCAGATCAGGATTAAAGGACAAACCCAGAAGCTTGTAAAAACATGGGGCCTCCCCAAGACGAGAGCCATCCATTTCAATTGATGCCAGATGGGGATCAGAGCGTTTATGATGTAAAGATAGGAGTTTGGTTTTAGATGCATTAAAGGTAACCATATATATATATATATATATATATATATATATATATATATATATATATATATATATATATATATACATTGAGTAAAACGATTCATAACTGTGTATTATAAATAAGTTTCAAAAATGAAAAACAAACAAAATCAAAATTGTTTTTCCTTTTGAAACTGATTTTTAATTCACAATTATGAATCGTTTTACTCAATATCAATATCGCTCTAGGATATCTTCTATAACTATTGAGCTTATTATATGTCGAAAGCACAATGGGAACTGTTTTCTTTGAAAAGTATAAATACTGTCTGTCTGTCTGTCTGTGTGTCTGTGTGTCTGTCTGTCTGTGTATATTTCCCTACGCAATAACTCTGTCAATTTTTAGTCTATAGACTCGAAATTTGAAATACCGGGTACTGAGATTTGGAAAAATCGATGTGACGGGTGTCAGCCAGACATTTGGCTGTTAAGGGGTCAAATTTCAACGATTTGACCTTTAAGAACTCTACCAAACTCCTCCGACAATTTTGGGTCTAGACACTTGAAATTTTTGATAGAGGTTTCTTGAACCTGGATCTAACTTAATAAAGTGATTTGAGCCCGAAACAATAAATTTTAAGGGGTCATAATAGGGGTCAAAGTTTTAAAAAATTAACCATTTTTTTGTTATTTTGTTTTTTTTTGCACAGCGTACACCTCCAAACACCCGAGCAACGCCGGGCACCCCTGCTAGTATATATATATATATATATATATATATATATATATATATATATATATATATACGTGTGTGTGTATGTATATGTGTGTAGCGTCTTTTCCGGTCCAACTTTGGAAATACTCCATTTTATTATTTTTCTTAATTCGCTTTTTTTTGTTTGTTTCATTTTTTTTATCTCATTCCTTTAAACAAGATGGCGTCTTACATACAACTATTAAGCTGTACTCCTGTTTGAGCATTGTTGAATTAAAATATATATGCGTAATTTATTAAATTATTTTGTATTATTCTAGCTGGCTGTCCGACGTGGCCCAGTCGGGCAATACGCTTAAACATGATATTTTAGATTTACTAGTACATTAAAATAAACTCTGCTTTTTAGACTCCAGGTCTAATCCCCCTCTAATATATATATATATATATATATATATATATATATATATATATATATATTTTAAAAGAGTGTAGCCATCAACAATTGTGGGTTTTTTTTAAAGGTTTTCATCATATTTTTATTTTAAAATATTTTTATAACGCGTTTCGAGCTTAGGGTGTGCTCTCTTCAGATATTTTCGTAAAAAGTTTTTCTTTAAAATGGGAGTTTGTGGATATGCCTCCGCTGATATTAAATATGTTTTTCATAATGGCGCGATGCGTGTGTTCAGTGTTTAGACGTTCTGTCTCCAAGTGTAAGTGTTTCACTGTGACCGGTCAAAGTTAGTTTCAAAGAGTGTTTTTTAGTCCATATGGTGAAGGTTTTTATGGCTTCTTTAGGGTTCTTTTTTATTTATTAAAGACTTTCTTTCCCCATGTATAGCATACACTCACACACAATCCCATACGCATACATATATATTCATGTACATGTACACATGCACACGCACACAGGCACACACACATACACACACGTACATACATAGAAATATATGTAGGAGCATACATATATACACATATACATACCCACCTACACACCCACACACGTACCCGCATACATCCACCGCTAACAATTATTTTTATTTTTTTATTTTTTATTTTATATATATATACACTTTTTTTTTTTCCCCCTACCAAAACACGCATGTATATATGCGCTTAATCATTCAGACATATGTACACGCACCCACACACACACAAGTAAGATGGAGAATAATAGGTAGAAGATATATATATACACACATACACGCACATACACACATATATGTACACACATATATGTATGTGCACATACACTCACAAACATCCACATACTATGTAGGCACATACACATACACACACACATGCACACACACAGACATATGCAGGGGCTCACACATACGCGTATATCCATATTCACACGAACACATTTACCCACTCATACATGTGCATACATATGTATATATACATACATACACACATACATACGGATGTGTATATACTCATCCACCCATATATATATATATATATGGGCACATGCACTCACAATCCCACACACACATACATATTCATACATCCCACCTTATGTATATATTGGTTGAAGTTTCCTTTCCAATCCATGCACATATGCATACATGGATTCGGTCACCCAAACATAAGTGCACGTATACATACAAACAAGATGTAGCATAGATAACAGATGATATATAATTATACACACACGCATACACAATCATATGTGTACACCCACGCACATACACATATACACACACACATGCGCGCACACACACACACATACGTTTAATTTCTAGTTGTTTGTTTAGTTAAGAGAAATGGTACTGTACTGGGTATGGGCGCGCGCACCCGCGAAAGTGCGCGTGTGCCTTATTGTGCTTTTTTGTTGTTTTGTGTGTGAGGGTTCACACCTACCCAAGCATGCATGCGTGTAAGTGTATTTTGTGTTTTGCCTATTTATGTGTATAATTATGGAGAGACGTTTAAGGCGGGGTTAAACTTTGTTATGAAATTTTTTTCTTGAGTTAGCAAGTAGAAGTAGTTGTCAGTTTGGAAGATGGGCATTATCTCGAATCTGCCTCCACTGCATGTGTGTATATGTTGTGATACATGTAGGTGTCTATTTTCCGCGATTTTGATGTTGGATCGGTGTAGGGCTACTCTATTACTAAGGTTTTTTGTAGCGCCTATGTAGAATTTATCGCATGCTGGACATTTTATTACATAGATCACGTTTTTTGAGGTGCAATCTAGGTTTTTTTTTTTAATTTTGAATGTTTGTATGGGGTTCGCAAATGTGTATGTGTTTCCCTCTAATATTATGTTGCAGACTCCACATCGTTGTTTGTTGCATTTTGTGACTCCTTTTGTTGCGTTTTGATTGAGTTTGGATGAGGTAAGAATGCGTTTTAGGTTTTTGGGTTGGCGTTTGCTTTTTATTATTTTTGTTGTTTTAAGGAAATTGTTTAGTTTGCTGTTTTGGTTAAGTAGGACGAGGTTTTTCGTTATCTCTGTGAAAAGTTCAGGGTTGTTTGTGTTGTGTGTGGAGACGTATGTTAGGATTTGTTCTTTGTTTCGTTCTTTAGGGGTTCTCAAATCTTCTACTGGTATATTTGTCGCAAGTTGGATCCCTTTGTCTATAAGTTGTGATGGGTATTTTCTTTTTCTTAAATTTATTCGTAGTTCCTTGAGTCGGATTTTTCGAAGGTTATTGTCCGTGATTATGGTGCAGATTCTACGTGCTAGGGTGTAGGGAATTGATTTTATGCAGCTTTTAGGGTGGTGACTTTTAAAGTGTAGGTATTGTTGGGTGTCTGTAGGTTTGCGGTAAATGTCTGTGATAATGTTATTGTCTTTAATCTTTATCAGTATGTCTAGGAAAGGTAATTCTGTAGAGCTTTGTTCTATGGTGAATTTAATTTTTAGGTGTAGGTTCTGGAGTATGGTGTGTAAGTCTGTGATGTCCCCCCATGTGGGTTTCCATAGGATGAAGCAGTCATCTAAGTACCTTTTCCATGATTCTACAAACAGTATTTTAGTGCTGTGGCCAAATTTTTGTTCTATTTTTTTATATAGGGTTTCTTCTAGGTAGGCTAATGTAAGGGTTGCGTAAGTCGGTGCCATTTTCGTTCCCATTGCTGTACCTAGTGTTTGGATGTAGTTGGTATTGTTGAATTCGAAGGAATTATTATTTAGAATTATGTCTATACTATCGATAATGAATTGCTTTGTGAATCTGGGATGTAGTGTTTGTGCGTGTCTGTTGATCCAAAATAGTATTGCTTCTTTTCCTAATTCATGGGGTATATTACTATATAAACTACTAACGTCAAATGTAACTAATAGTGTCCCGTTTTCTACTGTATGTGGTAAGGTAGTGAGAAAATGGATGTCGTCCCTTATGTAGCTCTTAACTTGATCTGTGAAAGGTTGTAATAAGATGTCTATTAAGTTGCTAAGTCTGCTTGTCGGACAGGCTGGTCCTGCTACAATGGGTCTAAATGTAAGGTCGCTAGGGTTTGGAGCGCTAATATATTCTGAGTTTTGTGTATCGATGGCAAGTTTTATTGTGCCAGATTTGTGTATTTTAGGAAGTCCGTAGAAGTTGTTAGTCTTTGTAATGAAATTTGTGAGGAAGTCCTTTTCTTTCTTTTTTAATATTTTGTTGTGTGTTGTACAAAGTTTTGTGATTTTTAAGATGGTGGTGTTATCTATGTTGGTACTAATGGGTTTATAGTAGTGTTTGTCATCCAGTAATTCTGTAATTTATGTTTCATAATACGTTCTGTCCATGATTACTACGGCACTGCCTTTGTCTGCTTCTTTTATTATTATGTCATTATTATTACGGATCTTTTCGAGTGCTTGTTTTTGCTTATGTGTGAGGTTGCTTGTGGTTTTGTGTTTTTTTTGGAGGTTAAGGTTCCAGAGATTTTCGAAGTAGCTGTTTAGTTCTTTTGTGTTGTTCTGTTTATTAGGGAAATATGTTGATTTGTTTTTTACTAAAGAATCATCTTTGTCCCCTTTGTTATCTAGTGTTTCTATTAGTCTAAATTTCCGTTCGAATTCTTTAAGGTCCTTTTTTAGTTCTGCTATATTGCTTTTAGGGGTGGGGCAGAATTTGAGGCCCAGCTTCAGTATTTCCATTTCGTTCTTTGATAAGGAGTATGTGGATAAATTGATGATTTTGGGTCTAATTTTTTCTAACCTGGAATTGTTGTTCCCTGGGGGCTTCCTAAAAAATGCTGGGAGTTGTTTGTTTCCTTGTTTCGAGGAGTGGTGTGTTTTAGGGTGGTGTGATGTCTCCTTGTAAAATGAGTGTCGTGTACAATATTGTGAGGGTTCAGTGATAAATGGTTGAATGGGTTGTCGTTATATGTTTTTTGTGTTGGATAGTTGTGTTTCAGTTGGAATTGGTGTTGCTGTTGAGGATACATGCATTGTTGTATAGGGTTGTGTTGTCGGGGTTTGTTGTAGGGGAGGTCTGTTTGTTGGGATTGGTGTTGCATGGGATATTCTGATTGTTCCCGTTGATGGGGGAGGTGCCTTAGGGGTTTGTTTCTTTGTGTGGGATATGAGGGGTGAGAGTTGTAGGTAGTGTTTTGAATTATGTGATGTCTCAGGTAGTTGTGTTGCATTGTGAGGGTGTTTTGGTAGGGGTTGTTTAGTAGAGGTATTTTTTCGTTGTTTGTGTTAGCGATGTAGTGTCTGTGGGAATGGACTTTTGATTGTGTTCGCTGAATTGGGTGGTAATAGTTAGGTTTGTATTGCTTAGGATTGTATATAAGTGGGTATTTTTGTGGAGATGTATTGTGTGGTATGTTGTCCGGTGTGTTGTGTTTGTTAATGGTGCGGGTTCTTGTGTAATTTTGAGGTGTTATTAGTGTGCGTTTTGGCTGGGCCAGTTGTTGGGAATTTGTGTAAGATGTGAATATATTGTGGTTGCTTCTTTGTGTGTAGTTGTATCTGTTGTGTGGATGTGTTTGTGTATGGTGTATGTTTCGTTTCTTACCTTTGTTATGTGATCTCTGTGTTTGCGGATATCGTGTAAGAGTGTTCTGTTCCTGGTTGTCCTTGTATGTGTTTGTCGATTGTTTGCTTTTTTCTTTTTCCGGCAGGTTTTTTAGCCAGGTTATTTTCCGTCCAATGATTTCCCTGGATTTTTCCTCCTCTTTTTTGCATTCAGAATCCCAGAGTTCTAAGAGGAGTTGGTGTGTTTCCTTGGGGCAGAGTTCCTTGATTTTTTTAAATACTTTATTGTCAATTTCTGTGTACTTCTCCGTAGAGTGTACTTTTTTGTCTTCCCGTATGTCGATTTCGGCTTGAAGTTTTGAAATACTTAGGGCTTTTTTAATTTTCACTTGTTCCTCTGTATCTTGTGGTGTAATTTTTTCCCGGAATTTATATGGAATGAATTGGTCCTCCATCGTTAGAAATGTCTTGTATGTTGCTGCGGTGTCACTGCATTTTACTGCATGGTAAAAAGCCATTTTTCTTTGTTTAAGGAGGATGTTCCAGTTTTGGAGATTCCGTTTCTTGGTTTTTAGTACTTCATTCTGTATGTATGGTCTTCTAAAGTATTCGAGGTATTCTTGTTGTGATTTGAGTTGGTTAATGATTTCCTCAAATTGTATCTCTTTCTTATCCTGTTGGTTGGAAATGAGCTGGATTATTCTGTCCATTTTCTCATTTAGTTGCTGCAATCCGTCCTCGAGATGTTTGTGTTCTATGGAGAGGTTTGTCTGTGAATCCATCAGGTCCTCCAGAGACTTTTTTCTTGTTGCTGGCATTCTGTCGTTGTAGTTATTTATATTTAAAGTGATGGTTGTGTAGTTCCAACGAGAGAAAAAATGTATATTTAAAAGAGTGTAGCCATCAACAATTGTGGGTTTTTTTTAAAGGTTTTCATCATATTTTTATTTTAAAATATTTTTATAACGCGTTTCGAGCTTAGGGTGTGCTCTCTTCAGATATTTTCGTAAAAAGTTTTTCTTTAAAATGGGAGTTTGTGGATATGCCTCCGCTGATATTAAATATGTTTTTCATAGTGGCGCGATGCGTGTGTTCAGTGTTTAGACGTTCTGTCTCCAAGTGTAAGTGTTTCACTGTGACCGGTCAAAGTTAGTTTCAAAGAGTGTTTTTTAGTCAATATGGTGAAGGTTTTTATGGCTTCTTTAGGGTTCTTTTTTATTTATTAAAGACTTTCTTTCCCCAAATATCACAAATGTCACAAATATACCAGTAGAAGATTTGAGAACCCCTAAAGAACGAAACAAAGAACAAATCCTAACATACGTCTCCACACACAACACAAACAACCCTGAACTTTTCACAGAGATAACGAAAAACCTCGTCCTACTTAACCAAAACAGCAAACTAAACAATTTCCTTAAAACAACAAAAATAATAAAAAGCAAACGCCAACCCAAAAATCTAAAACGCATTCTTACCTCATCCAAACTCAATCAAGACGCAACAAAAGGAGTCACAAAATGCAACAAACAACGATGTGGAGTCTGCAACATAATATTAGAGGGAAACACATACACATTTGCGAACCCCATACAAACATTCAAAATTAAAAAAAACCTAGATTGCACCTCAAAAAACGTAATCTATGTAATAAAATGTCCAGCATGCGATAAATCCTACATAGGCGCTACAAAAAACCTTAGTAATAGAGTAGCCCTACACCGATCCAACATCAAAATCGCGGAAAATAGACACCTACATGTATCACAACATATACACACATGCAGTGGAGGCAGATTCGAGATAATGCCCATCTTCCAAACTGACAACTACTTCTACTTGCTAACTCAAGAAAAAAATTTCATAACAAAGTTTAACCCCGCCTTAAACGTCTCTCCATAATTATACACATAAATAGGCAAAACACAAAATACACTTACACGCATGCATGCTTGGGTAGGTGTGAACCCTCACACACAAAACAACAAAAAAGCACAATAAGGCACACGCGCACTTTCGCGGGTGCGCGCGCCCATACCCAGTACAGTACCATTTCTCTTAACTAAACAAACAACTAGAAATTAAACGTATGTGTGTGTGTGTGCGCGCATGTGTGTGTGTATATGTGTATGTGCGTGGGTGTACACATATGATTGTGTATGCGTGTGTGTATAATTATATATCATCTGTTATCTATGCTACATCTTGTTTGTATGTATACGTGCACTTATGTTTGGGTGACCGAATCCATGTATGCATATGTGCATGGATTGGAAAGGAAACTTCAACCAATATATACATAAGGTGGGATGTATGAATATGTATGTGTGTGTGGGATTGTGAGTGCATGTGCCCATATATATATATATATATGGGTGGATGAGTATATACACATCCGTATGTATGTGTGTATGTATGTATATATACATATGTATGCACATGTATGAGTGGGTAAATGTGTTCGTGTGAATATGGATATACGCGTATGTGTGAGCCCCTGCATATGTCTGTGTGTGTGCATGTGTGTGTATGTGTATGTGCCTACATAGTATGTGGATGTTTGTGAGTGTATGTGCACATACATATATGTGTGTACATATATGTGTGTATGTGCGTGTATGTGTGTATATATATCTTCTACCTATTATTCTCCATCTTACTTGTGTGTGTGTGGGTGCGTATACATATGTCTGAATGATTAAGCGCATATATACATGCGTGTTTTGGTAGGGAAAAAAAAGTGTATATATATATATATATATATATAAAATAAAAAATAAAAAAATAAAAATAATTGTTAGCGGTGGATGTATGCGGGTACGTGTGTGGGTGTGTAGGTGGGTATGTATATGTGTATATATGTATGCTCCTACATATATTTCTATGTATGTACGTGTGTGTATGTGTGTGTGCATGTGTGCGTGTGCATGTGTACATGTACATGAATATATATGTATGCGTATGGGATTGTGTGTGAGTGTATGCTATACATGGGGAAAGAAAGTCTTTAATAAATAAAAAAGAACCCTAAAGAAGCCATAAAAACCTTCACCATATGGACTAAAAAACACTCTTTGAAACTAACTTTGACCGGTCACAGTGAAACACTTACACTTGGAGACAGAACGTCTAAACACTGAACACACGCATCGCGCCACTATGAAAAACATATTTAATATCAGCGGAGGCATATCCACAAACTCCCATTTTAAAGAAAAACTTTTTACGAAAATATCTGAAGAGAGCACACCCTAAGCTCGAAACGCGTTATAAAAATATTTTAAAATAAAAATATGATGGAAACCTTTAAAAAAAACCCACAATTGTTGATGGCTACACTCTTTTAAATATACATTTTTTCTCTCGTTGGAACTACACAACCATCACTTTATATATATATATATATATATATATATATATATATATATATATATATATATATATATATATATATTCAGTAATCTGATTGATAATTTAAAATTCAAATTAGAATTAAATTAAAAATCTGTTTCACAAGAAGGGACAACAACAAAGTCAATAATTTGTACGATCGTTTCGCAAAACAATGTTTTTATTGTTGTAGACATTAAGCCACGGACTATAATTTTTACATATAGTATTTTTAAACAAACAAAGTTTCCTCGTCAGCAAAAGTATTGGAAAGGGTTTTAATATATGTAAAAGGCACCATAAATAAACCTAGCATTAATAGTGAGGCAGATGTACCTTTTGATTCTTCGCCTTTTGAAATCAATAATCAACGACAAAGCATTCATATGGATGTTAATTGTAGCTTTTCAACTTATGAAATCAGTATTTTAATATATATATTAAATATATATATATATACGTGTGTGTGTGTGTGTGTGTGTGTGTGTGTGTGTGTGTGTATGTGTGTGTGTGTGTGTGGCTTCTGTAGCTTCTGTTCCGGTCCAACTTTGGAAATACTCCATTTTATTATTTTTCTTAATTCGTTTTTTTTGTTGTTGTTTTTTTTTATCTCATTCCTTTAAACAAGATGGCGTCTTACATAAAATTGCTAATTGTCGACGGAATTCATTATCAATCATGACGGACTCTTGTTGCAAAGTTATGCTATCATAAAAAACCTTGACACTTCCAAAGCATGTGGACCCGACCTCATCCCAGCTGTGCTATTAAAAAAGTGCTCAGCCGAAGTAGCTCCAGTTCTCTCCAAACTCTACAACAAATGCCTTAATGAATCTTGCTTTCCGAGCTGTTGGAAAACTGCTTCTGTGGTACCAGTATTCAAGAATTCTGGCGAAAGAACTGACCCATTAAATTATCGCCCTATTAGCCTCCTCCCACTTTTTGCCAAAATATTTGAGACCTTAGTTAACCATGCTCTAGTCCAGCACCTTACAGATGCTAAACTTCTGACCGACCATCAATATGGATTTAGACAAGCCCGTTCCACGGCAGACATCCTCACTGTAATCTCTGAACGCATATACCATTCACTGGACAAAGCGGGAGAGGGCAGAGCGGTAGCTTTAGATATATCTAAGGGTTTTGACAGGGTATGGCATGAGGGTCTCCTCAGGAAGATTAGATCTTACGGTATCACTGGTAGAATACTTAACATAATTAAATCCTTCTTAGATAAGAGAAAAATCCAGGTTGTCCTCGACGGTCGTACGTCTAAACAATATAATATAAATGCGGGAGTGCCCCAGGGATCTATCCTTGGTCCTCTGCTGTTCCTGATATTCATAAATGACCTCCCCGACAAAATTGCCTCTGAGATGGGTATATATGCTGATGACACCACACTCTATAGCAGGCACAACAGGAAAACAAATGAACATATATCTAAAGTAATGGCAGAAACACTAGAGGATGACCTCAAATCAGTAGTGGAATGGGGACAAAAATGGATGGTAACGTTCAATGCCACCAAGACAAAACTGGTTTCATTCAATAATTACAAGAAACCTTCTCTACCACCTATAGCAATGGCCAACAACTCTTTAGCTGAGAGTACGTCTTTCAAGCTCCTTGGCCTAACGTTCTCAGGAAACATGAGCTGGAACAATTACATCGAGGGCATTGCCAGGGCCGCTGCGAGGAAGGTGGGCTCTCTCTACCGTGCTAGAAAACTTCTAACACCCGAAAGTATCCTGTACCTCTATAAGGCCACTATTCGCCCATGTATGAAGTATTGCTGTCACATTTGGGCCGGTGCATCGGCTACTAGTCTCTCGCTCCTTGATAGGGTTCAAAAGAGAGTCGCAAATCTGATAGGCCCTAAACTGGCATCAAAACTTCAGCCTCTGTCCCATCGTCGAAACGTTGCATCCCTCTGCCTGTTCTACAAGTATTTTAATGGTGAATGCTCTGAAGAACTGCAAGCACTTGTGCCCCCACGATGTGAACACCCTCGACAGACCCGACAAGCTGCAAAATCCCACCCCCACACTGTAGAGATCCCTAGATGTAAAAGATCTTTCTACTCCAGTAGTTTCTTCCCCAGAACTGCTAGACTCTGGAATTCCATTCCAGGTCACTGCTTCCCCAACTGTACTGACATGCAGAAGTTCGTGCAACGTGAACCAACATCTCGCTGCCCTAATCCCTACATAGTACCCCAGTAGATGTTTCCCCTGATAGTAGCCCCCGTACATTAAAGTGGCAATGTGCCTTGTTTGGGGTGAAAATGTAATTAAAAAAAAAAATTTTTAATGAAACATAAACGTTTCTGTGTAGCTTACTTGCTAAAAGTATTTTTTATACAACTATTAAGCTGTACTCCTGTTTGAGCATTGTTGAATTAAAATATATGTGCGTAATTTATTAAATTATTTTATAATATTCTAGCTGGCTACCCGACGTGGCCCGGTCAGGCAATACGTTTAAACAGGATATTTTATTTATACAGATTGCGTATGCATTATTATAGAATCAATAATCTATTGATTATTATCTATTAGGATGAATAATTTGCCCGATGGACTAATTCGCAAAATAAATAAATAAAAATAAAAAATAATTCGTTACATCAAGGGTCCATCCTAGGCCCAACTCTCTTCCTGATACAATTCTCTATCTATATTAAAGCCAAGTACGTGCAAGGATGGAGTACTGCTGCCACATCTGGACAGGAGCTGCTAAAAAAGTCTATCCTGCCTTGACAGAGTACAAAATAGACTTTGTGGCCTAGTGGGGGACGCCCTTTTCTCTTCCCTGCAACCTCTCCCACAGAAGAGGCGTTGTGTGACATATTTCCATTCTATGGAGGTCAGGTTCGAACGAACACCCCATAATTTTATTATACCATATTTCTTCAAACTGAAACATAATTATCAAAGTATACTTACGCAGATAGATATGAAAAGTCTTTATTAAAGTTTGTGCCTATTTCCATTCTATGGAGGCCAGGCGCGAACTCAGACCCCACAATTTTATTATACCATCCCTATTTAAGTTAAAACACACTTATCAAAGTATTCTTATGTACATCTATATCAAAAACACTTGCAAACGTTTTTTTTTTTGTAAATTTTTATTTCCATACTTTGTGGACCAGGCACGAACGCAGACACCACAATTTTAATGAATAACTGTTCTGCCAGATCAAACATATCCATTCCTGTGTCTCGATACATCTTCTATCATTATATGTAATCAGTTTTTTTAAAATAGTCAACTATATAGGAGCCTATTCGTGACCAGAGACACACACAGAGACAGACATTCAGCTTTATATATATATATTGGTCTTACCATCAGCCAGAAGAAAACTCAAGTCATGGGACAAGCAACCGCCTCCCCACGGCACACCACTAGAGGTCGTACGCCAGTTTCAATATCTAGGCTCCACTACTTCAGACACCCTCTCATTGGACGTGGAGCTAAACAAAAGGATTGGAAAGGCATCTACAACCCTCTCTAAACTAACTAAAAGAGTCTGGGAAAACAGACACCTTACCACCTCCACCAATATGACCGTCTACAGAGCATGCATTCTCAGTGTTCTACTGTATGGGAGTGAATCCTGGACTACATACTCAACACAAGAGTGGAAACTCCAGGTCTTCCATATGAGGTGTATACGTAGGATACTTGATATCACATGGCAGGACAGAGTGAGTAATACTGATGTTCTGCATTTACTCCCTACTGCGTGAGTGACGTCTTCGCAGGATGGATGATGGGCGCATCCCTAAAGACCTTCTCTATGGCGAGCTTGCCTCAGGCTCAAGAAAGAGGGGGCGACCCCATCTTCGCTACAGGGATGTCTGCAAGCGTGACATGAAGGCTCTCTCGGTGGACAGGAATACATGGGAAGCCTCTGCAGCTGACAGAACTGCCTGGAGAAAAATAATACGCCAGGGGATTATCATCAGCGAGAGGACCCTCCATGTTGAAAATGCTGCAAAGAGAGCTAGGAGAAGAGCGAGTGTACAGGCGGAACAACCGGACGAAGCGGCAAATTGCATAACAACCTTCGTATGTCAAGGCTGTGGCAGACTATGCAAATCAAGAACTGGTCTCTACAGTCACAAAAAGGATGCAAACAGGCAACATCTTAATACGGCGCTGATCCATAGTCGTTTCGACTGACGGATGCCACACACACACACACACATATATATATATATATATATATATATATATATATATATATATATATATATATATATATATATATATATATATATTTAGTAATGTGATTGATAATTAAAAATTCAAATTAGAATTAAATTAAAAATCCGTTTTATAAGAAGGAACAACAACAAAATCAATAATTTGTACGATCGTTTCGGAAAACAATGTTTTTATTGTGGTAGACATTAAGCCACTGACAATAATTTTTACATATAGTATTTTTAACAAACAAAGTTTCCTCATCAGCAAAGTTTTTGTAAAGGGTTTTTAATATATGTGAAAGACACCATAAATAAACCTAGCATTAAAAGTAAGGCAGGTGTATCTGGAAAAAATTAAAATAAAGGTATGTATTTACTTGATAAGAAAATTAATATGGGTTAAAGATAGAAATAAAATAGAATACAATTATAAATCTGAATTTGGTTTAAATACAATATTATCTATATATCTATAAAAGTGAACGTGTCTATCTGTCTGTCTGTCTGTGTACATTTCCCTACGCAATAACTCTGTCAATTTTTAGTCTATAGACTCGAAATTTGAAATACCGGGTACTGAGATTTGGGAAAATCGATGTGATGGGTGTCAGCCAGAAATTTGGCTGTTAAGGGGTCAAATTTCAACGATTTGACCTTTAAGAACTCTACCAAACTCCTCCGACAATTTTGGGTCTAGACACTTGAAATTTTTGATATAGGTTCCTTGAACCTGGATCTAACTTAATAAAGTGATTTGAGCCCGAAACTATAAATTTTAAGGGGTCATAATAGGGGTCAAGTTAAAAAAAATTTACTCTTTTTTTTTTGCTCAGCATACACCTCCAAACACCCTGGCAACGTCGGGCTGCAATTCTAGTAATAATATATTTCTAATAATATATATATATATATATATATATATATATATATATATATATATATATATATATACTGCATATCAAATTATTAACGAGTTTACATTTTTTTTAAATATTTAAGGAACGAGTGAATAGAAATCCATGAAATTTGGAGAAAGTGCTTACAATACAGTCGTGTCTGCACAAATAATTAACAAGAACACGGAAAGTAAAGGCATACAATAATATATTAGGCAGAAAAGTTATATACGTATTTACATGTCTTCAGATATACTTCAGTTGGAGATATTCCGGCAGGTGGCGTGTTGTAAGTCTTACTGGAGGCAATATAGGCGTCTTGCCTATTTGGCGGTCGGTTGCCGAACTCTCCCGGTATTGGTGATTGATACCTTTATATATCTCACTCACCCACCTATGTTAATTAATGGGCGTCTCCACAACAAATACTATTCAGCTACTCCAGTCCGAAAATAAAAGTATTTAAAGCAGTATTAGCGAAACTATGGCAGAAGATAGGAATATATGTTGATTTCAGTGTGTCAAGTTATTAACGAAGTTGAGAAAAAACACAATATACCCATAACTTGTTTATTGAAATAATTTTCAAACATTAAATGAACTAGGGAAAATGCTTAGAAAACAATAATTACATAGCAATTTCTACGATGACATAATTAGTAGGGATATATGCGATCCTTTTTTATGAATGACTTGTAAAAGACGTTGGTCCATAGAATTAGCCAAATTTGTGATTTCGTCGATAGTTATTCCTCGCGATACTTCTTGGAGAGCATCCCACAACTCATCTTTGCGTCGACTAGCATAGAGGCGTCTCTTCACGATACTCCAAAAGTTCTCCATTGTGTTCAAATCTGGTGAATTTGCATACCACTCCATCTTCCGTAGCCCAGGGAACCCCAGTTGTTGCAAATATTCTTTGCTTTTGTTTGCTGCATGAGAGGAAGCATTATCCTGCATAAAAATAATGGTTCTTCTGAACATCAACCATTGCTTCTTCAGCCATGGTTCAAAGTGCTCTTCAGAAAAGCTATGTAAGCATTTGACGTAATTTTTACTCTTTCTGGGACTCTCCATGGGCCAACTAAAGTATCTCCGATAATCCTAGACGTTGAATCTCTATGGTTCCAGGTGAGCATTATCTGAAGATGGCGGTTTCAATCCTCCCCAAACCAGACAAGAGGTTTACTTGGCAAAAAACGTGGTGAGACAACAACAACTATGGAAGACAGTAATTACTCAGCATTCCTATCCTGTCGCGGTTAACCACCTGAAGAAGGCCAGAGTACTAGTTGGCCGAAACATGATGAAACAACAACACCTATGAAGATGAGGATAAATGAAATAGTGATTTCATTTCGATTTTTTTAACTCATTGCTTTAAAGAAAGAAGAATAATTTCTATCGACAATTTGAAAATTTTTGTAAAAATTTAAAATTGAAAATTGTCGGTGGAAATCCTTATCAGTTATGACAGGCTTTTGTCGCGAGAAAATATTAATTACATGTAAACGTTTGTACAGCTTACTTGCCAAAAGTATTTTAATACTACTATTAAGCTGTACTCTGTTTGAGCAATGTTGAATTAAATACTGAAAATATTATTTATATATATATATATATATATATATATATATATATAACTACTTCATTTACTCACATAAACCTTATATACGAAAGTATAGATTTATGCGTAAACTTTAAGTATTTACTTCAAAAGTGCTCAATACGTAGGTAGAGCTAGTTAGTAATTTATAAAATATATATGGCGATTAAGCTACACTGAATATTCTGCGTTTCATCCACTATAGGATTCGTCAGGCTTATGCGCGAATTCTGTGGTTGTTTCTTGTTTTTATATATGTTGAGGATTTTTAGTTAGCCAATCAGCTTTCTAGTATCCACCGCGCCCCTTCGGTGACATGAATATAGATAAACGATCACACATATATGTATATATATATGTATATATATGTGCATGTATGTGTGTACACATAGGTATATTTATATATATATAAAAAAAAGGGAAGGAAAACGTCTACCTTAAACCACTAACCTAGTTCTAAAACAGATCCTTTGTTCGATAAAATGCATGCTCATATATATATATATATATATATTATTTACATATATATATATTGTTGTGAAGGAACATAACTGGCTATACACCGGTTACAAACTGTATATATATATTGGACTGTTTGGCAGACAGCGGCAGACAGCGGCAGACAAGCAGTCGCAGTAAGACGGATAGTCTTACGTGTTGATTATCAGACTTTCTTCCCCATACTTGTTACTATGTACTTCTATTTACCTTAGGCGAGCAGCCTTACGTTTCTGTATTATAAATAAACCCCATTACACATACCACTCGGTGTAACTCACGTTTGTCTTTATTTCCTAAGTATTTAGGAATATAACATATATATATATATATATATATATAGTAAAACTGGTAATTAGTAAATCAACAGTGACAGCTACTTAGATATGTTGCAGAATTACTTTATTCCGCAACTTGAACAATTAAACTTGAAAGATGATACAATGTTTCAACAAGATGGAGCTCCTTGTCACTTTGCTCGGCGTGTTAGACAGTTTCTAAATCAGGAATTTCCTAACAGATGGATCGGAAGGGGTGGACCATTTCATTGGCCTCCACGTTCGCCAGATTTGACTCCATTAGATTTTTTATGGGGACATGTGAAAACAATTGTGTATGCAACCAAACCTAGTTCATTGGAAGATTTGAAAGCTAGAATAACTAATGTGATTTCAGGCATTACTATAAATCATTTGGCAAATGTTTTTTGTGAACTGCAAAATCGTATTACCCTTTGTATTGCTAATGATGAAGGGCATGTGGAAAGTTAAATAAAATTTCAATAAAAGCTTAAAAAATATAGATTTACTTCTTTCAAATCCATTTTATAGATTATTTCTATTGCAAATACAAATGAAGTTATGAATTTTTTAAAGTGCACACGGATTTATGGACATCCTGTGTATATATATACAAGTTAGAAAAGGATTTCATCCAAGGCATAAAAATTGTTAAACAAAATGTTTTTACTATAGGCTTTAAAAATAAAGGTACAAGATTCAATTTGAAATTTATTTATCTTCAAAGTGCACTTTTATAAATTTTCCAAAGTAAGGTATAAACATTTAATACCTTACATTTTGTTTAACAAGTTTCATGCCTTGGATGAAATGCTTTTCTAACTTGTATCGTATCTTTTTAAGATTATATTTTATTTAATCTATTAATTCGGATTTAAAAAAAGATGAATGTGCTTTTGTATGTATTTATAAAAACTCTCCGCCTCTCTATTTCAGATTGTATTTCTCCTCACACCACAACTCATTTTTGACAAACCCCTCTTTGTATTATTACAGGTTTGAATATTCTCTCTGTTTCAGTTCGTAATTCTCCTCATACCACACCTTTTTTTGCAACTCTCTCTTTGTCATACATGTCTGAATAATGAGAAAATCTGAATTTTTTAACAAAAACTTTAAAATAACTTTTTTAGATTAAATTTTTTTAAACTTCTTTCAGAATAGAAAATCTTTACAATTTAATAGGGAACATATTTCATATAGGTTTCATTAAAAATATTCAGTAGATAACGAGAAAAATAGAGATGAAAATTTCAAAAGGAGTGTATAACTGGTTACGCTCAATAGTAGTCCTCGCTAGCGAAAGACTTTGTTATTGTTATTCTATTATTATTATTTAAAACATTTTGTGTCCTGCGCTTTCGCGCAAGGACTAATACAGGGTGTCCAAAAAGTCACTAAAGAGTTTTCAACTTAAATAGATTCTTTATTTTTGATATCTTTCTGTAATTTTAATACAAACTGATGAACACATTGTGAAATTTTAAAAATAAAAATTCAAACAATCTTTATTTATAAAAATAATGTCTTTTAAATTTGACCCATTTTCAGCTTTGCATATTTGTGCTCTTTCAAAAACATTATTCCTGACAGATTGCAGAATCGCTGGATTGCGATTTATTTATTTTTTTACACGGAGGTCACCACTTATCAAGGCCCGGAAGCCACTCGGGGATAAGGGTTATTGCGTGTACAGTAATCAATGGGATAATATCGTAGTAATCGTTGGTATTGTAGATTTGATAAAGTGTCTTACTTAAGGGGGCGATTCATCAGGAATTTGTTTATGTTGGACTTGAAGACATCCACGTTGTAGTCAGGTGGGAAACAGGCAAACGGGAGAGATTTCCACAGGCGTGCACTTCTTTAACTCCATTATTTCGTTCCTGATATTTTCCTTCAATTCTTGCAGGGTTTGGGGTTTGACGTTTTTAGCCAGTTTCGACGTATGATTAAACGAAGTAGTCAAGCGGCTTTAGATCGGGGTGGGGGGGACTAGTGAGAGAAGGATACGAAGTCATAGCACTCCTTCTGAAGCCAAGCCTGGGTCTCTTTGAACGTGGGCCGGCGCCGAGCCCTGCTGCCACACCCAGGGTTTGACAGCGGCGACCTGATTGCATCAGGGGATCACCACACTCTTCAACACATCCAGGTACCCTTTGGTGTTGACTTTCGTGTTGTTTTTTTCTAGGGTGACAATCTTATTGTTCCACCCTGTATATGGCGGTATCTTAGATAATAAACTTCTTTCTGACCGACAGTATAAATTGGTGTTGTGGGAGGTCATGTTGGTGATATTCTCAATATATGATTCTGAATGAAGTAGTCAACTGGTTCAGGTCGGGGAGTGGGGGGCGGTCAGTGAGAGAAGGGTAAAAAGTCATAGCACTACTTCTGAAGCCAAGCCTGGGTTTTTTTTGGTCTTGTGGGCCGGCACCAAGTCCTGCTGCCACACCCAGGGTCTGCCGATGGCCACCTGATTACACCAGAGAATCGCCATATTCTTCAGCACATCCAGGTACATTTTGGTGTTGACTTTCAAGCTGATATCGAAGATGTTGGGTGGCATGATTTGTCCCTCACTT